>NC_045434.1:10855469-11036064 GCF_002776525.5 Piliocolobus tephrosceles
ATCTATCTATCTATCTATCTATCTATCTATCTATCTATCTATCTATCATCTATCTATCTACCTATCTATCTACCTATCCACCTATCTATCTATCTATCATCTATCTAGATATCTGTCTATCTATCATCTATCTATCATCTATCTATCTATCTATCATCTATCTATCTATCTATCTATCTACCTATCTACCTATCTATCTACCTATCTATCTATCTATCTATCTATCATCTATCTATCTGTCTATCTATCTAATCTATCTATCATCTATCTAGATATCTATCTATCTATCTATCTATCTATCTATCTATCTATCTATCTATCTATCATCTATCTATCTATCATCCGTCTGTCTGTCTGTCTATCTACATATCTAATCTATTTATCTTTTTAGAGTGGATTTTGAATTTTCCTTCAGAATACCTTGGCTGATCTATTGCATCCCCCAAACATGAGTTACACAGGATAAATAAATTTGTATCTTTGTGAAGATATAAAGATATAAAGTTTCCTATTAAGTTTGACAGACTCCTCAGATGTAGGCAATAAATAATATTTATTATCCCAAATATTAAATGTGAATAATTTAAAAATATTATGTGTCCAAAGTAATTTGATTTGAACACATAATATTTTACAGTCTGATGAAGTAAACTGGTAAGATATTTCAGATGATAAAACTGAGGTTGAAATTTTTATTTTTATTTTCTGTCTCCCATTTACAGAGTGACATAGAATTATAATTGATATAAAAATTCTACACTTTTAAAATAATTCAGGATAATCATCAATGCTGAATTACCTATATTCTGCTAGTTACTGAAAATAAATGATAGAATACTACACCATTCTTATGATAGAATACTATACAATTCTTATGATTAAAATATTTTCCAGATTTAAAAATGTGTATTTCCACTTGCACTATACAAAATAGTGAAAATTCACCAAATGTGTACTTTAGAAATTCTGTAAGCAGGATTGTCAGTAGAAAGAAGCTTTACTTTAAAAGCCAATAGATTCTAAAATGTGAGCCAAACTAAATTCCTATAGATGTAAAGTGTGTGAAGATAAAACAAATTTATGGAAGCAGTACCTCTACAAGTAATATGAGTGTGTGTTATTGTTGGAAATCGCTAGTCTATTTAAGCACATCTCAAACTGAGTACTGCATATTAAGAGAACAACATGCCAAGAGACAGGGAAAGCTAGATAGTAAAAATAGTACATCTTTATGTAACATCAATATTAGTCTAAAATTTAGGGGCAAATTTAAAATATGTTTATGGAGTGCAATTAAAAATTCCTGTGATTTTTTTAAGAAGATAAATTGCAAAACTCAAAAGAGGGTTTACATTCCCTCAAACTCCTCAGGGGAACCTATTCTCTCTCCTCAACTGTTACATGAAACCTAGGAGGCAAGTAGGCAGATGCCCACCAAACAGTAGGCGTGATCTGTCAATATTTTCACACTCACATGGGATTTCGACCAGTAGATAAACACTTCTGCCACCATGCGGAAGAGCTCCTCTGCTTCTGGGTTAGGCTCCTTCAGCCACTTTGCCCTGGATCACATAATAATAAAGCGGTTTCACAGCTACTCCTTAAAGTTAATTAAGAAAAAATCACCCTCCTAAAGTTAAATGTACTGACCACAGAGCTCACAGTGGTTTCAGCACAGAGCTGTAACATTAAAAAAAATTTTAAACATCATAACTGTCAAACTGTTAACTTTTACATGCAAAATCAGAATGAAATAACCAACTTTGATTTTTAAGGCGTTTTAATTTTAAGCCAAAAATTAACTTACCTATAAACAATTAATTATATTATAATTACCAACAAGCTCATGGCCAAATAGTGAATGAAGCGATTCAAGAAGGACATGTGAGTCAGGAAAGGTTATCACTGAATTGGGGAAATTACTAAATTACTTTTGATCCTACCTGTTATAGTCCACAAATCTAATCAAGAGAGGGTAGAAGGCATAGAGATCTCTGGCCAGCGTGGTGAACTCATCTAGTATGAGGAGTTCAGCCTCTGACATGTCCCCCCTGGCCTCGGCTTTCAGGTGGTCTTCTTCAGACACCACCATGGCTGCCTTTTTCTTGAGTTTCTCCATTAACGGCAAGAAATGAGTTTTCAAGAGCTGAGGTTTCACTTTATTTATTATAGGCTGGGAAAACACTGTTTAAAGACAGACATTAGTATTCTGCTCTGTATAACCATTCATTAAAATGATGATGGATTATAATTCTAATTGCAATATGATTAAAGCCTCCTTCTCCAGCACATGACTTCCTTAAGGGTACAGCTCATGCCTCAGCCATTTTTCTAGTCCAAGCTCTAATTGCACAGTTGCTATTACAAAAAAATGATTACTGAGTTGAATTCAATGATCTTCCTTGTTTTTAGAATAGATTGATAGCTAATTTAGAATGGAAAAAAAGATTTTCAGTCATTTTGGAAATCATTTTCACACAATAAATAAAATCACCAAATGAAAAAATTTCCCCTAACCCTTAGAATAGGAACAAGCTCTGCTACATAATTACTACATGAGACTATATGCAGTTATCTCATTTTAACTATCTCCATCCTTGGCCCAATGGAAGAGTTAGATTACATGGAACACTGCTCTCTTATTTAATAATAACCATAGTTATTAGTAATAGTTCTAAACTTGATTAGACCATTTTTTAAAATTATTTTTCCCCTGAAGGTAACATATATGCATTGGGGAAGAGTACACAAGAGAAAAGTTAAAGTCAACCATAATCATCTATCCAAATTAATAAGTCATTGCTGCATTTCTTTGGAGTTTTCATCAGTAGATACATTAGTATACATATATATTACACATATAACATTCTGAATTCATTGTTTTAAAACCTCTTCATTTTGCCCTTCATAACATGAGGATTTCCAGGGCATAAAACATTGTTGGAACTTTAACATTCAAAGATGACATAATATTCTGGCATGTAGATGTATACAACGTATTTAGCCATATTCTAGTTATTGGATACTTAGAGTGCTTTAAACTTTTCAATATAAATAATGCAATAATTGTAGATATTGGACTACATTTTTTTGGTTTACCCATTTTTTGGTTTAGCCACAGATGGCTAAAAGTGGATTGCTAAAAGTTGAATGTTTTATTTTTGTCTCTGGCTATAGAATCATTAGTTTTTCCTGCTGTGTTTATTGATTAATGTTACAGAGACTGGCAAGTCAGAAAAATACTTACTTAAAAGTAGTAACTATTTAAAATAAACCCAATACCTGTTTTTATCTACATTAAAACACAGCATGACAAAGAATCCTATTTTTGAGTAAAGAAAATATAAATAAAAATTGTGATGGGAAAATTCTAGTTTATATATTTAAAATTCTTTTGGACATAAAACAGATTTAAGGGGTACAATGTCTTCTTCTGATTCTTACCTGCTAGCCTCTTCATCCAGGCTCCCTCATCAATCCCCAAGTTATTATATATGATTTTCAATATGTTCCCTAGAAGTGTGTTCATGTGCTCTGAGTTCAGGGCTGTGCAGCACATCTCAGCCCGTTCTGGATTGTTCTCAGGCCCATGCTCCCACCAGCGAGACATGTAGCTGCAAAGCATGGGCAGTATGACTTCCATGACATGTGGCATTTGAGTGTAGCGAATGCCGGACTCAGCTAATTCCACGATTTCTTCCATGAGTTTCTCCAAAGACGGTATATTTGGACAAACGTCTTCCACGTTAGTTGGCAAACTGAGCGCTGGAGAAGTACACATAAAAATGGATTATATTCAAAGAAAGTACTGAGATGATATGGCAGATTTCCACAGGCAACTATTGCATTTTGGACTTCAAAACTTAGCAAGGCCTGGCATGCCTTCAACTGGCTCCTTCTCCTGTTTTTCAAGGTAGCTATTTCAAAGCTTCTGTTTCCCCCAGTCCCTACTGTACCATCACTCCCAGAAAACAGCCATTCCTCCCACTTCATAGCAAACAAGAGTATCAAATATTTCCTCCTCTAACTTTGCTGCTCTCAAGACCTACACGCCATTTATGACTCCACACTGGCCTCCTTTCCCCATCTCTGAGGAAGTTTTGAAGTCCCCCACTCATGGCTCCACCGAATACCCGATGCCTTGCTCAGGCCTGTATTTTCAGCCCTCTAATACCTCCTACCCAGCAGATACTCAAATCTTTCCTGGATTACTTAGCTTTCCAGGCACTCTCCGTCCGCAGGAACAAAACTGCTTTTCACTGTGCAGCAAAATCACACTTTACAACTCATCTTTCCAACCGTTCAGCGGCATTGCATATCCCTGACCAAATTCCCTTTTCCTAAAACTCCCTTCTTTCTTAACATCAACGTGCCCAGCCTTTCTGGCTCCCTCTGAATGTTGTCAGTGCCCTTACTGACTCTCTTCTCCTTGCTGAACTTTGTTGTTGTTGTTGTTGAGACGGAGTCTCGCTCTGTCACCAGGCTGCAGTGAGGTGGCACGATCTTGGCTCACTGCAACCTCTGCCTCCCCAGTTCAAGCGATTCTCCTGCCTCAGCCTCCCGAGTAGCTGGGATTACAGGCACGCACCACCATGCCCGGTTAATTTTTGTATTTTTAGTAGAGACGGGGTTTCACCATGTTGGTCAGGCTGGTCTTGAACTCCTGACCTCGTGATCCACCTGCCTTGGCCTCCCAAAGTTCTGGGATTACAGGCATGAGCCACCACGCCTGGCCCTTGCTGAACTTTTAAATGCTGATTATCTTTAGGAATTTATCTTTGATTCTCTTCTTGTTTTTGGTTTGCATGTTCATCTAGACAATTTTGGCCATTCTTTCTGCTATAAGCTAATATCTCTAAAGCTATGTTTCTTAGAAACTGTTCTGACTCATCCTGGATGTCTCAAGCGCAACTAAAACACAATGGGTCTAAATTTAAACTTCTCCTTTTCTCTCCAGCCTATCTTGAGCACGCACTAACTTGGTGGGGACAGTATCCAGTCAGTCACCCAGGCAAGAAACCTGGGAGAACGTCTAGGCTGCGATGCTCCCTCATCTGCCACACGAGATGACTCTACCTCTAGGAGCTCTCACAATCAACACACATACACGCTGCCCAAGGGGCCTGCTCAGTCACCTTGCTCTTGAATTACCACCTATTCTAATTGCTGACTTATAGCTATTCATGTTCCTTATTGTTGTCAGGATACATTTCTGAAATGCAAATCTACTCATTTTACCTTTTTTTTTTCTTTTTTCTTTTTCTTTTTTTTTTTTTTTTTTTGAGACAGAGCCCTGCTTTGTCACTCAGGCTGGAGTACAGTGGTACAATCTTGACTCATCGCAACCTCCACCTCCTGGGTTCAAGAGATTCTCCTGGCTCAGCTTCCCGAGTAGCTGGGATTACAGGTGCCCACCACCACACCCGACTACTTTTCTTATTTTCAGTACAGATGGGGTTTCATCATGTTGGCCAGGCTGGTCTCGAACTCCTGACCTCAGGTGCCTGCCTCCGCCTCCATAAGTGCTGGGATTACTGGTGTGAGCCACTGCGCCCGGCTCATCTTACCTTTGTAAAGCCAGTAAAAGGATTCTATTTGCCACTGGTACAATCCCCATTCCTTACCCGACATAAAAAGCCTTCTTCCCCTCTTTCTGGCTTTCTATTATTGTCTCATCTTTCACCCTTTACTCTCCTGAACGCTATCTCCAACCATGTTAGAATGCTTGAAGTTTCTCCTCATATAGCAGAGATTCAGTCTTCCTAATTTCAAGACTCATCTTGTATCAGCTTTGTGAAGTCTTTCCAGGTGTTCTTGGCTAAAACTGCCTTTTTTGTTGTCCCCAGTGCTCTTTATTTTTATTATTATTATTATTATTTTGAGACAGTGCATTGCTCTGTTGCCCAGACTTGAGTGCAATGGCACGATCTCAGTTCACTGCAACCTCTGCCTCCTGGGTTAAAGCGATTCTCTTACCTCAGCCTCCCAAGTAGCTGGGATTATAGGGGCCTGGCACCATGACTGGATAATGTTTTACTTTTAGTTGAGACAGGATTTCACTATGTTGATCAGGCTGGTCTCGAACTCCTGACCTCGTGATCCACCCACCTCAGCCTCCCAAAGTGTTGGGATTATAGGTGTGAGCCATTGTGCCCTGGCCCCAATGCTCTTAATTCTTAATTCTATCACATATGTTATCGATCTTTCTCCCTTGACTGCCACTAAAAAGTCCCTGAGGAAAAAAATAGTCTTCTTCATCTTTGTATCGTATCTCCCTCATCTACCACAGGGTACATCACAAACAAGTATTTGTTGAATGACTAAAAAATGAAATCATTACATTTAATTTCTTTACTTTGTTATGCAAATGATATTATAGAAACATAAGCAGGTAAATTATCTACTTTGTGTATTTCCTTATCTGTAATGAAATAACAAATCTGCTTCATTATTGGTTCATAGCAAAAATATGAACTGATCAAAAGCCTCAATAAGGCAACCTTTATATGTTAACACAGAAGATTAAGAGCTCAAACAACCATTTTTCACTAACTACTTACAAATATATTGTGGAAATTATGTGGAAAAATATTATGAAGCACATTCAACATATTTTTCTTTAACTTCATGTTTTATATAAAGTCAGAATTATATAATAGTCAAATAATGATTACGTGAATTATTAAAAGATTCTTTACTTCATGAAATTCACTGTAAAATCAGTATAATCAGCAGCTCCCATAAAAACATGAGTTATACAGAGAAATAAGCTAATAAACAGGTATGAATTTGTGAACGGCAAACAATCCTTGCCCAAACTGTGAGAGCTCTTTAGGGCTATTGGAAAACAACTAAAATATAATAAACTTTATCAGACTTAGAAGACATTAAACAGGAAAAACGTTCTATAAGAGATCACTTTTGTAGTGTTCACGCTATGAGAACTATGCTTTGATTGCTTGAAAGTACTGATTAGAAGAATAACTAGTTTATACTTTATTATTTGTATATCCAACTCAATTCAAATCCTAGTTAATAATTCAAATAACTTCTCGAAGTCCAACCACTGAAATCATCAGCAAGGGTTCAAAAGCTTTCTTAACTGGGACAGTGGAAAAAATGGGCCTATCTGCCCAGTGAATAATCAGATTTTCCTAAATGCAACATGAATCGTGAGGATCTGTAGATTCTCTTTATCTATATAGGGAAACATAAATCTTAGGGACACATAAACTTGGGCCAGGTGCAGATTTAAAGTCATTGATTAAGTGTCTCTCAGATTTATGTTTTAAAGTGTTTTCATGAAAAAAGCTTCAACTATTAAAAAATCACATGGAATAAAATTGTCCTAATAAGGTAGACATATCTGGTGAAAAAGAAATAATTAAAGGTATAAATTCATAAAATCTAAGTAATAAAAATGGCATACACCTTGCTGACAAACTATAAAAGATAACTGAATCATAAATCAGACCAACCTATTTTTTCCATATTTGATTATTATTTTGTCTTATTTTTAAGAGTTTTAATTTGTCTATGGCTCGTTAACTGAGAAGAAATCCAATGATTTTCTTTCAGAAATACTAGGGAAATTGAATATAGTATCCAAAAACATAGAATACTAAACAATAACATTTAAGAACAAACAGGATTGGAGATAGTAAACTGAAACAGCTCATTAAAAATTACTATTGGACAATATGATAAATATCAAGTTTTAGCTTCATATTTCAAAGCACTGCACATGTTTCTGTGTTACCTGCTCTTTCTCGTGAAGACTTGGTATTGTAGATGGAGTAAATATTATGTTTGTCCAGATGAGTTTCCAAAAATGCTACAGGAAAGGCACCAGCAAAGGCAGCAAGACATTCTCCTAATGCAGAACGTTGCCTATAAGTAGAAAATGCTTATGTTTTAATGTCTTCCAAGTGAGTAACTAAAAAAGTCATATTACAATTAGCAAGTTTAACCTAAAAGGAATAATATTCCTATGAATTAACTTCCGAATCCAGTTTCTGCATTGCTAAACATCATGTGCTTTCAATAGCAATATCCTCACCATTTGAAAAAAAGCTAAACTATCTATTAGCAAAAAATTATCTGTCAACTTTTTTCCTCATATCTGATTGGACTAGTCCTTTTATTTCATTAATTCACTTTAAAATTCTGTTTCAATTAGTGATTCTCAGACTGATTCTGATAATCTGTGTTGGTATTCCAGAAATATTAATGTTTCTTTTGGATGACTTATGTTAAAATATCTATATTTTTAGATATTTTAGAAAAAATGCCACTGTAACTTTTTCTAAATATCTATTTTTATCAAAATGTCTTTTCCTTACCTTTGAAATTTTATTTTTTTGTTTTTCCCAATCACTTTATAATTGCAAAATTAATTGCACAAAAAAGACTTAAAAACCAAGCCACCAAAAACCAAAACATTGTTCAGAACTTAAAAAAATGACCTCGAATTTTGTCCAGATAAATACATACGCAAAAACAACAATGACAAAAACAAAAGCAACAGTAGTAAGAAGGGATTAGAGGGTTTGAAAAAGCAGATATTAAAATATTTTTTAAAATACTAACAATTCATATGATACTGATTTATTCATAAAAAATCAAATAATAGAACAGAATAGAAATTCTAAATGTAATCTAGTAAATATATTACTCTATGTGATGGTTTATTTTACATCAGGGAATAAAATAAATATTTAATAAATGATTACTTTACACATGGTTGATGATTTTTAAAAATTTTAAGTTGAATCCTACATAATACCCAAGAGAAATAAAATTCAGATATATTTCTAGCAAATTCCCTTCTTATCTCAGAGATAATCATTCCAGACATTCTCTACTTTCCTCGAGCTTTCCACATGTCTTTTCTCAGCCATCGTCTGGCTTAGGACTCAAATCATTCTTCATTGAGAAAATAGAAGCTACTAGACACAGACCTACCTGATATAGCTTCTACCTATTTTCTGTTGCATAGAGAAAAGTTATAAGCTTCGAAAGTCATCTTCTAACAGACACATTCTCGACTACCTTGTTCTCTAAATTGTCTGATTATTCATAGGACAAACTATCCCTTGCCACTATAATATTTATCAGTTTGCTTGTCTGTTTTGGTTTGGTTTCCTCCACCAGATATAAAACCTATGAGAATAGAGAAGTATCTTGTTTATTTCTGCATCCCAGTATCTGGCATTTAATAAATATTTAGGATACAAACAATAGGATTAAGAAGTTAAATATAAGAAACTGGAAGCATGTAAAGTCTAGGAGAATAAATGTTTGAAATTCTAACTGCTAAATGTGTAGTCTAAACTTATCGGAATCATAAAACTAAGGGGAAGAAACATATATGAAATAATTGATAGATTTGATTATGTCAAAATTACATAAAATTTGATTATATAAAAATTCAACATTACCATGTCATAAAATGCTATCTGCATTCAGTTTTAATATATAAACACTATAAAGGTAAAAAAATGCTAAAACTCACGAAAACAGGAGAAACAATAGGCAAGAGGTTAATCATTTCAATAAACAAAAGCATTATTACAAATCAGCATGACAATACAGTAATAGAAAAATAGATGCAAGATGAGAGAAGCCAATTCCTAAAGTAAAGAAACGCAAATGGCAAGGTAAACATGAAAAAAAAAGCAAGTAGATAGTAATCAGGAAAGTGCATTTGAAAATATAAATAGGAATCCTATATTTTAATTATCACATACACAAGCACGAAAAAGAAAAAAAAGATAATCTGAGTAAGGAACAAGTGAGGAAATTAGCATTCACTTCTAAAACTTGAGAATGTAAATGGAATCCATTTTCTGAAAACATACTGAAATGAGTACCGTAATCCTGTAATATAGGCATACCCTTTAACCTACAATTCCAAATTCTGAGCATATAGCTAAGGGAAATAAGTATAAAAATACAGTGGAATCTATGAACATAGATCTAGCTTTATATATATATATTAGTGAAAAACAGAAAATAGCCAACATGTCAAAAATAAAGTCACATATCAATAAATTATACTTCCTTAATATCATTCATAACCATAAAATAATATGAAAATTGAGTTTACTTAAAATGAAAGTAAAAAATCTAAAATGTTCAGAGTAAACTCAATTATGTTTCTCCATTGATCTAATTTTCTATTTTCATGTTCAACTATCATCCTATTTTAATTATTGTAGCTTTACAGGTTTTAATATTTGGTAGGCAAAATGAGTACCTGTTCATTACTCTTTCATTCCCCTGCAAATTCTATTGGCTAGTCTCATGGGTTTATTCTTCGAAATAAACTTTTGAATGATTTTGTGAAGTTGGATAGAAAGCAAATTTCTGTTTGAAATTGTATTATAATTACAGATTAATTTGGGGAGACCTTATATCTATTCATAATTAAATCTTCTATCAGAAAATGCTTTTATTTATTCTGGCCTTTTAAAAAAACTTCCCTGTTTTTCTTCTCTGGTTCACAGAAATTTCTTACTAAAGTTACCAGTGATCTCTTTATTTTAAATTTACTGGGGATACCTTTTCTTATGTTACCTATTCACATCATTTAACACTGCAAACCACTCCATCCTGAAATTTGAGAACAAGAGAAAATAAAACTAAGTTTAATAACTGCTCATATTCATATTTACTTTGAATTTCTGATATATAATGAGAAACTGTACTAGCAGGTGCTTTCATAAGACTCAAACACTCTAAGTTGAAACTTCATATTAAGTATAGTCTTTACCATTAGTGTTTTACTTCTTTTTATAACTCCATTGTCCTCTATTATATCAATTCTTAGTTTGTTGAAAGATTGTCTAATTACTTCCAAGGAATTTCAAAGGTCAATCTGGTTTAGTTTATAACTAGGAAACAGGTTATGAAATGAAGATTCTTGAAATAAATAGTTATAAAACTTGAAGCAGTAATTAATACAAAATTAAACTTTAAAAATTCTTACCTCTCCACATAAATACTCTTGCTGGTTCCCAAAGCATACAAGCTAGTCAAAATTCTGTAACAAGACACCTGGACATCTTCCACTAAGGAAAAAGAGAATCTCACTTGAAAGAAAAACCCACTTGTTTATACATTGTCCTGAGAAAGTTTAAGCTATATACTGTTAAGTTTAGGCTATATACTATTCATCCATAAAAAACAATGAAATCATGTTTTTTGCAGCAACATGGATGGAACTGGGGTTTGTTCTCTTAAGTGAAACAAGCCAGGTACATAAAGTCAAATATCACATTCCTCACTTATAAGTGGGTACTAAACCATGTGTACACATGGACATAGAGAGGAGAATAATAGACAAGACTCAGAAGGGTGAGGGGGCAGGAGGGGGTGGATGATGAGAAATTACTTAATGGGCACAACCTTCATTATTTGGGTGATGGATACCCTAAAAGTCCAGACAACCGTACTTGTAATCCATACATTTATACAAATAAAAATAACTGAACAAAAGGCACATCTAAGCATGCTTTTTTTTTTTTTTTTTTTTGAGAGAGAGTCTGGCTCTGTCACCCAGGCTGGAGTGCAACGGCAATATTGGCTCACTGCAACCTCCACCTCCTGGGTTCAAGCGATTCTCTTGTCTCAGCCTCCTGAGTAGCTGGGATTACAGGTACGCACCATCATGCCCAGCTAAGTTTTGTGTTTTTAGTAGAGACAGGGTTTTGCCATATTGGCCAGGCTGGTCTCGAACTCCTGACCTCAGGTGATCCACCCACCTCAGCCTCCCAAAGTGCTGGGAATACAGGCATGAGCCACTATGCCCAGACTAAGCATGCTTTCTTAAAACAAAATTTAAAATAAACATTCTGCCACTGGTAGTTGTGGCATCCACTAAGTAACAGCAGTTTTTGCACAGATGTGCCCATCAACTGAGGAATGTACAAAGCATGAGTCTGAATTGGTGATGCTGCTCAACAAAGGCTTATGTCCTGAGCAGGACAGTGGGGAGTTGAAGCAGCTCATGTGCTATTTTTTCCACATAATCTCGGGCATTCTGTGTATATTTTTATTAACTACTGAATGCCAGCCCCAAACAGAAGATTAAAACTTCCCTAAAAACTGTCAGAAACCTCTAAACAGAGGATACTGAGACATTCTAAAAGAGCAATTATTTAAACACAGACTTTGTCAATTACTTAGACACAGTCCACATTACTCTGTTGTCAAGCTTGGAGAAAAAATCTGCATTGACTCAGAAATAATTTGAAAACATTTAATGTTGCATGTTATATGGTCCAACTGCATTAAAACATTTACGTGAAAAGAGGCAAAATGTGGAAATAGTGATCATTTGGAAACTTTACTTCAACAATGTGGAAGTTATTTTCTATAACCAGTACCTTACTGGTCTTCTCTGTGGGTGCATGTAATTCAGAGATCTATTTCTGTAAGAATGCTGTCTATCGCTCAAACGTCAACCTATAACGTTTTGCAATAAAAAAGGCATTGTAACACGGAAACAGTGTTTTAGTAATCCAGATGTGGTTATTACTGGTTTTGATTGTACTAGAGGGTATTTTGATTTTTTTAAAAAGCTCCAAGATATAAATTTACATACATATTAGGTCTTCTCCAAACTGATGCTGGCCAATATGTTCAAATAATGATGACAGCATTGGAAGCAGGGCCACTGTGGTGTAATTGATAATCTGAGTAACCCCTTTGGGCTGGTTTCGGGTGTGAGTGAACTGGCCCTGCTTGAGGTTTTCCATGGTCTTCTCCAGATCCTCTGCGGCATTGTCCAGAAAAGCTCTCAGTGCACTTTTAACACTCTCCAGCCCAGTCTTCATCACTGTCCTAGAAAGTAAATAAGGGAGGACTCGTATCTTCCAACAGGAACAAATGAAATATAAATGAAATGTGGTTCTCCTGTGGTGTTTATTTCTCCATTACTCTACCCACCTGGTAACTAACTTTTAAAATCAAGTCTAAAACAAGTTTTTTCAATATACTTGAAGTTACAGCAACACTGCTCTGTAAATTATCTTTTCCAAATACCTTCATAGTCAATTTATGAAAACCTTGCTGCAAAAGTCTGTGCTTAATGCTGTATGCTTGTCATTAATGGCCTCCAATTTAACAAAACACAGTTTCTGAGTGAGTATAGTTAATCCCAAATCCAACAAAACGGAATGTTTCCTGAGGCGATGGGTAGGAAAAGAAAAACATTTCATGCCAGCTAAACCAACTCAACAAATGATACAGAATGTTTGTGTTTTAAGGTGTAGCAATCAAGTCTTTTCTAAAGAAGCCGCTGAAGGCTGAACTTCATACCCTAACGCCACTATTTCTAGTAGGAAGTGAGGGTCTGTAATGGTGTCTCCTTTTTTTGCATTTATTATAGAAAAGATCTTAAAGGAAATCTTAAACACAAGAATGGATAATCAAAGAGTACTGTGGAATGTTCTCTTTAGGAGACATTTATAAACTTTTATTTAGATTTATCCTAGATATAAACTAAATGTATGGCTTAAAGGCTGAATCAATCACGCTAAATGAACTGATTTTGTATTTGGTCAACATGCTAGATTTCTGGTCAAGTTGACAGGGCAGAGTAGAAAGCACACAGATGGGAATTCGTCTACCTACACACTTAGTATGCAATCTTAAACATCACGTTATTCATCTGTCAAATGAGAATAAATCTCTGTTTCCTAAAAAGCCAAATGTTATTATGAATGTTAAGCACAAATATCATGCCTGGAAGCTATATAAGATCTCCAGAATTGTCAGATTACCACTTTTCCTGCATGCTACATTACCAATTCAACCCTCCTTTACGGTCCTAGCTGCTACAGAAATTACTTGAGATTAAATAATAATCTATATATGATCATAAAAATAAGCTGCCATTGTATTAATTTAGAAAAGTTTTTCTTTTCACCTACACGAAAGACTTCATTACAAATCCAAAGAATAAAATCAAGACTCTGGGTCCTTCTTAACATTCTTAAATATATACACGTATCATTATTACAGTAATTTATTTAAGTAAAAATGTATCCATTTACCTTGCATCCAAAGTCTGACCCAAAATATGAAGACAGTTGACAATTGAGGCTGCATCATTGCCTGAAGAGGAAACAAAATGCCGAATAATTGCCCTGAGAATTTCTCAATGTTCTTCTTTTCTACCAATATTTGTGCTAGAAAGATTAGTCAATGACACAACTCAACAGCAATAACTTAATTTAAAAGATTTTGTAATAATCAAGTTTGAAGTCATGCAGTTTTTCTGCTTAAAAGTGGTTATGCAAATGTAAGTAGAAAAGCAACAAAGCATGTCTCATCAAATAGCTGACATGCCCAAGAAGCATTCAAAAGCATTGCACCAGGCTAAAAGAGTTTTCACCGAGGTTTTCAATAACCCCCTCTCCCTCCCATCTCATTGGATTTTTCAGTCTTATTGGTTACAAACTTTTAAAGTCAGCTCATATCCTTTATGAAATGAGGTGGGCTTAAAGTTTAAAAATTTTAATTCCATTTTAATTGCACCAAGTATTTCTGCTTTCTTATTTTATTCCACTGCATTAGGATGAATTAATTTGCCTGAATTCAATTGCATGAAGGTAAATTAATTTCCTTGAATGTTATTGGTCTTTGCCAAAAACCAAAAAGCACCAAACCATCATGTAAAAAAAAAAAAATCAGAGGCTAAAGAAGTTAAATAATACTCCTATGAGATTTTGAGATGGTAGTAACTCCTCTTGAAAGTAATATAAAATTCACTCATTTTAATTGGCATATTTTACCAGGAAGTACAGAAATGTGAGTGATAAAAGCATTACATATACTTTTCTTTGTAATGGTGATATAAAAAGCAAATAAAATGATGAATTCAAGGTAACAAAATAATTTGACCACTTACAATACAGTTTGACATGATCAGTTCCTCATTTTACACACACACACACACACACACACACACACACACACACAATCATTTCCTGGGTGTTGAGATTGACAAATATTATTTGAATATAAGTTTTTGTAATACTGGTATATGTTATATTATTTATACAAAAAAGTAACCTAAAATGAATGACCTAAGTACACACTGAAATTAACAATTGTATTAGAACATGGGCAAACCAGTTTAGTGATATGATACAAATAAGAAAAGAAAAAGTAAGCTATTTATTACTGAGATTCTGAGTTTTTATAAAAATATTCCCTTATCTTGTGCTTCAAGTCTCAGAATTCCTGGTAATAATGAAGACAAAATGAGCAGAAAGGTAGGATTTGTTATTTCCCTGTCCATTGGTAGATGCCAGCTCTGGGGCTTCTCCTGGAACCCTTAGATGTATTCGTTTGATGATTAATTCATTTAACAAATAAAGATTAAAACCAGGCACTCTTAAATTTCCAGTAATAAACAAAATAGTCCTCGTGGTACTAGCATTTTAAAGGGGGATATAGATAATGAATCAATAAGCAAAAAAAAAAAAAACAAAATATTTAGCAAAATATCAGCATATAACACAATAGCAGGCCACAGTTAAAGATATGTATAAAATATATTTGTTATATATAAAAATAGATTATATAAATATATAATATATAAGTATATAAATAAATTATATATAACATATATATTATATATAAATATAAAATATAAAGTATATAGTACATATTTGTTACAAATATATATATGCCAAATATATATGTGTTCTATATATATATATTTGTTCCATTTATATATATTTTTGTTCCATATATATATAAAATATTAGAAACTGGGTAGAATAACAGGGAGAGAGGTCATGAGTCCTTCCTGGAGGCAGCATTTGAGCAGAGGTTGGAATGACATGAAGAAACAAACCATCCATGTATCTGAGAAGGAGACCCAGGTATAGGGAAGAGCACATGCAAAGGCTCTGAGGCAAAAAATGAACCTGGTGTTCCAAGCAAGAACCGTCAAGTGGCTAAGGTGGTCAGAGCGAGGGGAAAGAAGCAGAGTATGAGGTGGAGAGGTAGGGAGATGTCAGGTTCTAGAGCTTCGTTAAAGCGAGCCCTTGGATTTTCAGTGCAGTAGGAAGACATTCTTAGGTTCTGAGCAGGATGGGATATGATATGATTTATATTTTCAAAGAATTCCCTATGTGAGAAATTCTGGAAGAGCAAGAGTGGAAGACAATTAGGGACCTACTGCAGGAATGGAATCAGTTCACTGATGATGGCGAATTCAGAATAGGATATCAGTGGTGAAGAACTTGAGAATATATATTTGATGGATTTACTTATGGATTGAATGTGAGGTGAGCAGGAAAGCAGTCAAGGATAACTCTAAGGTTTTCTGCCTAAGTAACTGGGTGAAAGGTGGCACCATTGAATGGTATACACAGGAAGAAGCAGACCCTGGGAGGAAAGGGACAGGTGGGGCGGGGGCGGTCCTGACCCTTGCTTTGCGCATATTAAGTGTGATGGGCCTACTGGTAATTGGGGTAAAGATGTAGAATAGGCAATTGATTAAAAAAAAAAAAAAAAAAAAAAAAACAAGTCTTCAGTGCAGGTAAGAGATCTAAGCCAGAGCTAACCACTTGGGCATTGTAAACATACCTTTAATTCTAAACATCATGGGTCTAAATGAAACCAGCCAGCATGAATATAAGTATAGAAGAAAAAAGGCCCAGGGCCTCCAGTGTTTGGAGGCAGAGAAGATAAGAAAGATGCAGTATAGACGATGGGAAAGAGAAGGCCATGAGGAAGAAGAGATCCAGTGCAATGTGTATAGGTCCTATGCCACTATTAATCAGCCTCAAATCAGAGAGGCAGGTCCTTCACTTTTCCTAAAACACTCAGTTGTCTGTCCCTTCCAATCTGCTGTCTCTCATTATAGATTGGCAGTGTTTGTACTTGGTACTGAGTTTTCCTGTGCCCTTTCCCATGAGGGGTGGTCGGGGCTATTTTAAACTTCTATTAATATAGGCTTGAGAGGCTGGGATTTTTGTTTGCTTTGCTCTCTGCACCTAGAATAGTGTGTGACATACAGCAGGGCCTTGAGATATTTGTGGACTGGCTTTGGGATGTAAGAAGAATAGGAAACAGCACCAGTAGCCAGACAAATTCTGTGGGTTGACTGAAACTGTGTGTTGGGAATATGAAATTTCTATGATTGCTAAAGGAATAAACTATAAACTCCACACATTTTTACATTTTGGTAGGCCCCTTTTAGACGCAGTACAACTTTAAATAGAAATACCTCTATGTGAAAAATGGGAAAGGGACTCTAAGAATGCAGAAAAAGTAGAGTCTTCAATATTTTAATTTGTAGACCAGGCAAAAGTGTCAATCCCATTAATATGTGTAAGAAGCCTAAAATAATTAGTCTTGAAGATGTAAAGCATGTGGTAAGGCTTTTCAATAAAATAATGACTTAAATATTGTCCTTCTTAAAGCTATCCAGATCACCATAATCAGAAATGTCAATCACAGTATTAGGAAGAACAGGAAGGGCCAGTAGAGTTTTCTAAGATGATAAAACTTTAAGGTGGCAACAGGACTTTTATGTACTTAAGTTTACATAATTGCTTCATTGCTCTGGATGGTGTAAAAACCAAAAGATTGATAGTTTTCAACTCACAGTATTCCAAGGACCCAGCTATTCCCCTTGTCCTCAGATACACACCTCTCATCACCTCTAAGCACTCAGGGAAACACTGATAGATTGCCTGTTTGTCCTTAAGATTGTGTATTTATATCAGTGCATCAAGGTGTATGTAAACATAAAAAGTATATAATTAAAGTAACAACTTACACCTGAGTCTAATAACAATACAGACAACACTGGGTTTTAAAAAACATTATGACAACTCTCATCTACGACTCTCTAAAAAATAAAAACAACAAATTACATAATATAAATATAAATAATGTTTGCATATTAATCCCACATTACTTTTTTAAATAAAGTTTCTATAACTCAGGAATTCTCAGTGTTAAATTTGACATATATGGCAGTTCTGTCTTATAATCTGATAAACTGAGAATTCAGAGAATGTTGACTTCTCTCTCTTCTGGAAACAGTGATAGCAGTCATTCTACTTTTAATTTTTCTCTACTTTTCTAATATTTCACTCTTTTCTCTGAAGAAATGATCAATCTTGGCAGAACTGTATTAATAATGTGAACTACCACTATGCCAGAACTTATAAATTTCTCTCACAATTATGAGTGAATAGAGAAAAATTGAAGAGTGTCAATGACTTTGTTATTTCTAAAGTCTGTGATATTGAACAGAGTAAAATTATTGGTTCCCTAATTTGGTGAGGAGTTTCAGTCAAACTGAGGATACATTTTGAATAACTACATAGTCTACTCATTTTTCAAAGCCAGGAAATTTTGTCCTATAGTGCTATGTTCAACTGAAAGAATTATCTGTATCGCTATAACACTATGTTGCTCTAATACTACGTATACTTTATTACTTTCATTACAGGCATCTAATTCCAATATTTCTGAACTTACTTCTCTAAAAAGTAGGATTGTTTACGGTATATATAATAAGTTAAATCTAGGGAATAGTTGTTCTTGCCATGCATATTGCCATAGTTCTACAGAATTTTTAAATTAGAGAAACATCTCAATGATCCTCCAGTTACAAATAACAAGGATAAGAAAATAGCGACAGATTGTGCATGACTGGACTATTACATTCTCAACTTAATGGCACACTGAATCCTCAAATAGGCTTCTATGCCCAGCGATTCTGAGTACTTTAAGTAATTTTTCTTTTATTATATGTGTCCTACCAAACACAAGTACAATCTGAGCCTTGTTAGAGATAATACAAACATATTAATTTTCTAATATAATAACTTCTGAGATAAGACAGCAATCATCATATAAATACATCAGTGCTTTTTGGGAGAGATATTAGAAGTATCAACATGAACTTAATCCACTAATGTATTGATTAGGGAGAAATACGAGTTGATAGAATCCATTGTATGACTTTACTTAGTATCTACTTTTAAAACTCTCCCAAACATAACATTAAGATTTAGGCACTGGTATAAGTAGGCATACTCACCTAGAAAAACACTGAATATTTTAACAACAGCTACTGCTTCATGTTAAACACATAATAATATTTATCTTGATTAATACCCCTGTAGCTAATATTGGAGTTGCATTAATGATGTTATATGTCGGGTTCTAGGTCAACCCAGAAGTGCTGCAATACTATGCTCAGTGTATTACAAAACGCTGGCTTTTTGTAATAACATCAGGTATTTCCAGATGTACCTATGTCATTAATTCAGAAATTCTCCACTAACTCTGAGGAGTGTCCAGGTCATTCAATGTCTCACGAGGATGTTAAAAAGGCACCAGAAAACCGGAAATAAACTGGCCTATAAGTGATAAATATTTTGTGCCAGCCTTTGCAAATAGTTCCTGGACCTGAAAGGATCATTGTTGGTTGAGTTTCATGATCATATTATTATTATTTATTTATTTATTTATTTATTTATTTATTTATTGAGACGGAGTCTCGCTCTGTCACCCTGGCTGGAGTGCAGTGGCCAGATCTCAGCTCACTGCAAGCTCCGCCTCCTGGGTTTACGCCATTCTCCTGCCTCAGCCTCCCGAGTAGCTGGGACTACAGGCACCCGCCACTTCGCCCGGCTAGTTTTTTGTATTTTTTAGTAGAGACGGGGTTTCACCATGTTAGCCAGGATGGTCTCGATCTCCTGACCTCGTGATCCGCCCGTCTCGGCCTCCCAAAGTGCTGGGATTACAGGCTTGAGCCACCGCGCCCGGCCGATCTTATTATTTTAAGGGTCATTAATTATGTGTTATTTTCTTTTCACTGCAAGTGGCCTAAGTACTTCCATGGACCTCTTAAGGAATAAGAGAAAAAAACAAAAACAAAACATGATTCTCACCAATTATAGGATAATTAGGTACCACATTTTTCTTAATAATCTCTTAGACAAAATAAACAAAGAAAGCTGTGTCATCTGTGAATGTAAGAAAATTTCCAAGTTCTTAGCACTTATCTCATAATAAGTGTCTGCATATTTATCTATCTTCTCTATTAGACTGTAGGCTTCTTGAAGGCCGGATTTGGTTGGCTTATTCATTCATTCATTCATTCATTCATTCATCATATATTCATAAAATATCCACTGTGTGCCAGACTCCCTGCCAGGCACTGAGAATGCAACAGTAAGATCTCACAGAGCTGAGAGTTTTTGCGAGTGAGACGTTAATCCGGTAAGCACACCATCAGTGATAAGGAGGAAAAGTACACAGCACCAGAGGCTGCTGTAACAGCAGGAGAAGGGAGTATTACCAGGGAGGTCAGGGAAGCCTTTCCTGAGGGAGTAGTATTTGGATTGAAGTTTGAAGGATGGATAGTTGGTTAGATTGTGAAGGACTGAGGATATGAGTGTTATGTGTGAGGGTCCTTTAGTCAGGCGATAATCACAGCATGTGCAAAAACCCTGGGCAGAAAGGAATCTAACACATTCAAGAGGCAGAGAGAAGGCCAAGGAAGCTGAAGAAGCATAGGGAGCAGGAGAAACTAGGCTGGGACATGAGGATGGAGTGGCCCGTGGGGAATGGAGGGTGAAACACTAACGTGGCTAGGTTAAGAAATGTGCTTTCTATCCTAAAGGCATGTGAAGCCACTGGATATGCAGGAGTATGATCAGAGAAGCATGTTTTGAGAAGATTCGGTAAGATCATCATGGAACACGGTTCAGAGAGGCAGGAGGGGAGCCAGAGAGAATGGTCAGTATGCTCCTGCAATAGTACAAGCGAAAGATGTTTGCATTTTGTCTGGGTTCCGGAGTGGAAAGAGAAATAAATCTTCATTTTCCTATCCTCACATCTTGAGTGAATGCCTTTCACATGGCAGACATACAATACATGTTTATTGAATGAATGTATAAGATGAGTATCATTAAGGCATTCGATTTATTTTCACAGGTAAAAAGAAAGCCATTAAGGAGTGCTGATAAGCACTGCCTGTGCCGCCCTCACTATTACTCTTGAACTCTTAGTTATCAGATGCTGCTTCCTCTAAAAATGATTGAAAGATTCTAACAGACTGTAATAGAAGGGCTGATATATCCTCTAACTGCCTTGAAAATAGTAATCAGAATTTCGAGGTAGCAAAAGTCAGGGGAAACTCTGGGAATAAAAGCACTATTTCTTTAGTCAACATTGGATCCTTGAAAATGGCCAATGATAAGGATATCACTTGTCAACCTGCCTATGTCCTATTTACGTCCTACCTGGATTTCCAAAATTCGTTATGTGCAGCAACTTACAATCACTACCAAGCATTTCAGAATTCAAACAGGGAAGTCTATATTTAAACAAGATGCTATTTTCTTTCTTTTTCATTCCATAAATTATTCTAATTGATTCATCAGAATTCTGTGGGTAATATGGCTTGTCTTCCTTTTTAAAAACCTTAACTTTTTAAACATAAAATAAAATGGTTCAAATGCCTCAAAAATAATAGATGAGGCATAAAAACACTATTATCTTAATTCCTGAATAGTGTCCCTCAATGCAGAAGAAATATTTCAAAGTAGATAACAGATAAACAAAAAATATAAAAGACCAAGTTTTGAGAATCCTCATTTCATATGTCAGAAAAATATTTCAACCACAGGTAAGGTTTGGAGATATAATTACAATATGGCAGCCAACCTAGAATAAATATTTCATTACCCATCAAACTCTGCTCACCCAATTACTACCACCAGAACAAGCATTTTGTCTCTTCATTTGTTTTAATGCTCCTGTCTTGTCTCCAGTTTCTGACATATTTAAGGTTAATATGTATCTTTCTACATCCTTACCTTCACTGATCATCACAAAAGTCAAGTATTTTCTTGTTAACGTCAACTTTCAATTCTGTCTTAATTTACTCTTAGGTTTAGGTCATGAAAAAATATTTAAATCAAGATAGTACAGGAAATACAAGATAGTACTGGGAATATGTGGAGCTTAAATGCTTAAGACTTAAAGATTCGGCTGGCGTGGTGGCTCATGCTTGTAATCCCATTGATAATCAATGTATTTCCTGCCAGAATGCAAGAAAATGATAAAGGTAGAGTGAAAAAAATAGATTAATATGACCATATACAAACAAGTACTGCATATATGCTACTGGATCTGTCAGTTTGGAAAAATCCACATTGGCATAGCCAATAAATCAAAAAGTAAATAGTTGGGCTATAACACTTCTGATTCATTCTGGAAATGGGTGGATTTTAAAGGCTTTACTGTGTGTATTTTTGTGTGTGTGGTATGCAATGTTGGCTCACTGCAACCTCTGCCCCCCAGGCTCAAGTGATCCTCCCACCCCAGCCTCCTGAGTGGCTGGGACCAAAGGTGTGTGCCACCACCCATGGCTAATTTTTTGTATTCTTAGTTGAGATGGGGTCTCACCATGTTACCCAGGCTGGTCTTGAACTCCTGAGCTCAAGCGATCTGTCCACCTTGGCTTCCCAAAGTGCTGGGATTCCAGGCGTGAGCCACTGCACCTGGCCCTGTGTGTGTATTTTAAGTGGCCAAGTCTCCTAGTTTAGTATGTAATTTATGTCAATAAAGTATAATAAGCTTTAGATAAATTAACAAAATCTAATAATTATAATAATACTAGAAACACCTGATATGTGAAAACTATAAGGTTACACTTTACATGGCACTTTAACATGAATTATTTCACACAAAATCGATTTCTAAGTTTATTAGGTATTTTAGCCCACTTTAACAATGGAAAAAATGCAGGTTCAGAGAATTTAAGTCCCTTGTGCAAATCATTCAGCTCGTTAAGTTAGAAAAATAGGACTTACAGCAAGGTTTTCTGATTCCAAGCCTGCTATTCTCTCTAGGATGTCATATTAGCATCTACAACCCATAATATGTGAAGTTTAAATACTATACCAATACCCATAATATGTGAAGCTTAAATGCTTAAGTCTTAAAGATTTGACTGGGCGTGGTGGCTCACACCTGTAATCCCAGCACTTTGGGAAGCCGAGATGGGCAGATCACTTGAGGGCAGGAGTTTGAGACCAGCCTAGGCAACATGGTGAAACCCCGTTTCTACGAAAAATACAAAAAATTAGCCGTGCGTGGCGGTGTGCGCCTGTAATCCCAGCTACTCGGGAGGTTGAGGCAGGAGAATCGATTGAATCCAGAGGCAGAGGCTGCAGTGAGCTGAGATCGCACCACTGCACTCCAGCTTGGTGGGCAACAAGAGCGAAACTTCATCTCAAAAAACACAAAAAAAGACCTAAAGATTCTAATAGTTTGGCAAGTCTGTACTAGAGTATGTTTGATTAATAAAGGCTTCTTGAAATTTATATTTTTATAGGCAAATATCAAAGCAAATTTGAAATAATAACATACACTTTAATAAAACAAAAACGTGTAAAAATACGCTTTGAGATGTAAAAAAACACATCCAATAATTTCCCCTTTAAAATAAAAATAATAGTATTAAAAGGCTAAGGGATGAAACCACAATGTCTAATTGAAATACTAGGACCACATGGGGAAGGAATTAATGTTAAGGTCTAGTTTTTCACCTCTAACAAGCATGACAAACTGTATTACACATTTATCTTCAATGATCAAAATTAAATGATATATTTAACAAAAATGGAATTTCAAGAACAGCTGAAACGAATCCATAGAACGGAGTCTACATATAGTTCCTTTGGAGATGGTTATAATTTGAAAAATGGCACAAGGGAGGCTCCTGGGCATGTTGGAAACGTTCTATGCCTTGGCCTGAGCCATGATGAAATGGTTGTATATGCATATACATTTTCATCAAGTTGTTTTTATTTGTTTGTATTAGAGACAGGGTTTTGCTCTGTTTCCTAGAATAGAGTACAATGGTATGATCATAATTCACTGCTGCCTCAAATTCCTGGACTCAGTGATCCTTCCATCTCAATGTCCTGTGTAGCCAAGACTATAGGCGTGTGCCACTGCACCTGGCTAATTAATTTTTTTTTTCCTTTTTGTGGAAGGAAGGTCTCACTATGTTGCCCCAGCTGGTCTTGAACTCCTGTCCTCAAGTGCTTCTCTCACCACAACATCCCAAAGTGCTGGGATACAAGCATAAGCCACCACACCTCGCCAAGATGTTCTTAGGATTTTGTACTTCGTGTATGGAATATCTCAAAAAAATTTTTTAAAGGAAATTATAGTGAGGTACAACAGGAAAAGAAGACTATACAATAAGCAGGAAATTAGAAATAGCACCAAAGAAAATATTATTAGGCTCATGAATAAGACCACAAAAGGGCAGCTGATATGTATAATTAGCTAGTACTTGCTGCAGACAAATGGAGAATATTTGAATCCATTGTTATTCTGAGAAGGTTAAAGAGTATATGAAAATCCTGCCTGAATAAGCCCATGAAAATTTTTCTCTGTTGAAGAGAAGTGAAACAAAAGTCAGTGAACTAGAAATTATTCTAAAGATAACTGCCTCATTGATTTTTAAATAACTGAAATATTAATGTTAAAAACTCAGGCAATTTTAATGAAATGCAAATTTTCATTACTATATTTAAGAGCATCAAATATTGGATATAATACTAGAAACCAAATATAGCAATAACCTACTATATCCAGAAACTATTATTTCTCAAAAAATGTAATGTGAAGAACTTATTTGTGCATATGTGTATATATTTATATATATACACACACACATACACATATACACACCCATTCCTCAGTTTAACTGTGACTTTGTAGAAATGACTTAATTTTTTTAATCCTTAGCTTTTCCTGTAAATAGAGTTGAACTTATAATACCTCTAGCAATACATTCAATGTTTCATTTCTAAAATTACCCCAACACTGGTCTCAAAACCTAGAGAGCAAAGGGCTCACATTTTCTTTGGCAGTTTATAAAATCAGATGCAGGAAAGTGTGAAACACAAATTCCACCAGCCACTAGAGATTCTAAAGCCCCACGGCAGGGAAAATCTGCGGAAAGTGAGTGCCCACCCTGCATGGCTGTCCGGAAGCAGGTGCTCTGGAACATGGACTCCAGCTAGGTGAATTCTCAGAAACAAACAGAAACTGACTCTGGAGTGAGTGGTGCTAGAAAAGCCACTCTTGCCAAGTGAAGCTCCGAAGCTCCTTGGCTTCAGTGTCTTGACTATGACGTTCCAGTGTTTGGAATGCAGAAGACATGCAAATCTGTAGTCAAGAGCATTAAAAAACATAAGTGCAGTTTAAAATTCTGATTTACAACAGCTCATTAGTTAATCTATCAGAGGTAACCAAACACAAATCCAAGGGCCTGGCTTTGTTTTGTTTTTACCCCTGAGATAAAATATGGCACAGCCTGCCATTTCCATTCATTTTGCTCTTTAATAATAGCCTTTTTATTTTTCAGTTATGCTTTGGACTAGTGTAAAAAAGATAGAGTCCTCAATTTCACCATACATGATGCTATTCATGAACCACCTCGAGGACCTTATCTTGGCCTGCAACGACCATGCATGCAGCCATGCAAACATGCATCCATGCAACATAGCAGCACACAACACAGTGCAAAAACGGCAAAGAAAACCAAGTGATGGCCATGCTTGTATTTTTTCAAGGGTCTCCTTACCAAATAGTGAAATCCTATGCCTGACAAGAACTCCAAGTTTGCAGAATAGGCTGAAGACAAAAGAAAAACAAAAGAGAAAAGGGAAGGGGGAAGGGAAGGTAGAAAAGACAGGGGGAAATTAAAAAAAAAAAAAAAAAAAAAGGAAAAAGAAGAAGAAAGAAAAAAAAAAAAAACAGCTGATATATGAGCCGGAAAAAAGCAACATGATGTCACGCAGAAAGAATCAATTCTCTGAGCAGAATGTGGAGTAAAGGTATTAAAGAAAGAGTCTTTGAGTGCATATCTTTAACAAACATGGTTAAAAAAGCACATATTATAAGAAACCAAAAAAAATTGAAAGCAAAGCTAATTAATATAAAAGCAATCTATATGAACCCCATAAGGATATAACTACTGAAAAACCACAAGGAAAAAATTTGGTTTTATCTGCCCAGATGTACCACTGAAACTCTGGATTTAAAAAATATGTGTATATATATATATATATATTTTTTTTTTTTTTTACATTATTTTACAACAGAAGTATGGTGCTTTGGGCATACAATGTTACTTTAAGTTTTAATATGTTTCATTATTTGAAATCTCCTTCTTCTCCAACCTTGATCACACTCCTTACATAACATAAGCATCCAGTGAATTTGAATACAGTAAAGTAGGAACAGAATTTGAGCAACTGATAATCACTCAGAGGAAAGCATTACAGATATGATAACTTAAAGTCTCTGGACACCAACGAGTTCAGTATATTTCTTATCTGCTCCAGAGAAGGTTCCTGTGTCTTTGAGTCCTTCATGGCAATTAGCAATGAGCCATTCCAAATAATGGCTGCCCACATTCAGCATTCAGCCTGACAACGCTGGTATCCACTCTCAGATCAGACCCTTGAACCTGGGAGATCCCTGCTATTTGTCCTTTCTTTTCACCGAGCCTCAGCTGGGTGTGATCCTCACAGGTCCTTATTTTGAGAAATACCCTTCACTCATTTCCATGCTATACTCCTATCTACTCATCCCTCAAAACTCAGCTCAGTTTATTCTTAGAATAAACTCATTCAACTAAATAAACTCAATAAAATAAGGATGTCAGCGTTCTGACATAAAATAAGGATGTCAGCGTTCTGACATCCAGCCCTCCTGTACGGCTCCCAACCTAGGTTGCAAGAGGTCCATACCCAGATGCTCTCAGGGGCCATTTGCAAATCTCTACCAATACAAGCGACATTATTTTCATTCACATCTACTCACACTCTTCTCAGCTCTCAGACTGCACAGGCTCTACCCAGCCAGCACCTACCCAAAAATATCTAACCTTGAAGATCCATTTGTGGAGTACCACCCACACTCAGCTTGAATTTTTTCCCAATAATGAGAACAGCTAAGTCCTCACTGACCATGTTCTCTTGCAAAACTCGGCATTAACAGCTATGATCAAATGTACAGCTCCCCAGGACTAGGGATAGAGACCAGCCATGGAATACCACGAAAGTGGCTGATCAGTGGCGGGATGGGAAGAGAGGGAAGCAGAGAAGGTAACATTTGTGAGGTTGACCTCTTTTACAGTAAGTTTTGGCCATCACCTCTCACTTCTGTAACAATGTGGATCGTGTATTGCTGAAAATTATGTAGGCTATTTTGCAGCTTTTCCAAGAAAATGTTCACCTACAAAAGTCTGAGTGAATCTGAGGTTTTGGGGAATTTCTTCTCAGAACAAAACATTTTTAAAACAATGATCTATTCAAGTGGCTACTAGACATAAGATTAGACCTGAGGCCCTTGACCTGCATTATTTATCTTTGTGCTATAATTTTAAGACAATAAAACAAGAGAAACTTTGTCCACCTGCCCTTAGCTACTGAGCTTCATGACTGACAGCTGTGCATGCTAACTCAGCAAGGGTCTTTTTCCAAAGAGAATAATTCAGTTTAGAACGGGACATAAGAGACCGTTTCTACTGAGCTTTATGGCTGACAGCTGTGCGTGCTAACTCAGCCAGGGTCTGCCTTTTTCTAAAGAGAATAATTCAGTTTAGAATATTCTTTAGATCCCTGTATTCAGATCTATTTTAAGTCATGTATTTTACCTATTCCTCTCAAGTATCCAGAGTGAAACATTCTGAGATATTCTTGATGATCCAGAATTTATAATGCTAGGATTAGGTTTTACCCAATTAATCCAAACCTGGGATGTTTTGCTATAACGGCAGACTGCTCTTTGTTTCATTTATCAAATTATATGTAACGCCTGAAAATCTGTCAGAGAAAAATGACTTGACAATCTCTGCTGAGTCCTCACCACATGTGCCACCAGAAAGAAATACAGACATAGAAGGCAAGGTCCTCAAAGACGGCACATCATAACTCTTTCCCTTCCTGTGCAATCCACTTTTAGGGCATGGTATTCATAGAAACTATAAGGATTAATTATTATAAGCTTTGGCCTATACTTTCTCTAAAAAATATTTTCTATAATACTGTTGCCCCCTTTCTCTGCTTCCCCTCATTACCAACATTCTCCAGAATTTATAAGGCATCTACTTCTTCAGCATTTACTCATTGTCTTGTACTGAAACACTCCTTTGCAGCTCACCAATGCCCCTAATCAGCAAAGATAATAACCTTTTCTTTTCTGGAGTTCTGTCAACAGTACTTGGCATTGTTTATTACTTAAATCTTGAAACTCTTACCCTCCTTAGATTTTATTTACAGTATTTTTTTTTTTTGGCTTTCTAATTAATCATTCTTGATGTTCCTCAAAGACCTATTTCTGAAAACCCTGTAAATGTAATAATTCTCCAAATATTGGTATTCAAAACCTTTTGCCTCCTTCTCTACTCTCCTTCAGTTTTATCTACTTTCAGAGCTTCAAGAATTATATATATGTTCAGATAATCCCCAAATATGTCATTTCTTGCTCTAATCTCTCAATTAACCCCACATGCTAATATTTCCAATCTGCTGGATTTCTCCAGTTGAATGACCTGCGGGTACCTTCTACTCCGATAAATACCTGACCAAATGTAACCTCTTCTTAGCAACTATTCTTTTTCTGAAATATGTTGTTTCTGTTCATGATACTAACAACATTCCAACTACCCAGAGTTGAAATTTCAGCACCAAGTTGGACCTCTTTCTACTTGCCATATTACTTATTGCCAAGTCGTGTTGACTTTCTCTCTTCCCGGTTTCTCACCCCAGCTCCTGTTTACATCCATTCTACATTCCCAGCACTCTGTAGATGTCTCCACTGACACTCATCAGAGCTTCTTATAGAGTTAGCTCTATATGTATGTGTCTACTCAGCTGTCCTTCTAAATTTATTAAAGTTAGGAATGTTCTCATTGTGTGTGTATATCTTCAGGCCTCAGACAGCATGCCGTACATAGCTGGCATTCAGAGATATCTGCTGATGAGGCTGGGCGCAGTGGCTCATGCTTGTAATCCCAGCACTCTGGGAGGCCGAGGTGGGCAGATCACCTGAGGCCAGGAGTTCATGACCAGCCTGGCCAACATGGTGAAACCGTATCTTTACCAAAAATACAACAACAACAACAACAAAAATTAGCCGTGCATGGTTGCAGGTGCTTGTAATCCCAGCTACTCAGGAGGCTGAGGCAGGAGAATTGCTTGAACCTGGGAGGAGGAGGTTGCAGTGAGCCAAGATCGTGCCACTGGACTCCAGCCTGGGAGACAGAGTGAGATTCTATCTCAAAAAAGAAGAAGAAGAAAAAGACACACCTGCTAAATGGATAGGCGGGCAGCACCACCTATTGGAGGCAGCACTCCCAACACTATAGCCTGGGTTGCTGTCTCGGCCTCCAAGTGCCTGCCATGGCCTCCCAACTCTTCCACTCTCATCAATTATACTTTTGCTGCCTGATTGTATTTCCCAGAGGGAAGCTCTGATCACTCTCTCACTTAAAAAGCTTTAATAACTTCTTAGTGTTAATAAATTAGGTTAAAAAAATTGTGATATAATTTTAAAAAGAAGATTCCTGATTCTGACAGTTAATATCCATTACCATCTATATAACCTATCTTTCCCCTAAATTACCAGCTTCTACATTTTACTTATGTAGTTATCTACATTTAGCAAATATTTTCCTTCCTTAATCTCTGACCTACAAATGGTCCAAGATCAACTTTGACTGGCTTGATTTCCATAAATCTCTCACCCCTCTATATCCATCCAAGGTGGTCTTAGTTTACTTTGAATCCCATCGCACTGCCTGACTTTCTCTTACTAGGGCTATATTCATATTCATGTATTTAGCTACTGCAAAGTATACTGCAGACATGACAGTACTGACCTTAGATACAGCAAATGCTCAGTATATAATAATTTCTTGTGCCAGGAAGTATCTAAACATCTCATGAAACATTGGTTTTAATTGTGGAAAAGTTAACTCAAACCCACACAACTATTGCTACTCACATTTGTTAAACACTTAAAACCATTATCATAGTGTTTATCATGTGAATGAAGATATGCTTACTTATTGATAATGGCAGGGCCAGTTTTCTACCTATTAAGTTTATACCCTACCAATATTTTTCTATACAAACAAATTAAATCCTCTTTAAAAGTTGGGTTAATACTATTTGAGCATATATTTTATACTTTATCATGATCATTTTCCGAAAGTATTACTCATTTCCATCATGTTAATGACTGCACAGCATTTTGTACAGACACGAGCCATCATTTATCACTTCCTTATTCATATTTTCCTCTATGATTTTCTTTTTCTCTGAGGTTAAATTCTAGCTATGTTTGGCACTAAAGTACTGTAATAACATAAGTTACTTTTATTATGCACCTCATTTTCTATGTGTGGGAATTTTAAATGGCATATGCTCCTTTTTTTGGGAAATACCAACGGGATAAGCAAAATTTACCAACCCTTTTTCTATTAGTAGAAGTAAAACTGAAGATGAAATACAGTCATGCATCGTTTAATGATGGGGATTCAGTCTGAGAAATACATCATTAGGCAATTTCATTGTTATTCCCATAAGTACATCACGGAATGTACTTACACAAACCTAAACGGTATAGCCTATTGCTCCAAGGTTACATACCTGTGCAGCATGTGACTGTACTGAATACTGTAGGCAACTGTAACAAAATGATATTTGTGTATCTAAACATATCTAAAAAAAGTAGTAGAAACATAGTATTATAATCTTATGGGGCCACTATCATATATGCGGTCCAAAATTAATTGAAATGTTGTTATGTGGTACATGACTGTAATTAAAAACATTCTGGTGCAGTGCCATTAGAGAGAGGGGTAGTCTAGGGTCAGTCTAGAGCCCCAAAGGGACATCAACTGAGGCTAGCACAAAATAGCGATGTATCTCTGATTTATTCTATGAGGGATACAGAATTGCCCAAGGAAAATGGGTCAATTTTCTTTTTTGGTGTACAGTTCCATGAAATTGTTCCAGCTTTACAGAGGTATAATTAGCAAACACAAATCATATATATCCAAACACACAACTGGATGCTTCTATATATGCATAGTATGGGCTGAGTGAATAGTTCTAAGGGTAAGGCTGAAACTGAACGGAGATAATAAAACACAAGACAGGAGAGGAGGAAAATAGCAGAATTTGCATTGATTTATTTGAATTTATCTCTATTTTCTCTGATTTTATTTTATCTTTATATAACTGAGTGACATCTAGATTAACAACACCCTTGGAGAACAAAGTTCCTATTAAAAAAGGCTAACAGACCCAGGGAGGAGTAGGAGACTTCAACGTGTCCTCAATTTCATGATGTTTAAGGGTAACTTGGTGTCTTGGGATATTCTAGCTACTTGCGTGCACTCACAATCCACAGGGGGATCCTGGCTCAGAGTAGTGGATGTGTGTGCTCATGAAATGACGAGGGAGGAGCTGCTCTCCCTCCCAGTGAAGGTGGGAAGGAAGGCCATGTTCAAGTCGGAAGGGGGGGAAATTCACATTGTGGAAAGTAACTGCATTGCCTCTCTCCATGTGGCAGCAATTTGTGGAAACAAAGCATGCTGCTGGGATGGATTCCTGCTGTTATTTTAACTATAATCAACTTTATAGGAAAATTCATTTGAAGAAGTTTGAGGACATGTTTTATACTGTTGCAATCCCATATCACATGACTGGCCACTTACTACTCGGTAGAATAGACAGTAAGTGAAAGAGATGAACTGAAAATTCCACTCCAGCTGCCTTCCCCAGTGTTAGGCAGTGCAGGAATCTTTCCACTTCTCCACCCTCTCACGAAGGCTGTATGCAATCTCATCTCACTCTGTCTAATAGGTGGAGACCGTACTGCCTTTCAGCATAGCATTAACGTCAAGTCCGAGGAAAGCCTGTATTTTCTCCAGTGTTCTGCTTTATACTGTGTATTCACTTTTATAGAAATTTTGTTCCGATACAATCTAAAAACTTGGCATGGACTTTTGGGCAATGCAATATTAGGGAAGTAAACTTGCTCCGTAATTGACTCTCGTGTACGTTAAATTCTAGCAGAAGTTTGAGTGAAAGGACTTGATATCCCCAGCAGAATCACAACTGAGTCCATAAAGAACCCTTTGGTTTAAACAGAAATGAGAAAGCATTGCTAAGAGGGGAAACCTTCAGAAATTTTGTAGGTATCTTTACTTCATTTTTCTTCCAACATTGGTCATTATTTTTAAATTAAATATGTATATTTGGGATTTTTTCCTGAACAATAAAGGCTGGCAAAAATATCAGATTGGTGGAAATGTTAAAGAAACTAACGTCAAAAGCACCATTTATCACAAATACTAATATGGTGATGCATGTCCAGCTTCTACGTGTAGATTCTGAAATGAGTCATATTTTATCCTTCTATCCAGCATTACACTTAGCAGCAAAATATAAAGAAACTCAACATCTAGAACACATATCTTAACTTGTAAAAACTGTTTTCATCTAGTGTTTGCTTCCATGAAGACACGGACCAGGGAAATGGGTGGATACTCTCCATACAGTCCCAGGTCAAGGTCCTCAGGTTCTCTTTGCAAATGCATATACACCTAAGTCATACAACAGTGTTTATTTTTATAGCTGTTTACCTAGTCACCATTTCTTTCTCTTTGTTGGAAGCATGTCCTCCAGAGCAGAGAGGTCTGCTTGCTGCAGATAAGAAGTATAAACGATGGTTTTTGAAATACTGATCAATTAAAGGAAGAACGACCTGAAAGAAAGGAAAAGAAGACAGATCTACGTAGTGGAATCTTTCAGGGGATGAATGAGAGCTGAGGCTTTGGAGCAGTCAGAGTTCTGTTCACATGCATCAGGTCTCCTTATGTCCATGCCAGGCATGTCATAGTATGCCTCTCTTAAATCTCACTCTACCAGTCTCGAGTCCATAGCAGGGAAAGCAGAGTGTGGCAGGATGTGATTATGGGGAACAGAGCAAACTTGCAACAGTTTGGAATTATTCTTCATATTTTCTCAAAATGAAATATTCTCAATGTTTTCATATAATATAGTTCAGTGCCCAACAGACCCCGAAATAATCCATAACTACCATATGTTGAGTCTCTACTATGTGTGAACATTGCAGCTGATGATAGCAACTGCCCTATAGGGTAGATGCCACCATCCCTGCATTACGGGTATTAAATGGAGAGATAGAAATGTGTGACTTACTGAAGGTCACATTGCTACTTACTTGCCTACACAATGTTCTTTTAACCTGGCCTTTCTCAAATTGCACTTTCCATTTCTATGCACATTTCGTCCTGCTGGCCTTGGGCCAATTCCTCCTCCTCACTCTGTCCACTCGCATCACCTGGCCTTGTACACACCAATCCCTCTGTCCAGCATGCTCTTCTGCACTCCACATCCTACTCACCCTGGTCCTCCTGTAGATCTCAACTCAGTGGTGCTTTGCCAGGTAAGTCTTTGTGATCTCAACTAGATAAAGTCCCACATTCTGAGCTCTGACAACATCATTTGCAATTTTACATTGTACGCGTGGGACTTTGGATTAAAGTCTCTCTTTCCAGGAGCCTATGAGTTATGCAAAAGCAAGAAACATTTCTGGGTTTGTTTCCCATTAGAGCCCTTTCCTGGGGTTCGGTCTAGAACTATTAACTGGTCTCTTCTGTTTGCCACTGAATCCCTAGTGCTAAGGACTGTGACGGGCCCAGGGCAAGAACAAGATTGGCACTACCAGTACGCAAACTCAAGTCTATCTAAATATACTTCTTTTTCCTACCATGCGGTAGAGCACAGTTATATATAATGGGGACATCACCAGTTTTTATTGTTCTTCCTTGACAGTCAGGACATTGCCTGGATTTAGTGACTGGCACATAGTAGGCACTCAATATGGTAAATGAATGAATTATAGACTTAGTAGAAATTAAGCCACATTAAGCATCTGTAAACAGAATCGCTAGGGGTGCTGAGTAGATGGGCAACACAAGAATGTATTTTAAAGGGATAATTAGAGGCCATAAATACAGCATTCTGATAATTGGCTATCAAGTAAGATTACAATCTCACAGAGACCGGAGATACACATAGGGATCTATCAATTGATGAATCACTAACTGTGTGCACCCCAGGACAAACTTGGGATCTTCAAATGATTGGAACAGACTCTGAGTGCTATATTAAATGGGAAGAAAAGACAATAGAAATGTGTTTTACGGTAAAGAACACAATTTTGAAAACATACTACAAGTCAATATTCGTCAATCAAAAAGCATGCTATTTTAGAGTCCACAAAAGTTGTATTTATAGCAAATTATCTGTAATCACTGAATGCAAGTACTTTAAGAGGAAACAGACAGCAGTAATTAGGTCTTCAGGCTCACTGCAAGGTGTCCCAAACAGGAAAGCTTACCCAGGGGCATTGTATATTCATGGCAATCCCTGGGCCATACCCTAATGCCTGACCCAGACTAGACACACAGTAAATACTGAGTAAATGAACTAAATCATTTGGAGGCTTTACAACTTTTCATCTCCATCCCTTTTTGACTGAAAAAAGTGATGATTTTTCTGGTAATACAGCAAATTCCTGATAAATCCTTATGAAATGAAATAAATAATAACAGTGGGATGTCCTTTGTATATAAACAATCTATCCTCCCTGATCTTGTGTAAAATGAGTAGGACTAAGGTCCCACAATAAAGATTCTATACTAAATGTTCTTATAATGTACCCATTTATGAATTAACTAAGACTTTCCTGTTTATAAAAGCAATTCTCAACTAGAAATTTTAAATCGTAACAATATCCAAATGTTAAGAAATAGATATTTTTATTCTATATCATACGATAAAACAAACAAAAAAAATGCAAACTGAATTAAACCTCAGATAGAATGAAGTCATTTGAAGAAGGAATATGGTAGGGAATGCAGAGTTAAAGTCTGACCAAGTATGCTGGGAAGATGATTCATGCAGTTATTTTCATGCCACAGAATATTTACGTGCAGTAAAATACATATTTGTAGACAAGTATGTTCTGAAAAGGGTCATGATCTAATGAGTAGAGCACGTAAACAAACACACTGAAGCATAAACAAGATAGATTGTATACTGTACTTTTGCAAAGAACTTGATTTCTTGTTCATAAGGAAAATGTTCTCCTTTGCCTCTGCTGCCACCATCTGTAGATTTGAAGAGTTTTTAGGTAAATGCTGCACTGGAAACATGGCAAGATATTCATCCATAATGCAAAGGTTAGAAAGCATTGCTAAATGTATTATCCCACTACACTGAATGGAAAAAGCCGACCAAAAATACAAAGGCAAGCTTTGGCAGTGTCATTAAAAATAAAAGGATTTTTTAAAATACCCAAATCTAAATTTAAAAAGCTATTGAGGACAGCCCATAGTTGTGGCTAGAAACACAAACACATTTGTGTAGCTTTGAGATCTTATTGACATAGGGAGGGGAAAATGGAATAGAATAAAGTAAAAATCCCACATTTTCAGTAGCCTTTAAGAAAAGAAGCTCACTGGGGAGAGGACAGTGGGTGTAAATTGAATAAACACAATTGGTTAGATACTAACCCTGGCCTCTAATAATAGAGATTGCCTCTTGGTGTGACCGAAAGTTAAAGCTTCTCAATTTAAGATACAAACTAAAAAACTGCAGGAAGTCAGGATCTGCGATGAGGAGGAGGACAGCAATTTTCATATTAGGTTGGCAAATTAGCATTCCGCTAAAGAATAAAGAAATTTTGACCTATGTCAAAAGATAGAATAAAGAAATTTTGACCTATGTCAAAAGATAATTTTCATAAGCGAAGCAAAAACACCCAAGTTTTCCCCATGGTTTAAAAAATGATCCAAGGTCAAGAATTGATTAACCTAATTCATTTAGCTTAGAAGGTGGCCTTTCTTACCTCCTTCATACATATGGAAAAGGTTCATGCATATATTAATAGATGAGGAAATAATAAACTATAATAACCACGATGGCATGCAGAACATATTGGAGAGCTAAAAAATTCAGAATTGGATATCAGGTTTTAGTAAAATTTGTAAGCAGAGCTTCCAGATATTTAAGAGCCAAGCTGACTTTTGCTTGAAAAAGTTATTTTGCAAAAAAAAAAAAATAATAATAATAATAACTTGAGATAATAGTTTGTCAAATTTTAGACAAAAATACAAGATAATTTTTAGGAAATTTAGGCTATTACTTCGCAATATCAGAATGCTCTCCCCATGAACAAGCAAAAGAAAATTATGGTTTTTTAACACTTGCAAATTTCATTTGCATGCTACTTTGGCATTTGAATCTCCTCTTAAGCACATTATGCAAAATGGCTGGATTCAGATAAGAGACGTTCTCAATAAAGTTATCTCAAGATAAAATTTTGTACACAGCCAAATCTGCTCATATTTCAATGAATTAAATAGGAAATGTCTTTTACTACATTTAAACAAATGCTTATGTGCAAAATGTGAAAAAGATGTGGAGAGAATACAATCTATGGTATAATATAAAAATTAGAAAAAGGCATATTTTTACAACCACAATTAACTTAGGTCTAGGAATGGCTACATTAGAGATGTGCTACAAAATCACTAAAGTGAAGGATAAAGGGAGAAGGCAATATAGCAGTTTCACTTGTGATAACAATGAAAGATGGAAATTAAAATAAACAGGGTACTGACAATCACAGCTCTATCTGCTCCTCTAACAGAGTTCCTGAACCTAATTTGCCCTGGCAAAGCCATCCAAAAACAGTACCTATAACATCAGGAATTGTGAAAAAGGTTATTTGGTTGGGCTCTGTCATTGCAGCCTACTTTCTCTCCCGTGCTCTGTTTATAAGACCCTCTACCCTGTGGATAGAATGAAATGTGTCAAGTGGGTGAATGTACCCTGCAGCAAGATTCTCACCACCCCCTTCCATGAAATGTAGTAGGTAGTTTATTCAGACATTTGAATAAAGTGTGAATAATACCTAAACACATTTCTTCCCTTCAAACTGGTGTTTGTGTTCTCCAACGTGAAGGTAAAAAACAAACAACTTTCTTGTTCCTTTCTCCAAATGATGACTCTTTCTTTCTCTCCTGTCCCTTGTATCTCCAAAAACAAGACTGGATATTGGAGTTGATACCCATATCAGATCCTTTCAAATGTGGATCAGAAATTGCAATATTTAGCTTTCTGTGTAAAAGCTTCAATAATTCACCCCTACCTCATTTTTGTTCTCCAGTTACATTTCATTAATTCAGATCAATTTGGCTATGTATTAGTATAAGTCAGGAATCATATTTTTAAAAATTGTTAGTTGTATGAATCACAGAGAGATTACAGATTAAAAATTAGCTTGTAGTGTAAACTTTTATGAAAAAGATGGGCTCGAAGAGAGCAACAATAGAGTATTTGAACTGTAGAGGCAGGTTGAAAGAGAAGTCAATTGTTTATGAGAACGATGCTCAACTGGAAAATCTTTAATCACATTTAGGAGACAAGAGGCCAGAAAGAAGAAAATACCAGAGCTCTAATTTCTACAAACTTAAATCTGGTGCTATGGCAGAAACTAGATTTACATCCTAAGACAAACAGCAGCTGAGGGATCCAAGATGAATGGCCCTAGAGGAAAGGTGTTGAACGACAAAACGAGTGAGCGTTAAAAATAAAGAGAAAACCTTGAGAACAAAAATGAAAATAAATGAATAATCACCAGAAGAGCACACTGTTTTCAAAAGGGAACAACCCGGAATTCCTTACATCATATTACTACGCAGTGCCGGGAAGGTGCTCTGACACTAAGCAGTTAACAAGTTGACTTTTTTTTTTTTTTTTTTGAGACGGAGTCTCGCTCTGTCGCCCAGGCTGGAGTGCAGTGGCCGGATCTCAGCTCACTGCAAGCTCCGCCTCCCGGGTTTACGCCATTCTCCTGCCTCAGCCTCCCGAGTAGCTGGGATTACAGGCGCCCGCCACCTCGCCCGGCTAGTTTTTTGTATTTTTAGTACAGACGGGGTTTCACAGTGTTAGCCAGGATGGTCTCGATCTCCTGACCTCGTGATCCGCCCGTCTCGGCCTCCCAAAGTGCTGGGATTACAGGCTTGAGCCACCGCGCCCGGCCACTAGTTGACTTTTAATTCAACGAGGAGGGTGACGAAACAACAGAAGTGACCGGAGGCTGCTTTGATCATCTGTGCTGAATCTAAGGCTTAAAGAATGAGGTTTTAAAAATTCTGAGGCAGCACTGGGCCAGATGGGAAAGGGGTCTTTCCCCGTACCCTAAGAGCATAATAAAGTATTCTGCACTGCAGTTACTCTAGTATTCATGTATTTCCCTACAAAGGCTAAACTCAAGGCCTCTATAGTGTTTAGAAATTTTGAAAATCCACAGTTTTGGAAGTTTTTCTTATGAGTAGAGCAATTAATTTCACAGGTAAGATTTAACTCTACCTTAAAATTCTGATGTCCTTCCAATGTATCTTTCAAATTGAAAAAAATGAATGCCAATAAACATTATAAGGAGAATAACTTATATGTTAGATTTTTTAAAGTTCACAGACTTTAAAGTTCACTCCCCAAGAACTTGTTCATCCACTGACTGTTGAACTCTTTTTAGTAATAGGATGAATAGATGGGTTGACACCATCACAAATAGCTCAGCAGCCAGTGTTGTTCTATATCCTGATGTTGTAAACATTAAGAACAACAAACACTGGGCTATTAGCAATGGGACTATAGCACCTACCAAACTCCAGGATATACTGATGGGCTTCATCCACATAGCGAATGAGTTGTTGGAGGAAACTGTAGGCAAATCGTTTCTCAATAGAAGGCGTGTCCAGTTCCAGGTCCTTAAATCCTCTGGAGCAGCAAAAATGAAATAGGGAAAGCAATTTGTACAAGTCTCTTAGAAGGCAAAATTGTGTGTGTGTGTGTGTGTGTGTGTACACATCCATACATGTTTATAAATAAGTTTATATATACATATAAATTTTGAAGTTTATCTAATGTTATTGTAGCTCAAGGAAAAAGTAAGATTTAACCTATAAAGAATATTTTGCATATGATATAAAGCTTCAGTGAGTAACTCTCTTATTATGCAACAAAATGTTGCATTTACAAAAACAGAGTGTGATTTTTTGCCTGGGGATTTTGCCTAAATGATGGATAGTGATTTAATATATGTAGCAAAAGGAACTCAGTTATGTGGTACACAGCTAGGGGTGTAAATGTTTCTGATGTGTGTATTTTGAACATATTAAACAGTACCTCAAAGGTGTAAACAGATCATTGAATTCATTTTCAGCTTTAAATATGATGGAGATATTTAAATATTCGCCCTCATGAAAAGAGTGTGTAATTATGATATGTGTACTTTTACCTGGAGACCGCATATCCATTGATCTGCAAGAACTTGAGGATGTCCTGTGCTTTTTCTCTATCCTTGGCTTTCTCTTTGGCTGTCAGTGTATCATAGGGCACCAGCAGAGGGTGGTTACCTCCTCCTAAGAGTATGTCAGGACAAGAACACAGCATAGTAATTTGAAAATAATCTGAGATGAGACACAGATATATAATTGGACCACAGTAGAAAAGTTTTCATATCCTTTAATAATACACAGAGCATGTAAGACTCTTCTGCCTCTATTGCCTTTAATATTTCAATTAACTCAGAAAAACTACTCAAAGAAAGGCTGTGCATATGCCTTCTAAGAGGCAGTTAAAACATGAACATGCATGCATTTGTAATACTGAGTGACAATAATATCTGCATTCGCCAACGGGAGAGAAGCGGCTGTATTCTCTTCTCTATTCAAAGCAATTCTGAATGTGGAGAGTGGAAATAAATGCTAAATCATACTTAGCAGGATTTAGAAAAGTTATAAAGCATGTTTCAGGGGTTATGCTTCATTTGCTGCCCCACAGAGGGAAGAGTAAAAGTCTTAAATATGGAATTTTTATTATATCTCTCAGATCAGAGAGTACTTCGTAGTCACATTATTTATAAATATACAAAACCACATATAGATGTGCTACATTAAAAGTGGATCACTCTTAAGGGTCTAATACTTGACCTTAAGACCTGGGGGCAAGTACCTTTTAGCAAGAGTCTAGACAATATACTTATCTAGACTAATATACTATCCTGATAATACTTACTAAAGTAGTCTTTCTTTCAGATTTAAAAATTCTAGAAAATATGTAAATTTAAAAAAACTAATACGGAGAAAAACTTTTCTAAAAATTATAAATTATGTAAAAATTTTGGTTAAAATTTTGCAAAAATTAGAAAAATATTTAAAAATGCACTGTTAATTTCAGATGTAAAGATCTGGTACAAAGAATGCTATTAAAACAGCAGCAAACTGAATAGCATGGTATGCCTCACATTTAACATCCATAAAACATGTATGATAATAGATATTGTGTGGGAGGCTGAGCTACCCTGAAATACAACTGCTAAGGGAATTCCAGGAAGAATAATTGAGAATAAATATTGTTTGAATTATAACAACATATAGCCTATGAAATCAGTTTCCAATATAGTTTAGCCAGGAGCTACTGCAACAATGACAAATGTTGAATTTGCCCTACACAATAAATAAGCAAGCAAAGGAAGAAATGTCTGCTTCCCCAGTGCTAGCTTTGGCTGAGAGTGCCATCTGCAGACATGCAATCGCCCACTGAACTTTAATACCATTAGGTGACACTGTGCTATCATACATGCAAGGAGTTGGTCAAGAACTACAGAGCTAACAAATACTAACCACACTAAGGAATTCAGGTACTTCACAGTATATTAACAATATCAAGCACAGTACAGTCGTCAGAAGACAACGACAACAAACACTCGTGAACAGCAAGAGGGTATATAATTTGTTACTAAGTTTAGTAGAAACCAAATTTGACTTTTGTCCTAATCAAAGACGTAATTTAACAGGACATTTTATAAGGATACTATAATTAACAACAATTTATTCTATATTCTCAAATAGCTACAAGAGCAGATTTTGAATGCTCCCAACACAAAGAAATATAAATGTTTGAGGTGATGGATATGCTAATTATCCTGATTTGAACATTACACGTTGTATACATGTATGCAAATATCACACTGTAAGTCATATAGACAATTATGTATCGGTTAAAAATAAAAGCAAAAATCTTTTTAAAATCAAGCATCGAATTCCATCACCCTAGTTTAATCAACCATCACCTAGTTCAAACTCCATTACTGCATTTAGTCCTAGAGAATGCTATTAATTTGGCAACTTAATTTGTAATCAGGGATTTGGGGGGCCACATACCAATAAGTTATTGTGGGGGAGGTGGGGAGAGAAAGAGAGAGATGCAGAAAGAGGTCTATAATTTCAAAATCCTAAGAATGCAAAGTACCCACGAACTCGGTAACTCTTCTCACCCTATTCGACCTCCACTGAACTAGAAGGTGAAGGGATTTGAAAGCCTGCCAGGTGGCTGAAATCTATGTCCTCACTGTGCCTCTAACTAGCAGTGTGACCATGGACATTTGCCTTGCACTTCCACCCTCATCTTTCCCATTTATGATATGGGTGTAGACATCTCGTGCTGAAGGAAACCAGCTCCTTGGAGAGGGAAATGAATGAGCAGTAATTCTGAGAATATTACCACACATACTAGCATGGACTCATGAACCCATTCATACTACAGGGTGAAAAAATGCTTGACACCAGTGAGCTGTCTGTGGCTTAACAACAGATGACCATGGTACAAAATACTTGAAGTGCCAGTGGGAAAATAATATTTTTTACTAATTTGGGATCGCTAATCATATTTTTTGGACTTACACTCCTTTATTTCTATTAACTCCTTATGGCATCTGATTTTCCCTCAGACTTTTCGAGATTCCAAAAGAGCACTGAAGATCAGATGACTAAGGCAAGCAAAGAGGCATTTTTCTCCTGATTTTCCTAAAGCAGATTCATCTTCTCTGCACACAGATGCAGGGATGATAAAAGAGAAGAGAAAAGGTGAAAGCAAAACTGGGCAGCTTTGGCCCTGATTCTTTTAGTGTTTTTGACTTCTCATTTCTATTTTTTTCTCTCTCTCTCTCTCTCTCTCTCACACACACACACACACACACACACACACACAGAGACACCCAAGACATCGGGTGGTGACAGATTCCTCCCACCTACCTCTTATCGGCAGTGGGAGTAGAGCTGGCAGGATGCAACTGCCTACAACTGTTGGCTATAAGGATCCTCCTCACTATTAATGTCCCCGAGTGAGAAAACAACTTTGAAAAAAAGATACATGTAGTTTCTGCTCTGAAACTGGCTACAGTCTGTAACCTATCTCCTATTCCCAAGACTCACTTCTCTGGTTTGCTAATCTCAATAACCTAAAAGCCAGGATCCAGGATTGCATATTTCAACACCTTTCCCACTGGTCTGCCATTTTGGTTCTAAACAAGTTCCTCTTCTAAAATGAAATCCATATGTGCAGTAAGAGAATTAAAGACAGCGAGGACTAATTTCTCCTACCTCACCACTTAGTGTGCTGCAACCAGGTTAGTTGCCCAACTACAGAATATAAATTTGAGCCAATAGAAGTTGTATGCAGAAGTATGGATGCGCCATTTACTAGTGGTATGACTTAAAGAAAACATTAATCTGGCTCAGAAATTTAAATAATGATGATTTTCTATCATGCTTATTTAGAAAAGCATATGGGTTGTATATATCTAATCTGAAAATCTGAAATCCAAATGTTCCAAAATCAGAAACTTTTTGAGTGTCTACATGATGCTCAAAGGAAACACTTATTGGAGCATTTAAAAATTTGGGTTTTGGATTTGGGATGCTGAATCCATATATTTAATGCAAATATTTTAAAAATCTGAAAAAATCTCAACTTTCAAACAGTTTGGGTTCCAAACATTTTGGATAAGGGATAATCAACTTGTAATAAAATAGCTGCTTATTATTTTTAATTTTAACTCTACTGCAGCGACTGAAACATAGTTTAAAAGAAGGCACAGACACTTTTTCATGTAATCCGCTCATGTAACAAGCAGTGATTTTGTTTATCAGTTATGTGGGCAACGCCCTGTCGAGAATTTCACAAAACAAAACTCTATGACTTATTTGCCATCCATCCATTCATCCATGCACCCATGAGCCAAACAATGAATTAATCATTCATTTAACAAACATTTATGGGGCGGTTTTAGAATACAGACATATTATCCTTGAGCAGCATTTTGAAACAGGCAATTTAAAAATGTGAAATCTTCTCTTTTCCTCTCTGTGACCAACCCTAATTTGTGTTACTCTGTTTCCTAGTGCTTGGTGCCAGGTACCATCCTTCCATATCACAGCTTTACTTTTCACCATGAAATATCCCCACTTTCAAAATCTTCTCCCCTTCTACATTTTTACCTAGTCAAATAAACAAAAAGTAGATTTATTGGCACCTGTAACTATACAATAAGGATTACAAAAGAAATAAATGTTGTGGCCCTGAGCTTGAAAATAGTATATTCCTATTGGGGGAAAGAAAACCATATAGGAAGTCATTAACAACAGTGCATATGCGCGCGCGCGCACACACACACACACACCCCACATTACAAACAATATGTGTATAGACTAATGGCAAACAAATAATGTTGAAAGATATCATCAGTGTAGCATACATTAAATTGAAGAAAATATTTATGCAAATAAATTTTAGAAGACTTGAGAAATACCTAAGAGAACATTTGGTGATTTAGCATTTGAATAAAAAAAAAAGGGAAAAGTGCAAGCAAAAGCATGTAAGAGACAGTAACATAGCTGGACTGGACGAAAGAGGCTGAGACAGGAAATAAAAAGGGGTGAAATAGGAGATATTTAAGTTGGGGAAGAGAGTCAGGGAGGGAAGTCTAAGTCATTCATAGAACAAATCAGATATCAGGATGAAAAGTATAGAAATCTATAAGCTAAAACGGGTAAAAGAAAGCTGCCAAAATTCTGAGACACAAGAAAATATATACTAGCTGCTAGGAAATTACAGCATTTCCACCTTCAATCTGTTACACGCACATTTAAACCATTCTAATTTTAAAAAGTTATAATAAGCTCTTGTGTTAAAAAGACTACTTCATCTATATATTCATGTGATTGAACTATGATTGTTTTTTAACACACGTTTTTAGAAAATATTACCTTTGGACTCCAACTCCATTTTCTTTTTCTTTGCCCATATATTATGGTAGTTTTCAGCCATCATTTCTGCCATAGCCTTAAAACAAAAATATTTATTACTTCAATAAGTAAAAAAGGATAACATTGCTTTTTAATATGTAACATTAGATGCCTTAAAGGAATAACTAATACAGTATTAGTGCTATGATACACTTAAAAGATAATCACACACTCTTCTTTAGAATCTGAATCCCAGTGAATTGTAAGGATTTGCAATATGACACAGTAACTAAACAGCAGATGAGAATGGTCATTGTTATTCACAATGTTTGAAGACATTGATTCAATAATGAAACCAAAATAGCTATGGACTTCAGAAAAAAAAATTTTATTTACAAGTTCTTGTTTTAATTTCCAAAGCCTTAAAAATGACCTAAACCTTATTCAATTTGAATGTGGAGAATGTCAGATGGACAAAGATCTGATTCCTAAATCAATCTCTGTCCAAACTAGGTGAGAGATCTTACACTAGCCAAGTTAATCTTTCTGTGACCTTTTGGGTTTTGATTAAGATTACCTCTAAAATTCTTTTTACATTTGATTTTCAAGTTTACTGTGTCATTTTAAGACATTCATATGGGAGCAATAACAAATGGCAAACAAAACAATTTAACAATATGTAAATTTTTTATTTTCATCCTTATTTCTCTTGGAACAATACAGTTATCAACAATGCTAATATGTTATTTGAACACCAAATTGACCTATTAAGTTTATGTCTCAAGGCAATACATTTTATCTTACTTTCAAATCTGCTATTTCAAAGTAGGTTGACAAAAAAAAAAAACAGAGGAGACTATGAATGGAGCAACAAGGATTGCAAATGCAATCAATTTCTCAGGAAAAACTTTAAAGAAAGTGGCCCTTGCGCAGAGCATTATTAACTATTTACTTTCTTCTCACACACAACTATTTACCATAGAGATTTTAAAATGGCTATTATCTTTTAGGAAAATATGTTATATGGCTGAAACACCCTAGAAAAAGTTGTATCAACTTTTTTTTGTTGTTTTTTTCTTTGAGAGGGAGTCTCACTCTGTCACTCAGGCTGGAGTGCAGTGGTGCGATCTCGGCTCAGTGCAACCTCTGCCTCCCAGGTCCAAGCGATTCTCCTGCCTCAGACGCCCAAGTAGCTGGAACAATAGGTGTGTGCCAATACAACCAGCTATCAATTTTGATAGTACTAAAAAAATAGAGTATATAATCTATAAATTCCGTGGATCCATTATAGGATCACCACATTCAAATAAACCACGCTGTGAAATACATGCAGGAAAGTATTATGTTATGCTTCTTAAAAATTAAATTTGGAGACTATGTTTAAAAGTTAACAGTACTTACATGCAGGTCCCTAGATAGGGTAACATTGCTCATGTCAATGGCCCGGGGACTGTAACCATGGGCAGCGTCTACAGAAACCTAGATCATTTGTGTGAAAAAATAGTGCCTCATTAAAAACCTTGTGAAGAGAGACTTAAATTATACTTTAAAAATATAACACAAATTCCAAACATCGTGTTTCCTCAGACAAAACTGGCAAGTTTCTTTACAAAATGATGTTGTAAACACATCTCGCACGTTAAAATTATATTTGGGTGTCTGAAAACGATTTATGATTGACAATCCTGAAAATTAACTATCAGAATTTGACACATTGTGCCATGAATCCAAAATTCTGCAACATTATCTTATGCAGGTGACCATTACATTTTTGAGTTTCTTACAAATCCAAAATGGCTGCAATGAAATTCACTCTTCCTCAAGCAAGCGAGAGTTAATCAAAGATGTCAATATTTACGAATGTCTTCATGAGTCAAATGTTAGAATAAAGTATAACCAACTTTTAAATTATAATAGTATATCATATGGTATTCAATAATGCACTTGGAAATCCTCGAGGAAGAGACTTCTTTAATTTCTGAATTAAAGCTTTTAAAAAATGAAATATATCTCTTCATCAATTTTAAGGAAGTTTCACTACCATCCTGGGCACTTACCCCCTTCCAACCAATGGCATATTATGTGAAAGTGTACCACAGAAATGAGCTCTGGTTCTGCTTATAAATCTAAAACTGTACCATGATATATTTCATAATTGTGTATATTCTCTTATTAAAAATGCATAAACAAAAAACAAACTAAAAACAAAATGAAAATACAGCTCATTATCATGTTTGTAAAATAAAAGTGAGTGTAACATATGCTATAATTAATAACAGGCTCATGAGTGATACTTAACTTACGGGTCAGATGTGACGGCACCCTGGCTTCTGTGCTTTCACCATGAGGACACTGTTCAAACCTTGTTTAAATGAGGCAAACACCAAACTGGAATACATCCAGCTTTTTCTGTACCTCACTTCTGTTTTCTGAGCATCACTTCCCTTTTTGTCTATAAATGTTATCCGGCCACATGGCAGTCCAGGACTCTCACTGAACCCGTCCTGGTTCCAGGGACTGCCACTGGTTCTTTGCTCAGTTAAACTCTGTTAAATTTAATTTGTCTGAAGTGTTTCTTTTCATATGTTAAATAGACCACCTGCCTCAAAGGCTGGTATGAAATGAGGTAATGGATTTAAAACCCGTAGCAAAGTGCCTGACACAAAAGAATGGATCAGGGATTTTAGTAAATGGCTATTCTCACTGCTAGTATACTATCACTACCACTACCAGTAACATGACTACCATCAACACCATAGTTCCCATACAATTGTAGTGAGGAGTGGGTGAACATATTTGGGAGTCATAATTTTGCCTACTACAACATACAAAATCAAAGCCATTATTCTCTGCTTGCTGTCCCCAGCACTCCTATGGTCTTTACTTCACCTAACACGGCTATCAACTTGGGGACACAAGCTAGAATCCAGGGAATCACCTCAGATTATTCCCCTTCATCATCATGTCAATGTCCCCACCCAAATCTCATCTTGAATTGTAGCCCCCATAATTCCATCCTGTTGTGGGAGGTACCCAGTGGGAGATAACTGAATCATGGGGGTGCTTTCCCCCGTACTGTTCTCGTGGTAGGGAGTAAGTCTCACAAGATCTGGTGGTTTTATAAGGGGAGACCCCTTTCTCTTGGCTCCTCATTCTTCTCTTGTCTGCTGCCATGTGAGATGTGCCTTTCACCTCCCACCATGATTGTGTGGCCTCTCCAACCACGTGGAACTGTGAGTCAATTCAACCTCCTCCTTTGTAAATTGCCCAGTTTCAGGTGTGTCCTTATCAGCAGCGTAAACACAGACTAATATACTCCCCTTCATCTATTATCATGTATCAGCCACAAAATTCTGTCTACCTCAAAAATATCCCTGGGACATACCATGGTGTTCTGTTTCCACTGTCTCTCTCTAATTCAGACACAACATTTTTTGGTTTTTGTTGTTTTTCTGTGATGTCTACAACATCCCCCTAAGGAGTCTATCTTTCTGCCTTCAGTCTCATCCTTCTCTAACTCATTCTCCATTTTGTTGTCAGAATTACATTTCCAAACTATTTATTTTGTTCTTCCCTAAGCAATGTCTTCTCCACTGTACAGCAAAAATATGTGGGCACGGGCTGGGCTTTATTAATATTCCCAGCATCTGACACATACCATCTCTCATTAATGTTAAGATTATAAAATGATTCCCAATCTCACAGATATTAAAATAGGGCAAGTGTATGTCTTAAAACTGATGACAAATTATATTAGACTTTCTGCAAATTTTATTGATAGCAATAACTCTATATTTCTATTTGTTCCTAAAATAGATTTCCCACTATTTAATCTCCCTTTAAACCACTTTCCTTATATAACTGAAATTTACAAGTTTTTCACTTTAAGTTCTTGAGGCCAGTTTTAATAATGTAGGTAAATATTTGCTTATTTAGGGACAGATTCTTTTTATGCTTTTAATTGCCTGTTTTTCTTCTTCAGATACACAGAAATCAGAAGACTGGCCAGGTCTTGTGCAATTTCATAGTCCCTGGACTATGCACCATCTTGGAGCCAGGGGGTTTAACATTCATACTAATCTTATTAGCATTAACAACAGCAGTAGCAACTACCAGGTGTGTGGGCATCAGGACACACAGATTATCTCATTTTATCTTCAGAACAACTCTGAACGGTAGGTATTACTTTTTACCATTTTAAAATGAGAGAAAAGAGGCTCAAGAGAAATTAAATAATTTTAAAAGTCATAAACTATATTATGTAGATAGCAAACAGCAGCATCAAATTTTGAAAGTGATTCTAACACCAAAGCACTTATCCAAGTCCTTAAGATGGTCCCCAGTGTCCTATAGGACCTGGCCCCTGAGATCACCGTACCCTCATGTTACTCACTGGATTCCAGCCTCACTCACTTCCTTATCTCCCAAACACTCCCACCTTAGCACATGTGCAATGTTTGGGACATTCTTCCTCCAAATCTGTGTAACTCCCTCAACTCTTTCAGGTTTTTATTCAGTTTGCCTTCTAATGAAATCTACCTGAAAGCTCCATATTAAACTCACCTCCAAACACCTTCCAAATCTCCCCGTTGCACTCCCAATTTGCCTTTCTATGCTGTGTTTTCTTTTTTCACGACATTTATCATACTCTATCATAGCATAGCTAGAACTTGTTTTTCTGAAGACAGGGTCTCTCTTACACTGTTACCTAGGCTGAAGTGAAATGGCACAAACACAGTTCACTGCAGCCTCAACCTCCTGGCTTTATTCAGTCCTCCCACCACAGCCTCCTGAGTAGTTGGGATTACAGGTGTGTGCCGTGCAACCACACCTGACTAGTTTTTCTATTTTTTGTAGAGATGTTGTTTCGCCATATTACCCAGGCTGCTTTCAAATTCCTGGGCTCAAGCAATCCCCCTGCCTTAGCCTCCCATAGTGCTGGGATTGCAGGCATGAGCCACCATGCCTGGCCTTTCTATCCATTGTTTATTTCCCCCATTAGAATGTAAGCTCCTGGACAGCAGATATTTTTGTCCATTTTGTCACTGATGTATCTGAAAAACTTAGGACAATGCAGCATACATAATGGGTGCTCAATAAATATCTGCTGAAGGAATGAATGCATCATCCCTCTATTCTATCCTGTATTTTAGCTCTAGATAAGTAACACATTCCAAAAGTTTCATTCTAATCTCCCTTCCCCTTCCAGGGTATAAGCTTATTTTTTCATTTGTTTTAAATAGTTTTTATCCTACATTTGTAGTACTGAAAAATGGATATGAGGTAAGGCATTGGAATTCAGGAGCAAACAAGTAATTGTTGAAAACCTGTGGGATATGCCTGAGATTCTCAGAAATGTTCTTTGCTGTTGACTTTAGTATCCCTACTAAGGAGGGGGTCAAAACCCATCCAGTTAACCCCTCTCCAATCAACTTCTTGTAACTTTTGTCAGCCCTTATATACTCTATTGTATATTCTGTCGAGTTGATACCGGTGTTATTCATACCCTTATGTTTGTCTTACGTGTGCAAATTCTAAAGCCCTAAGTGGGCGGTAAATTTCCTGAAATCAGGATTCGTGTCTTCCTCTGGTATTCATGGCAAACAAAGGACATTCACCAGGTTATTGATCCACATAAAGATAATAAGGACAAAAATTATGGCTGACCTATATTGAAATATATGCCAGTTATTCTTTTAAGTGATTAACAAGCATCATAACGAGAACACTCACAACATTCTTTCAAAGCAGAGACTCATACCAGCTTCATTTTAAAGATGAGAAAACTGCAGCATACAGAGGTTAACCAGTTTCCCCAAGCTCACATAACTAGCTAGGTACTCAGGGGTGAGACCAGAACGTCAACCCAGGCTGGCTGTGCTAGACACTGTCATTAACCAGGGGCCACCTGTACGTCCCTGAGGGAGTGCTGAGCCCCAGTAAAAAAAAAAAAAAAAGCTGAGGCATTCAGGGTCAGAATCACATCTACACATGATCTTCACTCATCCATTTACATTCCTTATAGAAAAAGATGCTATAAAGTGTTCCTTTAGTCAGAAGAGTTTATACATGATAGAAAATTGCTTAATAATCACATAAGAAATCAGTAACAGAAAAAAGACAAGTTTAACAAGATGATAGCTGGAAAACAAAAAACTATAAGGCAAGTAATGGAGAAATGACAATCTATGTTAATATTTGAAATAATATTGGTTTATGCTTAAAGAACCTTTGGGCGAAAATAATGGCAAGAGTTATACATAGATTTGTGGCCTTCGGTGTATATTGCTCCCCATTTCTGAGGCTGACAGAACTATTCTTTCTTTCCCACCTATAGGCCAAAGTGCTACAAACACAAATATACTTTTTCATTTACCACCAATGAAATGCTCTCAATAAATGCTCTCAACAGAAATACTGACATAACAATAGTAACAATAAGAGTTCACATTTAATGAGGCACAAAGAGATCAAGTACCCAAAAGTACATTTTTAAAAGCAGCACTACTAGGATTTAAGCCCAAGTGGTGAAATTCCATAGCCCTTCCTCTTACCTTACAAACTGTGCCTCTGGCACAAGCATCACCTAATATTTTGAAATCACATTCGAGATTTAAGAATAAATTTCAAAAATCACATGTCACTGTAAAAATCACTAAGACATGAGAGATGGTTCCACGGGTTAATAGGATCTATTAAGGGCTTACTATTAGAACAAAAAGGAGAAAGGGAAAGAGGGGTGATATAAAATATATATGATTTTAAATTAGAGTACATAATTTTTGCTATTAAGAGCAGTGGAAGAATCTCCCTTATTTTTCATGAAGCTTAAAGTCATCTGCATTTGCAGTAATTTCTTATTTCTTATCTGCCTTACAGAATAATTTTTAAAAATCATCCCTTTCTCTACACTGTGTAATGCCTGGTACATACCACTAGTCTCACCCTTTCTGTACCATGTTGTAGTAGATTTAACTTGACCTTATCTAACACTATTTTATGACTTTTAGGATTACAACTGTCTTGCTATCTTTGTACTCTCATTGCCTAGTACGCATTTTGTGCTCAGCATTTGTTGAAACAGATTAAAATAAAAGCTATTTTACTTAGAAAAGTGTAAAGAAACAAAAAAATAGATAAAACACACTTTTATAGTTTCCATCCATATATGATACATCCCAAAGACAATTTAATGTAAAACGTGCCCAAATCAGAACTCAATTTATTTAAAAGTATATTTCATCCCTTGTAAGTTGGATTCCTAGGTATTTTATTCTCTTTGAAGCTATTGTGAATGGAAGTGCATTCAGGATTTGGCTCTCTGTTTATCTGTTACTGGTGTATAAGAATGTTTGTGATTTTTGCACATTGATTTTGTATCCTGAGACTTTGCTGAAGTTGCTTATCAGCTTAAGGAGATTTTGGGCTAAGACGATGGGGTTTTCTAAATATACAATCATGTCATCTGCAAACAGGGACAATTTGACTTCTTTTCCTAACTGAATACCCTTTATTTCTTTCTCTTGCCTGATTGCCCTAACCAGAACTTCCAACACTATGTTGAATAGGAGCGGTGAGAGAGGGCATCCCTGTCTTGTGCCAGTTTTCAAAGGGAATGCTTCCAGTTCTTGCCCTTTCAGTATGATACTGGCTGTGGGTTTGTCATAAATAGCTCTTATTATTTTGAGATACGTTCCATCAATACTGAAAACAAAAGAGGACACAAATGGAAGAACATACCATGCCCATGGATAGGAAGAATCAATATTGTGAAAATGGCCATACTGCCCAAGGTAATTTATAGATTCAATGTCATCCCCATTAAGCTACCAATGACTTTCTTCACAGAATTGGAAAAAACTACTTTAAAGTTCACATGGAACCAAAAAAGACCCCGCATTGCCAAGACAATCCTAAGCCAAAAGAACAAAGCTGGAGGCATCACGCTACCTGACTTCAAACTATACTACAAGGCTACAGTAACCAAAACAGCATGGTACTGGTACCAAAACAGAGATATAGACCAATAGAACAGAACAGAGCCCTCAGCAATAATACCACACATCTACAGCCATCTGATCTTTGACAAACCTGACAAAAACAAGAAATGGGGAAAAGATTCCCTATTTAATAAATGGTGCTGGGAAAATTGGCTATCCATAAGTAGAAAGCTGAAACTGGATCCTTTCCTTACTCCTTATACGAAAATTAATTCAAGATGGATTAGAGACTTAAATGTTAGACCTAAAACCATAAAAACCCTAGAAGAAAAGCTAGGTAATACTATTCAGGACATAGGCACGGGCAAGGACTTCATGTCTAAAACACCAAAAGCAATGGCAACAAAAGCCAAAATTGACAAATGGTATCTAATTAAACTAAAGAGCTTCTGCACAGCAAAACAAACTACCATCAGAGTGAACAGGCAACCTACGGAATGGGAGAAAATTTTTGCAATCTATTCATCTGACAAAGGGTTAATACCCAGAACCTATAAAGAACTCAAACAAATTTACAAGAAAAAAACAACCTCATCAAAAAGTGGGCAAAGGATATGAACAGACACTTCTCAAAAGAAGACATTCATACAGCCAACAGACACATGAAAAAATGCTCATCATCACTAGCCATCAGAGAGATGCAAATCAAAACCACAATGAGATACCGTCTCACACCAGTTAGAATGGCAATCATTAAAAAGTCAGGAAACAACAGGTGCTGGAGAGGATGTGGAGAAATAGGAACACTTTTACACTGTTGGTGGGATTGTAAACTAGTTCAACCATTGTGGAAAACAGTGTGGTGATTCCTCAAGGATCTAGAACTAGAAACACCATTTGACCCAGCCATCCCATTACTGGGGACATAACCAAAGGATTATAAGTCATGCTGCTATAAAGACACATGCACACGCATGTTTATTGCGGCACTATTCACAATAGGAAAGACTTGGAATCAACTCAAATGTCCATCAGTGACAGACTGGATTAAGAAAATGTGGCACATATACACCATGGAATACTATGCAGCCATAGAAAAGGATGAGTTCGTGTCCTTTGTAGGGACATGGATGCAGCTGGAAACCATCATTCTCAGCAAACTGTCGCAAGAACAGAAAACCAAATACCGCATGTTCTCATTCACAGGTGGGAATTGAACAACGGGATCACTTGGACACAGGAAGGGGATCATCACACACCGGGTCCTATTGTGGGGAGGGAGTGGGGGAGGGATAGCATTAGGAGATATACCTAATGTAAATGACGAGTTAATGGGTGCAGCACACCAACATGGCACATGTATACATATGTAACAAACCTGCACGTTGTGCACATGTACCCTAGAACTTAAAGTATAAAAAAAAAAATTTGAAATGATACAAAAAAAAAGTATATTTCAACTATGGAGCATGTGAAGCACATGCTGTTAGACTCTCTCTTTTTTTTTTTTTTTTTTCAAAAAAAGGATATCTGTGTAAATAGCAAGAATAAACAATATTTGGTGTAAACCACATATATAGTGAGCTGAGGGGTCAAGAAAAGAATAATGATAGGTTTAGCTCCCAGGAGAAATGACAGGGTCAAAGGTAAGCAGCTCACATGACCTTGTGACTAAATGTTAATGGGTGGCATTTAGTGTCCACCCTGAACCCCAGTGTTTCCACATCAAGGCTGTGCCTTTACTCCTGCCACCTTGAGCAGCGAAGACCTATGGGTAGAGTCTTGCTTGTTGGTTGAACTCCCATGACATGGTCCAGTAGCAACATCTTCTGTGAATTCTTGCTCTGCCTGTGTGGCTGTATACCTGCCCTCTGCAGACAGGAGCACCCCTGTGCGTTCTAGATCTGGATCATGACTGTCTGAACATCCTACTCTTTCCTAAGAACCAACCCTCAGATCCCACTGGAAAGAGAAGAAAGCTTTATAGACAAACTAACTGTAGCGAATGAACATGATGTGCTGTTTCCATTAGGAAAACTTCAGGACCTCACAACTGAGTACTTCTTCTTCTTCTTTTCTAAATGTTTTATTATACTTTAAGTTCTGGGGTACTTGTGCAGAATGTGCAGGTTTGTTACACAGGTATACACGTGCCATGGTGGTTTGCTGCACCCATCAACCCGTCACCTACATTAGGTATTCCTCTTAATGCTCTCCCTCCCCTAGCTCCCCACCCCACGACAGGTCCTGGTGTGCGATGTTCCCCTCCCTGTGTCCATGTGTTCTCATTGTTCAACTCCCACTTATGAGTGAGAACTTGTGGTGTTTGGTTTTCTGTTCCTGTGTTAGTTTGCGGAAATGATGGTTTCCAGCTTCACCCATGTCCTACAGCTGGTTACTTCTTCTATACTAGCCAGAAAAAGGAAGGCTTGTACATAGAGTCCAGTAACTTAATCATCATTTAACCTCCCTTGAAACTAAAGAAAAGGTAATATAGCTTTTTTCTCTCCCTTCTAAATTTTGTGACTCTTCAGAACTTTCAAATATTTTTAAGAAAAACCCGATAATTAAATTTAACAAAATTATTTAGTCCATAACATAAACAGTTGATTCATCACCATGATGAATTCTTACCTGGCTTGTCTGAGAAATACGACGAGTCCGGTTGTAAAGGGCCATGCTGTCTCCCTCCCGAGTTCTTTCAATTCTCCAGCCCCAAGCCAGCATAGTTTTTAAAGATTCTTTGATTGGCCAGCGATAAATTTCTTTTTCCTAGAGAAGAAAAAAAAAAAAACAACAGATATATTATGAATGTAAATAAAAACGTTAAGTAACGCTTTGCTCTTGAATAGACTGCCTTCACTTTTTAAAAATTTGATGCGCATAGCTTATTTAAAAATAAAAAAGGAAAGTAAAATTCTAAAAGCGGTGTGTGAGCAGAGATCTAGTTTTACTAATGTTACTAAGAGGGATCCTCACTTTGTTCATTATATAGCATCAAGGTCAATTAATTTCCTTTAGCGGACCTGGTTCCTAGGACCTAACAGAGAAACTACAACGGAGAGACACAGAACAAAAGGACAGCTTATGTAATATATATGTGACTCACAATGAAGTGAAATCCTTTTCACTTCATTTGTCAAGATACTCATTTTTTTTCCCAAAGAAGTCAAATATATGAAAACCTATACATAATAAGCACATTATTACTTTGTCATCACTCACCAAGAAACTCTTAAGCATGATAAGAAGATTTTTTAAAGTACTTAAAAATACGGAAGAGGAATAAAAATCAAAAAGGAAAAGAAAAATGTTAAGGAGAGAAGAGAATAAACACAGAAATGCTGACAGAAAATAAGAATGGAGAGGAAAACACAAAATATAAGAAGGCTTTTTAAAATGGGGCCATTGAAAGAAAAAATACCAACTTTAAAATAAAGAAGTCATTTTAATATAAAAATACGTAACAAACAAAAATATTTACCAAAAGAATAAAAACTTTATAAACTAAAACAAACAAAAAATCCTCACCTTTTCAGACAATAGCTTATATGGCTTCATTAATGGTTGAACCTTAGAAGAGTCTGAATATATTTCTCCATAAATCCATCCATTTGCCAACTAAAAAAAAAAGCAAACATTAAAAATTGTTTTACATGTGTTAATTTTAGAGGGTGTAGATATACAGGTGTTTAAGTGCATGTTTGATAAAATAAACCTAAAATGAACTAAAGTAAGGGTTAAGATTGAAATTTTATCCAGCATAAGTCACTATAAAGATATCCATCCTAATCAATGTTATTTTCTTTTATTTTAAATTTCAGATTCAGGGAGTAAATGTACAGCTTTGTTGCATGGATATATTGTATGATGTATTTTCAGTAATCATCTAGAACAAGTCTTTTTATCCAGAGACTAGAAGCACCCAATCTTCCTTAAACAGACCAAGGTCTTGTCATTGTGCCAATAAGCATTCCCACAGGAGGAGGCTAGAGGGATGCATGGTCCCAAGGATATCTATTCTGACCCATCTTGGGACCCTACCTGTGAAGTGTAAATAAAAAACATGCATTTTAAATAGGAAAACTACAGTATGCATCTCAGAGTCTTCTCTGAATAATGCCACCTGTTTTATCCATTCTTTCATCAAATTTTCTCTCAACACATTCATTCCATATTATTTTGCCCATTTGTACATATCACCATTTCCCTATATCATTTCTTGTCTGCCTACAGAGTCTGAGTAATTAGACTGGAATACCTTCCTGTAATATTCCTCTCCATCACCAACTCCACCCACTCAGTACTTAGTGGAGTTTTTACAAAAGATAGAGCCTTACTGACTTATGTAGTAAATCGGTTACTGAATGAAGAACCAGATACTTATCAAAACCAGCAAAAAAGGGTTTCTTAGAGGGACTGAAAGACTGAGTGGCCAGGGCAATGTCTGAAACTCAATATGACATCTCTAGCATGATGATCTTGATTTGTTACGAAGCATACACATCCTCTGGAAGCAGCCTTTGGTGTCTGATTTTCATTTTACCAAATCAATATATGAGTATTTTAGGTTCTTGAACCATCTCAACTCAATTCCTCTGATGAACCTACTTTATCCTCTGTCAAGTTTAGACTGAGCTCAACTTAAATGTGAATATTCAGGCATAAGATTTCCTTTAGAAAATCTCATAATATGTAGAAATTATCTCATAGATGCAGCCACTTTAGTTTTCTCATTTGTGTTGTTTTTCTTGAAAACACAAAAAAAAGTCACCTGGCCAATGTAATCTATTTTTAGTAAACTGCAGATCTAGTTGGTAGTAAGAAATACAACAGAAGAATAGAAAAGGTAAATAATTGTTAAATCCTGATTAAGAATTTTCAAGATTTTATCTGATATAGAACTATACCTAAAACCTGGCCAGGCATGGTGGCTCATGCCTGTAATCTCAGCAGTTTGGAAGGCTGAGGCTGGCTGAACAACTGCTTGAGGCCAACAGTTGGAGACCAGCCTGGGCAACACAGCAAGATCTCATCTCTATAAAAAATATTAACAATTAGCCAGGTATGGTGGTGTGCACCTGTAGTCCCAACTATTCAGGAGGTTGAGGCAGGAGGATCGCTTGACCCCAGTAGTTCCAGGATGCAGTGAAGTACGATCACACCACTGCACTCCAGCCTGGGCGGCAGAGCAGGACTCAAAAAATAAACCCAAAAAACCTACATATAAAACCAAAGTTTCCTTAAAAGGTGAATTCTGAACGGGGGTCACCATTTCCTCCTGAAGCCCTTGGTGATCATTGCTTTTTACTCCGATAAACAACATGTTATAGAAACTATATTTATAATGTAATTAATAGATCTTTTGAAAGCTTAAAATAGTGCTTATTCATAAGTGTATCATATTTGTGTTAATGATAGAGCTAGCTAAATATTATATTATTATATAAGCTAATTATAATTAAGTATTTTTTCCTAATTTAGGTCAAGTTCTCATTTTAAAAGAGAACACTGTCGTGGTCAGAAGTATTTGAACAGTGACCAGTCATTAATAATGACTACTGAATAAGAATGTAATTCTCTTTTTACCTTGTCCATTGACCATTTGTCATGGGAGTGTTCTGCATATTTGTTAATGAAGTATTCCAACTTCTCAGGAATTGTAATACTATGAGAGAAGTAAAGACAAAAGAGCTTGATTTTCACAGAATTTATAGGAATCGTATTAATCATTTACTCACAGCTTATGAATGCTTATATCTTATTCAATTTTAACTGTTAAACATTACTTTTAACAAAGAATTACATTTTTCTATTTTCAGAACAATATAAGAAAAGTCAAGCAGATAATGTTCTATCTGCTCATCTTATATTGATTCATAGTTTATGTGCTAACATAACAAATTAAACATCATAAAACTATAATAACAATTATTATTAAATATATAAATTGACATAATTAAAATACATTCAAAGATTAGGACAATAGATAACACAATAAAGAAAAAACAAGCACTAAATTTAGTAGTGATGTGTTAAAATTTTTAAATATTCATGGCCCACAAATAACGCTGTAAATGTTACTAGTATTAACTATAGGGAAAATCATTAACTCCTGCTTTTTGTTAATATTTACTCTTGACTCCTTTTGTGTTTAAATGAATATTTAGTTCCTTGATGTTGAGGACATGCAAATGATGACCAAGTCTGATGGTAAATCTAAGGCTCAAAACGTATCTATGAATGGAAAATCAAATATATATATATAAAATTCTATTCATTAATGAATATATCTTATTAAAGTATTAACTTTGAGAACACAATTCTACATAAAATCTAGTATAAGATGGTTTGTTGTTGTTTTCCAGCAGTTAACAGTAATTGAACTATAAGACATACACATACCTAAGAAGCAATATATAAAAAATTGTAATCATCTAGAAATCATTGATATCACCGCATAAACCTGTATCTGTTAAGAAGTCCCCAAAGGGGCAAGCCTAGGTAAATTAATATCCATGCCCACACTTATTAATTAATTGGATTTAATGAACCAACACCAAAACCATGACATTGTTCTGATATTTAAAAATCTCAGATTAGATCATATGTTAGCAAACCACAAACTTACCCATGTAGGAATGTGAATATGTGATATATTGGTTTACTTACTTCGGAGGAGATACAAAAGATCAATCACATAAGCCAAATACTGGGGGCTGGGGGAAAGGGTCTTTTCTCACAGGACTGTCATCAAAGACCAAACATGCAAATTTAAGGCATTATCAAACTAATGGCATACCACTCAGGTTGAAATTCTGATCTGGTTATGGAAGCTAAATCAGCTGGGGGCCACTCAGAAGCCTCAAAGTTGAACTCCCAAGCAAATTCAGAAGCCGTGGATAAGAACTACCAAGTGTCTACCTTGCTAAAACTGATCTTGCTGAGCACCATGGAATCAGTAAGATAATGTGGCATGAAGAGGCAGCTTTTCTTGCACATGGAGAACCATGGTCCTACTTAAAAACAGTAACAACAACAACAAAATGCTCAGACTTCAAACACCTGAAGTTCCCAAACATCCTATCTGTAGAACAATTTTTGCAACTAAGTACATGTAACAAGTTTCATAATGTTAAAGAATGTTGTTTCATCTTTAGTTTTGGTTGTCAAACTGCATTCTAACTGCACGCTGAATTTTCCAGAAAAATTCTCATTCGATATTCCCTTCCATCTTGTGCTGTGTTTTATCAAGCTGAACATTAGCTGTTAACCCTGCACCTTGCTGAGATGTAGTGATGGGTGAAGGGATTCCCTTGCCACTCACAGAAACAGCTTTGCAGTGCATGCTGGGAATATCCTAAGTAAAAGATGTTATATAGAGGTTGATTCGTAGTTACTAATAAACATTTAGGGTGATGTTTCAACTAAAAATATAACTGACAGACTTTCTTAATTCTATTATAGATATTACATATACAGAGTCTTGATTGTGTTAAGAATATCCTCGAAGGTACATCTTATCTATTTCTGATATTAGTATAATCATTATTATTATTACTATCATTTTATAAATTAAAAGGACCCCTATTAAAAGGATACCAATTCAAAGGGGGCATGTATTAGAGAAAGTTCACTTTAGTACCTTATTCAATTTCAGACTTCACACATCATTTACAATAAAAATCTGCTGCAATAGAAAGAGTCCATACTTTGAGGTATCAACAGGTTGTGGGTTAAAGTTCCCTTCAGAATCCATTGATGACTGTTTTTCCATCATACTGACATAATTTGACTCCATGTAGTCTGGAGGCAAAGCTCCCGCAACTGCACTCAGGCAAGGCAGTGCCAGTTTGAAAAGCTCTTGTTCATATTTCTGGGAAAAATGGAGGACCAAAAAAGAAATTACTATATAGCAAAAGTTCTCAGCATGATCATCAGGGCTACAGAAGGTTGCAGAAGAAAATGTGAATTACCCTGGGCTAACTGAACTCTCTGATAATTCTTTTTCTAGAAAATGAAACACAGAGCCTAAAACCCCATCAAACATAAAAGAAGCTGCAGCTAGATTTACAAACATAAAAAAAGCTGCAGCAGTTTCAGTTTAAGGAGAATAAAATCTTTGACTCTCCAACACATTGGAAATGAAGTAAACTTTAATATTGTCAATGTGTAAAATATCGTTACAAGATAAACATAATTTCAGTCAATAGGGACTACATTCCTTATAGTTATAGATAATTCCTGTATATTATAATGAGTATACATGAAAAATACAGAAAGCATAACATTCTAGAGAGTGAGAAATTTTAACCGATCCATGTTGCATTATAAAGGTTTGAAAAATAAAATTCTGAGCTGGAAAAGAAATTCTATAGAAAGTATGCATGATAAAAATTTATAAGAAGAGGTATTTGAGTATTAAGTTAAATTTATATTTATAGATTTTCTAAAAAATAAAAGTAATAATTTAAATTATTTCACTTTAAATGTTCAATGTTAAATAAATGTAAATGATTCTAAAAAATACTTACACATTATTTTAAAAGGACTCAGTTTACCAAAGGAAATTCAGTAAGAAAAAGCATTAAAGTGTTGCTACCAAATGTAATTGCAGACAAATATTCCTCTATTATGTACCAAACTTGTGGTTCTACTACTCCAATCATCTAATAATGTCAATCTGGGAATTCAAACTAATTTTGATTAATTTAAGCATGAACATACGAAACTTGTTGTTCTGCCTTTTCTCTAAGATCAACACCTGCCAGCCATCTGAAAACATATGAACTATTCATTATAAATTTTGCAACTATAAGGGAATGCCATATATGTAATACAACACTGAGTGAAGGTATCTAAAGCTCCATAGCAGCAAAGCTGGAGACTTTAGCAGGGGACCGGGATATTACAATTACATAAGATTTCATGTTTTATATTTTTGTATCGGATATAATTTCTTTGGCCTCTACAAGATTGGAGATGGGACTAGGGAGAGTCTGAATCCAAATGCACCAGAAACTTATCAACCCTGTGCGTCATTTCCTGAACGCTTAGCCATTGTACATTCAGAAACAGTGTTACGATCACAAGGAAAATGCTACCATAATGATCAAGAAAAATAAATATAAATTGCATTTTCAACATTTATTATGAAGTTGAGAAAAGAGAAAAAATAAAGCCATATGTGTCTTGGTTAGCAAAGACAGTATTCAACTAGGAATACTATCTTACTAAGAATGCGTGGCTTTGTGCCATTTCACTGATACAAACAAATCCACAAAATATTAAATTACCTTTTGAGACAGGGCATCAAAAATGCCCCAGAACAACTTTCTTGATAAATGAAGTTCTTCTTCTGAGGCAGCACCAAAGTTTCCCCACCCTCCAGGCAGGCAGTAATATTTCCAGCATCTTTCATAATGATTTGTCAGCAGCTATGTGGGAAAACAATTATAAAAGCAATGAGCTATCAAAACCTTTTGGATTTTTTTTTTCATTTCTCCTCATATGACACTGTAATGCTACATTATAAGGTCAACTGAAGTGAAATTGCTCAATCCCACGTAACCTCTCTTGGAGAATACTATCACTGTGTATACTATGTGTGACAGTTAATATTGAGGGTCAACTTGACTGGATTGAAGGATGCAGAGTATTGATCCTGGGTGTGTCTGTGAGGGTGTTGACAAAGGAGATTAACATTTGAGTCAGTGGGTGGATAGGGAGAGACAGACCCACCCTCAATCTAGGTGGGCACCATCTAATCAGCTGCCCACAGGGCTAGGATCAAAGCAGGCAGAAGAATGTTGAAGGACTGGACTTGCTGAGTCTTCTGGCCTTCATCTTTCTCCTGTGCTGGGTGCTTCCCGCCCTGGAACATCAGACACCAAGTTCTTCAGCTTTTAGACTTTTGGACCTACGCCAGTGATTTACCAGGGGCTCTTGGGTCTTTGGCCACAGACTGAAGGCTGCACCGTTGGCTTCCCTACGTTTAAGGTTTTGGAACCTGGACTGGCTTCCCAGTCCCTTGACTTGCAGATGGTCTATTGTGGGACTTCACCTGGTGACTGTGTGAGCCAGCACTCCTTAATAAACTCCCCTTCATATATACATCTATTCCATTAGTTCTGCCCCTTTAGAGAACCCCGACTGATACACTATGTCTCTTTCAAATTTAACACTGATTACAATATGAGGACTAAATGCCCAATTTTACAAATAACTATATCTTGTACAGCATTCTTTATGAGGTTGTTTGGATTCTACGTATCCCTGAGTTCTACATTAATCATTTACTTATAATTTTATGAATTGTTATTAATATCTTGCAATCCACATGTAAAATGAAGGGACTGATGTCAGGATGGCCCAGAAGCACAATAAAGGAACTATATGTCTGTGATTCTTTTTGCTCCGTCTCTGCCTCCCTGTGGCTTGCCTCAATACTTAATTCTCCAAGTCAATTTCCAAAACCGCTCTACTTGGATCACTTCTTTGTCTACATTTCTTTGGGGGTTATGGATGCAACTTATTACTTTACTGATTGTCTACACTGCTCCTTGCATTTTCACCTATGCATGTTGCTTGTTTAGAACTAACTGGAATGTCAAGGACAAGCAGAGAATCTTTCAATTATTTGGTAGTTCTTTGGATAATTTATTTTTGATCTATATTTGTCAAATTAATAAACTGATCTATATGACTATACATATTTCGACTCTTTCCTATATCTAAGGAAGAAAATAAATTGTAAGAATTACTGTTATTGATGTGGGCTGAATGTCTTATTGTTAAAATATTAAAACTCATTTACTTTTGCTTTCAGTTACAAAAAAATGAACACATCCACATATCCACACAATTTAGGAGTCACAAATGGTGAAATATTGAGATCTAATATGCTTGGCTTACACATATCTCTAATGTAAAAGAGTTTTATTGCATAAGGGTAACAGCATGAGACTGTATCTTTTTTCATGAATTTTCCAGCATATTTGTATCAAAAAATTTTGCAAGACAAGGACCATTTTAGATGACAAAAAAACATAAAAGCAGAATTTTTAGCAAGGATATAATTTATTTTATCTAATTCACTAATGTATCTAGATTTATTAAACCAAAGTCAGTTTTCACAGAGAAAGATTACTTTTGCTAAATATCCAGGATGTTTACTGTAACAACTCCATATAGACTCTTCATATCTCATACTTCTTCAGCACTAGTACTGGGTAGCCATTGGGGAAAAACAGTGCTACTGGATGGCATTGCAGAGTGGTCATCTATTAAAAAATCCATCACATTACTATATAACTCTGATGCAAACACTGTATTCTATATTGTGAGTCTAGATTATGATATTAAAGGACAAGAAAACATTCCCAACTCAGTAAGATAGAATGAGACTTGATCCTGAACAGAACAATAAATTTAGAAAAAATACCAGTGATTTTTCTATACTGTGTGACAAACTATAATTGCATATACAGAGAGGTTATCTTTGAACCCTATGAAGTGACATTTGGAGCCTGTCATGTGATCATTAACTTAGAAAATGTTGTCTTTAAAGCCTGGTCTTTATCCCTCGAGGTTTCTGATAATATTTTAGGCCAGGCCTATTACCATGTTTTCCAACTTAAGAATATCTTGGCTTATATTTTCCCTGTGGTCCTTCATCTTTTTCCCGTTGATTTCTATTTCCATTGTTTCCACTGAAATCATTGTTAAGATTTCTATAATCTTATAGAACTTGTTTATTGAAAGTTGCTGTATACATTCCTATAACTTCTAAATGCCCATTTCAATAATTGGGAGACATTTTCCAGCATCAAGCATGATGTATCTAAGAAATGTATGTGTTGTCATAGAAAATAAAGTCAGAGAAACCAGTCATCAAATATCTACACACATTTCCTATACTTACTTTAAGAGGCATCTTTGCATGTTCATTTAATAATGGAACATCAAATACTAATCTTCTGAGTAAGTGCTGCATCATAGAAGGTCTCAGTTGTCTGTTAGAACAAAGTTAATGTTAATAATGCTGAGAAATGTGTCTAAACTAAGTAGATCATTCATTAGAATACATTATGTAAGCCAAGGACCTGAATCTATACCTCTCTTCAGATGGTATTCATTAGACGTTCTTTGTCCAAAGATCAGCTACTTAGTAAATTTTATATAAGGTTAGATTTCCCAACTCATCTCTATCCCCCAGATCTGAAGACCACCCCTTCTTTGCTACAGAAGATGTTTCTGTTCTGCTCCTTCCTCTCCAAACCACTCACAAATGCAGACCCCACTGTTTCCTAAGACTTTCCTACATTAGTTTTAGTAAATGTCCCTTCCCTCATTCCAATGGATGGTAAGAAGCAAAAAGAAGAGGGAATATCGGAACAGAAAGGAGGAAAAATGGCTGAGACAGCAAATTTGCCAGAGAAGAAAGGGAGCGAAAATGAATACATAGTGAACATCTACTGCGTCAGGCAACGGCAAGTGTTTTACCTCGTTTAACACTTAGAAAATCTCTGTGAGTGAGGCGTTTTGGTTCAGTTTTACAGAATCTTAGATCAGGGAAGTTAAAGAGCTACACTTCTGATTTTCCACCTCCTTCAGTGCCATCTGGCTCTCAACCCAGACGCTCTACCATGGGTGAAAACGTGCCCTTCCCCCAGGGACTGCCAGGCAAGAGTCCATGGAGCAGTTACAAAGGAGCCATGATCTTTCTAGGGGCTTGAGAAATTCTCACTTTCACAGGCAAAACTTCATCAGGGCGAGACACGTTTCTGGTTTTCACAGTAACACATTCTAGCACTTCTACTGATAGGAAATGGTTTTCCAGGTTGGAGGAAATATTCAGCCTTCATCATGGCCCCACATAAATATGGTTTTAATATTATGCTGTATCACATTTTATATTTAAGAAGTCCCTTTTTTCTTTTCTCTTCTAGAAGAGGAGTTAAATCATCAAACACAGTCAAAAGGGGAGATCTATTCATCTCATCTAAAGTGGCCAAGGACTCCCGACACAATTTCTCCCCACTCCCAACATCCAGAATAGTATTCTGTAACTGGTCAAAAGCTATATCCAACAGCTGGGTACCCTAGGGAGGCTTGGAGAAACACTCCGGAACTCGACTGGGAGCAAGGGCGCTCAGAGAAGACTCATACCTCAGTATATGGGACTACATAAAATGAATTAAATCTGTGGTATGGAAAATGTTTCCAAAATTCCAAATAATTTGTCAAAAGCCACACTGTAAATTCTGTTTTTTAAAGAAGAAGCTGGCGTAGAATTTGTCATCCACTCACCCACAAATAGAGAGTAAACAAACTTCTATAGAATCCCGCTGAGCTTTGGTAAGTGAACAGCCCTTAGAAAGTCTATACACAGTATGAAGTAATGAGTCAATGAGAGAAGCATGGTGCTCTGTGCCAGCAAAGAGAGGAGCACATCTTGTTAACAACGGCAAGACGGCTGTGCAAAGGTACCGATTGAGGGCCAAGGCCATGTCTGTAGCACTCAAAGCCGCCTGAAAAAGAATCAGAGAGTAGAAGGCCATTTGTGTTTGGCAGTAGATAACTTTCAAAGGGATTAACATGGGAACATATAATTTCACTATCTAGAAGATGATAGCGCTATGAGGACATGTAAATGTATTCTTCAGTTATATCTTTAAATGTGGGGTTCATATGATTTTTACCACTAAAAACAATCAACTATCAAGTGTTCATAAACAGATAAAAATGAATGAAATGACACCTATCTCCTCAAAAAGCTTAACAGGTTCAGATTCTATCATTAAATATCAATGGTAGGATCAACGTTAAGACGACGATAATATCACAGATGTGAGTATTTTCCTTTGCTAGGCAAAGAGAGGCGCTTATTCTCACAGTAGATCTCATACGCAAAAATTCTTTCTGGATTCTCTTTATGATTCATATTTATTCTTCTCATGTCTATCAGCACCAATAATCAAAGGATAACTGTATTACTATGTTATCATCCACACTATTCAGGTCTAGAATTTCATCTGAATATGCAAAATAAAGAAAAAAAGTTTTCATTTCAGTTTTGTGATTCTGCTCTCGTATATTTTGTGAAGGGGCTACTGTCAGCTCAAGTCCTGATGTACTTTGAAATCAAAAAAGCACATTGAACTGATAAAATTAATGAGCACATGAAAGTAGGTATTAAATGTGTATAGTAGTATAACTACTAAAACGACATTTAGAACTTCAGTTTATTCCACAGTGTTTCAAAGAGAAGAACATTTAAGCTGATAATGGCAGATTCGCCGTGTGGGTCACCCAATATACAGAACAGAATTCAATCCATTTGTACCTTAACAAACGAAGACACCAAGATGATAATGACTCAACAATATCCATTAAATCATCGTAATTCTTTAATTGCTTTTATTGAGAAGCATAAGTGTTTAGGCCAATTTGGAGGTTGATACTGAACAGAGGTTAACAGGAGTCACTGTGACCTCCCAAATTAGAGTTATGTGAACCTCTTATTGAATCCCATAGCACCTTATCAGAATTCTTATCATATTCTTTTTGGTCAGTGGGAAGTTTCCTGAGGTTGTCAGTTTATTCAGTGAATTCCTTGAGAACATAGCTTAGTTTTATTTTCGGTTTACCCATGGCTTACCTGAAAATATAACAGGTACTCAACAAACATTCATTGTCAATAAATTAATCAATGGATACATATATATATAAGAATATCATAAGGCACAGAATGAAGAGTCAAAAGAGGAGGAAGTCCACTGCTTCAATCTCACCGTATCTAAAGAAGCAGCCGCCCGGAGATCTGGCAGAAAGCCAACCTCAAGAAGATGGAGGAGGAAGTCTTGAACCTCAATTCCATAGACCCTGTCAAGGAATAAAACCATGGCTGCCTTGTGATCTGGGCAAAACCCCGCAGACATGTCAGGTTCCACCACATTCCCATCTAAAAGAGAGAAGTGAATTTTGGTGTCAATGGCTGTGCCATATATGGGATAGATTACAAATGGCTGCTTTCTAGACTTCTTACATTTTAAATAAACTTTTCAATGAAATGGTTTTCTGTTCTTCAACTACCCTCAAGCTATTACGGGAGTTTGCTGAGGAAATAAGGCAGTGCAATTTAAAGCCAAGGTCATTTAAGTGTTATATAGGCATCCACTTGTTAACTGCCTACAGGACACAAGACATGGCATTGTTAGATACTTAGGAGAAACAAACAGGCATCCAAAATCTACTTTCTAAAACTCCAAGTGAAATCCATGAAAAGTTATAATGTAAAGTGGGGATTTTCACTCTTTTCTAAGTGAGCCTGTTTTAAACATGAATAAAGCTCATCTACCCTTATGTGATAATCTTGGTATATTTCTCTTTTTATGCCTTAGAACAACAACAAAATGATGAAATAACACTCTAAAACCAGTATGGCTTTCATATGAAATATGTTTCATTAATCATAATAGCGTTTAACACATATTTAAGGGTCATATTGTTTTCTCTATCAACACTCGAAGCTTTATGCCTATATAGATTAGTGAATTCTTTACAGTAACTCCATAAGTTCCCTAACTGGGGACCACTAATAAGAGAAATCATGGGATTATGTGCCAATTTCAAATACTGAAGAATTGATTTACTTCCTGTTTGACCATATAATTATGCCAAACTGGTGCTGATCACACACCACGATTCTACAAATAATATCACAGAATTTTTCATATGGATACAACATCAAAGAAATAAGAACTCAGAGAAAGATGACACATGACCACAATCATCCTGAATAAACTGAAAGAATAAAATGACAACTTTTCTGTTTTCACTTACAGTCAATGAACAAATTTTATATGTGAATCATGAAAATAAACAATGTTCTAAAGGAAACTAGACGAAAGGATAATGCCTGGTAGTATTATAACAACACCTAATACAACTAATACATTCTTTTCCTTACATTTAAAAATAATAGTTCTGATGCGTTGTGCTGTTGTCAGGCACTGCACTAGGAACGTTCCTGACATGATCTTATGCAATTCCCACAACCCATCTGTGAGGCTGCTATTATGACTCTCACTCAACAGATCACAAAAACCAGCCTTTAGAGAAGTTAACTAGCTGGTCCAACGTCATACACCTAGTAATTAATGGAGTTGTATTTAAACCAACTAAAACTGGATTTAAAATCCAGTAATCCCAGCACTTTGGGAGGCCAAGACGGGCGGATCACGAGGTCAGGAGATCGAGACCATCCTGGCTAACACGGTGAAACCCCGTCTCAACTAAAGAATACAAAAAACTAGCCGGGCATGGTGGTGGGCACCTGTAGTCCCAGCTACTCGGGAGGCTGAGGCAGGAGAATGGCATAAACCCGGAAGGCGGAGCTTGCAGTGAGCTGAGATCTGGCCACTGCACTCCAGCCTGGGCGACAGAGCAAGACTCCATCTCAAAAAAAAAAAAAAACGAAAAAAAAAAAGCTGACTTCACCTTAGTGTTAAATCAGTATGCTCTGATTTTCAATTAAAAATCTATATAAAATTCAGTTTCAGTTCTCCTAAAAATCACATTCAAAAGGAATTTAAATGTACAGTATTCTATGATCTTAAAGTGTAGCTGTGCCTAGGGAAAAGGGGAGCAACCCACTGATCCTGCTCTATATGCTTTGCTTTTTAAACTCTTATCCAAGCAGACATTCGTTTTAATGAATGCCACAAATGCATCTGGCTCCAGACTCACGGATTGGCTCAAGTTGCTGTTTTATTTGCACCATCTCCTCAAACACACTGGAGACAATAAAGCAGCAGTTTCACCCTGCGGTGCCTGCTGTATACATCCATCCACAATTACCAGCAGTGCCTGCTGTATTCATCCACCTGCAATTACTGCCTCAGACAGGGCAGCCAAATCAGCCCGGGCCAAGAGCTGCAGGATTACGTGCTTGTTCTCAAGTTTTCTGAACCCCTTCTTCTTTGATTATTATTCTGAGGCATACTCTAGCTTGGAAATAAATATGATAAAAATGTCTGAGGAAGACCTTAGCTAATCCTGAGAAGAGAAAATATCATTCTTTAGAGACATATTTCACATACTAAATATAGAATGTATAATAACCATTATTACTGCTACTTGGTGATGCTTATAGACCAATTGAGTTGTCATTGAAAAAGAGAAAGAAAGATAGGTCTTTTAAGCTTTGCAGTGAATGCATAGCCACATAAAGTTAAATGCACAACTATGGTGACATAAAAACCGACAGGTTTCTGTCTACATTCTTCACAAAAGTAAAGCAGCAAAAAAAAAAAAAAAAAAAAAAAAAAATTTGAGATGGAGTCTCGCTCTGCTGCCCAGGCTGGAGCACAGTGGCATAACCGCCGCTCACTGCAATCTCCGCCTCCCAGGTTCAAGTGATTCTCCTGCCTCAGCCTCCTGAGTAGCTGGGACTACAGGTGTGTACCACCACACCCAGCTACAAAAAGAAGAGATTTAACAAATACTAATGGACTGTGTTACAAGTTAACTTTCATTGTGACTGTGAAACAAAATTCACAAACACACACACACAAACCACTGTGACTCCCGATGGAGACAACATACTGCAAATATGTGAAGAAAAATAACATATTAGAGCACAACTAACTAGTAAAGGAAAGAAAGCAATGTGAAAACTCTTGAAGGCTGCTAAAGGCAGATGACTGGGGGAAATGAGGAGGTACCTGGAAACTTTTGGGCCCATTCTGAAAAGGACACCTGGGCTCTCTTACAGTCTATGTTCTTGGTTCTTTGTTATTACTCAAATTACTACAAAATTTAATGCTTCCCTATTTCCTAATCTGTATGTCACTGGTACTATTATTATCTTTGTCCTGATGGTGTCTATTTTGTGGCTCAAAATATAGAATAAGGAAAATATATTTTCCTTAAGCAAATGAACATGAGTTAGAAGAGAGGTAGAGAGACAGCAGATGAAGATGAGCTACAGATGCACAAGGAAAAGAAACTGGCTCAAGTAGGGAAGCCAAAGGTGGGGAAAATTTTTAATTTCTAGCTTTGCCTAAAGCTATATAATGAGTGTTCGATTATTATGGTAGTTTTGTCACCTTGTAGATCTGGGTTTAAGGTTAGCATACACAAGACTTTACTTTCTCACAATCACGCCTGGCAAACAGGATGAGCTACCTTCAGATATATGGTGACCCCTTTCATTCTAGACTTGAGCTACTATAGCCCGACTTCTCTGGGAACATAATTAATGAAAGAAAATTATTATATACAGCATGCACTTCCTACCTGATTATGTTTTTTGTTTGTTTGTTTGAGACAGAGTTTCGCTCTATAGCCCAGGCTGGAAGGAAGTAGTGCAATCTCAGCCCACTGCAACCTCTCCACCATCCCAGGTTCAAGCGATTATCCCGCCTCAGCCTCCCGAGTAGCTGGGATTACAGGCACCCACCACCATGCCTGGCTAACTTTTGTATTTTTAGTAGAGACAGGGCTTTGCCATGTTGTCCAGGCTGGTCTCAAACTCCTGACCTCAGGTGATCCACTTACCTTGGCCTCCCAAAGTGCTAGGATTACAGGCGTGAGCCACCAAGCCCAGCCCCTGATTATGTTTTGTCCTACAATTAGAAGTCTTTCATGTAAGTGATTTATGTATAAATATTCAATAAAGTATTGAAAACTGAAAAAAAAACCTTCCATTTGAGAAAGTGAAAACAAAGTATATTTGGGATTTGACATTTATTTTAGTTGTCTTCAATAATTTCTTTAATCGTAAACAAATTTTTATCCTTACTCATGAAAAGAACACTTCTTTTTTGCCAGGAGCAGTGGCTCATGCCTGTAAACCCAGCACTTTGGGAGGCCAATGTGGGTGGATTGCGAGGTCAGGAGATTGAGACCATCCTAGCTAACATGGTGAAATCCAGTCTCTACTAAAAACACAAAAAATTAGCTCAGCGTGGTGGTGAGCACCTCTAGTCCCCGCCACTTGGGAGGCTGAGACAGGAGAATCGCTTGAACCTGGAAGGTGGAAATTGCAGTGAGCGGAGATTGCACCACTGCACTCCAGCCTGGGCGACAGAGTGAGACTCCATCTAAAAAATAAAAAACAAAAACAAAAACAAACAAGCAAACAAAACACTCTTTTTAACAGATGGGACTTTAAAATCTCTAAGTCAAAAGCTATCATCATTGTTTTTAATAGAAAAGCATTACAAGAAAGTGACAATGAAAACTACGAAAACGCATGAACTAAGGAACTGAGGTCAAGAAAGAAGAGCATGCGACCAATGATAGAAGGCATGACATGAGACAGTGGAGGTGGTGCATATTTCCGCTTTTCTGGAAGCTGTCTGAAATGTCATATAAAAGAGAATTAAAATCTCAAAGCAAACACAGCTTTAAAAATAATGGAGAAAAGGCCGGGTGTGGTGGCTCCCGCCTGTAATCCCAGCACTTTGGGAGGCCGAGGCGGGCGGATCACGAGGTCAGGAGATCCAGACCGTCTTGGCGAACATGGTGAAACCCCATCTCTACTAAAAATACAAAAAATTAGCCAGGTGTGGTGGCAGGTGCCTGTAGTCCCAGCTACTGAAGAGGCTGAAGCAGGAGAATTGCTTGAACCCAGGAGGCGGAGCTTGCAGTGAGTCGAGATCGCACCACTGCACTCCAGCCTGGGCTACAGAGCGAGACTCCATCTCAAAAAAAAAAAGGAAAAAAATTATAAAATATATACTTTATAGCTTTTTTATAAAAAGAAATTTAAGTAGTATAGACATAATTTAGGAAGCGGAGAGGTTGGGATGTTGAGTACGGAAAACATCATTTAGAACATGATGTCATCCAACATCCTACTGAATTAGGATGTCCTACTGAAGTTGGCCTTACCTTTGGCTATTGTTGGCATCTGAAAAGCGATGCTGATAACGCCCACCAAATCTCCCAAGGGAATTAGGGATCTCAAAATAGACCTAATTCTGATGGCTTCTCCCTTACCAGCATGAATCAACTATACAGGAGGAAAAACAAAAAAGAAAACATTAGAACAACTTTGTGATATCAATGTTACAATTCTGTCCAGGAAATCTGAAGTATGGGAATCCAAGTCCAAAATAATTTTCTGATCAGTATACGTATAAAGTTATGCCTCTCTCAGAATTAGTCTCTGGCTTACCTGTGGATATTTACTTGCTCACACAGTTTTCATTGACTTCAGCATACACCAAATTATTTATACTATGGTCTAGGCCAGTTGGTTCATCCATTAGGACAACAGTTTTTATCCTTTTGGGGACTGTTAAGATATATTGAGAATCTGACGTGTTTACAAAAGTTTACTTTCCAAAATTACACGTAAATACCTATCAATAACATGAGTAATAATACAAACAAAATTATCATTAGACTGAACATATACTAATATTTATGATGGAATTAGCTTCTTTCTTGCTTTGTGCTAAGAAATGAATTGCATATCCATCGGTCTTTGACCCTGATTTCTCCCAAGGCTGGATTTATAATGTGGAGGAAATGATGAACATAAATCCCAACAGTTTTTTTAGACTGACATGAAGTACCCAGGATGACTGTAGATGAAGATACAATCAAGAATCTCAGCAAGTCTTCAGGACAGACTCGGCTTGCAGAGCCGGGATGTGCATCTGTTTACCTCATTACAGGGTGTGAAACGCAAGCACAATTTCTGGCACATAGAAGGCCTCAAATAATAGTTGTGAAGATGCATAAATTTCAGAAATGTCAAAGTTGGTCCCTTATTACTTCACTTAGTTTTTCCCCCATTAATAGAACAGAATGAAAACTTCTATTTATTAGTATACTTTCTCTTTGTTTCGCTGACGTGTTTTTCTGAGATGGGAAAAAGAACAAATATTGTGAGCAAGTTTTTTTTGTTGTTGTTGTTGTCAGTAATCACCTCCAGCATAGAAATTTTTAATAGTCTCTGTTTCCATTTACTAAGATGAAAAAATCTTACTAGTGGCAAAGTTTAAATTTTTATAAAAATCAGACTCCAGTTTTCTAACATTCTAACATTTCTCTATCCTGTGATTCCTCTCTGTTCACAAGAAAAGAGTACATCAAGGAAGTTTTAACCTCTGGGTATGAAAGACCTAAACTACACAAAGAAACCCACCAAAACCAGAAGAAATATAGATAATAAGGGTAGAGAGAAAGGTGCTTTGTAAGAAAGCCCTGGCTTCTTGCTCATCCCACTTTAGAAATATCCTTACAGTTCTAACTACCCCAGCACCAATCAATGTGCTTCAAACTCTCAAACTCTGGGTTTATTTCCCTTTAGGAGATCTGGAAATGAATGTTTTGGGCCCTGGGCCAGGATTTTTTTTTTTTTTATTTTTATTTTTTATGAATCTAGTAGAATAATACAGAATCAACCACAATAAAATAAAGACAAAATATCAGAATGTATTACAGAGTAAAAGTATTATTCCATGAAACTTTAATTTCATTTGGGTCAAAAAGTTTCAGAAAACACTAATCTAGGCTGGGTACACTGGCTCATAGCTGTAAGCCCAGCACTTTGGGAGGCCGAGGCGGTTGGATCACTTGAGGTTAGGAGTTCTAGGCCAGCCTGGCCAAGATGGTAAAACCCCGTCTCTGCTAAAAATACAAAAATCAGTTGAGTATGGTGGCGGGTGCCTATAGTCCTAAAAAATCACTTGAACCGGCCGGGCGCGGTGGCTCAAGCCTGTAATCCCAGCACTTTGGGAGGCCGAGACGGGTGGATCACCAAGTCAGGAGATCGAGACCATCCTGGCTAACATGGTGAAACCCCGTCTCTACTAAAAAATACAAAACACTAGCCGGGCGAGGTGGCGGGCGCCTGCAGTCCCAGCTACTCGGGAGGCTGAGGCAGGAGAATGGCGTAAACCCGGGAGGCGGAGCTTGCAGTGAGCTGAGATCCGGCCACTGCACTCCAGCCCGGGCGACAGAGCGAGACTCCGTCTCAAAAAAAAAAAAAAAAAAAAAAAAAAAAAAAAAATCACTTGAACCTGGGAGGCGGAGATTGCAGTGAGCTGAGACCATGCCACTGCACTCCAGCCTGGGAGACAGAGCAAGACCTTGTCTCAATATAAAAAAAAAAAAGGAAAGCAAGAAAGCAAGAAAGAGAGAAAGAAAGAAAACACTAATTTATATGGTCTAAATAGCTCTTAATATCCACCCCCTACACTTTCCCCCTCACTTTCCCCTAAAACAATGGCAAACACATAGAGCTAAATACACAAAAGAAAATAACTTTTGGTAGGAGCAGTTGCTTTCTGCATGCACTATAACAGAAGAGGAAATTGCATAGAGAAAATATGTTCTTTTCTTCTTAAAATGTGGGAGGCTGTATGAGTTTCAGAGATATATGAGTAACTTAAGTACTCTATTAATGACTTGCACTGAAATCCCATTACTAATTTTTACAACCAACAAGACATTTCCAACTAAACAAACACTTGTTCAGCAATTAGACTGCAGCTATTATTTTTAATGGAGCATGAAGATTATTGGTTTTGGATGCTATTATGCTCTTTGCCAGCTATAGATGTCTTAATATAGAGAAATCAGGATTGCCGCTCCTGAACCCCCAGGAACTCACATGCATCTCTGGTGCACAGCGTCCCAAGAGGTCAATCAAAGCTGCATAGAAGGTCATGATCGCGTTCCCCATGTGGATAGTGTCATCTTCCTCCTCCTCTGTATCACTTCCATGAATGTTTCAAAAGAAAGAGAAAGCAAATGAGATAACTGACATTTCATGTTTATTACATATCTCTCCAAGGAAAGGGACTACTAGGTAACCCATTATTCTTCTGATACATTTCATATATGGTATAAATGGAGAGCTTGACGTTTTTAAGGGAAAATAACAACTGGTTAAAGATCAAACTTGAGATTCTAACACCAATAACACATCTGTGGAAATTTTAGTATTAAGATTTCTTTGAAGGGAAAAGGAGGAATTGCTCATTTGATAGGTTCTTTTCCTTTCTAGTGGTAGTGTATTAACAAAGAAAATAACTGATAGAAGGATGTGTGAGCTTGGACTATTTCTATAAATGGCACACATGTAGAGAAAGGGTGACCAAGATGTCATATAAGGTCACTTGTAAGGCATCCAGTACAGTGCTTTGCCCAAAGTACTTTATATATGTTATTGCACTTGCTCACCTACCTCTGTACCAGCTACTCAACCTCCTGCAACCCCTGCCAAAGAATCCAACATATCTCCCTCCCCATCTCCATAGGGAAAATCTAATTACATGTTCTCTTGCTGATGAGAGCCAAATCTGGACGGCCCTGGAGGCTCACATCCTTCCTCCTTGGTAACTCAGCAGACAGCTGTCCCCACTGAATATAGCAGTCTGCAGAGTGACAGTGAGCCCTCAAATGACAGCCTCATTCCTGGGCATGCAAGGCTGTCCGTGAGGCCCTCAGGTCTACCCTTGCTAGTGTGGTCCTGGGCCAGAGGTGTCTGGATACATTTTCTACTACCGGGAGAACCTAAGAGCTCCCTAGTTCCTTCATGGCCAATTGATAAGCATGTCGCATGGTATGTGCGTGTGTGTGGTGGGGAATGCTCATTCTTGCTCTGGGAGTGCTCCCAGTCTGCAAATCTGGCTATGGCGTACATGGAACATCTATGCCCAGTTTACATGTAAAAGACAAAGGAATTTGCAGAATTGCATTCACTCTGTCGTTTCTTTGTTTAGAAATGTGCCTCAATAAAGCCCTATGTTATATCTTTACCAGAGGCACTAGCAGTGTAGATGCATGACCCCTCGCTGGAGGACATTCACCTACACAAATAAGCATCACACTTGGATTTACTTATGTCGATTACTGGAATCTAGTGTCAACAATGTATAGCTACAGATAAATGTAAGATAGTGACTGCTTCCCGTATCTGTCTCCTATACCTCAACCAAGCATTACGTTCCTCAGAATGACACCTTTTCTTGATTTTACCACTATACCCGTTTAGCCAAGTCCCCCTTTTATTTGAGAAAGGTCTCTTTCTAATCATAAAATCTCCTTCTAACTACCTTCCCACTAAACTCTAGTCCAAGCTCCCCTGGGAAAATTCATAAGACGCATCTCCTACAACCTAGATTTCCCTCAGCTAAATCGACACCATCTTCTTCAGCTCTCTTTGTTCATTTGACCTATTCCGGCATCAAATTCCATTCATTCTTCCGAATCTAAGACATTATGTTTTCAAAGGGAGAAATCTTCAGCACCACAAGTTATATTACAATTCATAGGATGCAGAATATATTTTGTAAAATTTCACATCAAGTAGTATGGATCACTCGTGAGGGTGTGTATATTAGACCTACAGTGTTTTACTGGATCCGCTATTTGGTGAGGGACCATCTCGAGAAGGATCCTCGGCGATTTTGATGGCTTCTTCCATTGCTGCAAGAAGCCCATTCCCACCTTCTCCTCTCAAAGCAGGACCAAAACACTCAGGCCTCCGAATGAGCAATCTCACCACGACATTTGCATTCTCCTCCACACTCTCCCCTAAAGTAGAATGGGGAAGATAAGTAAACAAATATGATCATATGGAAGTTCTGAACAAAAAAATGTTCTACTAATCATTTCCTATGCATAATAATAACTAAAATCCAACAATATACTGATAGAGCCAAAATGTAACCCAAATTACTAGCTTTGGGTATACAAGACACAGTAAATTTCTTTTCTTGCCTTACAAATTTTCAGAGTAAAGTCTTATGGAGGCATAAACTATTGATTCTCACTACCTTGTTATTATGATAGAATGATGTCATAATCCAAACTATTATTGGAATTCAAAATAAAAAATTTATGAGAACTTATGTGCTTAAAAATTTAATTTAAATAAGGAAAGAAGTATATAAACAAATATTGTATTATAAGTGGTTACTGTGATAAAACCCTATCGATTATAAAATATGTGATTTCTTTACTAATACTTCATGAAAGTGCTGAGATGAATCCTTATTATATATACACGTCTCTATGCAGTTTTAATAATAACCCCAAAGACCTCAAGAAAACGAGTCCTACCATTGCAGAAGACAGCAAATCTGAGAAAGTCAAGATATCTCTCTCCTTCAACTGGATTCCACCCAATGTCTGGATAACCCTTAGACACCAGCATCTGGCAACTTTGCAGTCCACAACCAGCCAAGTAACGAACTACCTGCAAACAACATGATTAACCAAGAGTTATCCCTTGGAGGAAAAGTCATTAGATGCTTACATTGGATACAATAAATGACATCCTCAAAGGATGCTTTTAAACAAATGCATTTTTGCAAGTTCTTTTTGCTATCATGATAATATACTTCAACTCCCTTTAGTAAAACCTTAGACTTCAGAAATATTTAAATATCGTCATAAAGTGGCATCATAATAAACATATTTACGATCCTACCATAAGCTTTGGTTTTTTTAAGCTTTCTCTAAGCAGACATTCATTTTAATGAATGCCACAAATGCATGTGCCTGGGGCTCACGACTCATGGATTGGCTCCAGTTGCTGTTTTACTTGCACCATCTCCTTAAACACATTGGAGACAATAAAGCAGCAGCCTCACCCCACGGTGCCTGCTGTTTTCATCCGCCCACAATTACCCACAGTGCCTGCTGTATACATCCACCCGCAATTACCTGCAGTGCCTGCTGTATATATCCACCCACAATTACTGTCTCAGACAGGGCAACCAAGTCTGTCTGAGTGGGGTAAGAGCTGCAGGATTATGTGTAAAACTATGAAAGAAAAATATTTCTGAATTTTATAGTATTTACTTTGAGACCCTTACCTATCAAAGTCATAAACTGCAAACATGTCTAATGACCTCTGGTGCAATGTAAAAACTGAATCCACCCACAATATGAAAAGATCTATCTGAGATGCAAAGGTATTTTAAAGATATAAATTGTTTCCAAAATGATATATCAATTTAATGGGGAAGCAGGTGTGAGAAAATACATAGAGAGAGCAAAACCCAAGAGTACAGTCCAATATCCTTGGTTCAAATCAGATGTGCAGCATTTACCAAACACCTCATTTTGAGCAAGTTACTTTTACTTTTTTAGCCAAGGTTTCAATGTCCAGGACATTTTTGATAAGACAACCCATTTTTCAGTATTGATGCAATGAGCACATAAAATATTTTTGCCTGGCCTTTCCTCTTAAAATATTTCTGTTTTATAGGAATGTTGGTCCTCTACAATATTTCATAAGAAATTCAATTTTAAAAGAAATCCCTAGAGAAGTCATTATCAATGGAAGGAAGACTGTTAGAGGAGCAACTTGTCAAGCAAATTGAGTTATATCCAGCTCATGTTAAATCAGTTTCAAAAATAAATAAGTAATAGAGCTAAAAATGTTTTATATCAACTATAGCGAAGCAAGAGAACCAATGTACAATAAAATCATCTACTTGAAGTAGAAATTCAACGAGCTTTGAAAGATGTTGTCATCTGTGAAAACACACCATAATCAAGATGCAGAACACTGCCGTCACTCCTCAGAGCTCCCTTGGCCCTCTGCAGTCCCTTTCTCCCCACACACCTAGTCCCAGACGATCTGTTTTCTCTCATTACAATTTATCTTGCATTTTCCAGAACACGTGTACATGCAACAATGCAGCACGTATCTTTCTGTGGCTGGCTTCTTTCACTCAGCATATGATTTTGGGATTCATTCACATTGTAGCACATGCCAGTTCTTCATTCTTTTTTATTGTGGGATGACATTTCACCATATATGGATATATCACAGTGTTATTTATCAGCTAATACATTGATGATCGGTATTCAAGTTGTTTGTGGTTTTTGGCTATGATGAATAAAACTGTTATAAACATTCACGCCCAAGTCTTTGTGTGGACATATATTTTCCTTTCTACTGGGTAAATTCTTAGCAGTGGAAATCCTAGGTGTATAGTCTATGGTAGGTTTATGTTTAATTTGTTAAGGGACTGCCAAACTGCTTTCCACACTGGCTGTACCATTACTCATCATGACAGAAGTAGAAGAGACTTCTAGCTGCTCCTTGTCCTTCTCAGCATTTGGTATTACCAACCTCATTAGCATTAGCCATTTTAATGAGTGTGTAGATTAAAAGATTTTAAGTACGATATGGGGGAAACATGTCCTGAGGTGCCTCAGAGATGCAAGACTTCATGATCCTGGACTGGTACGTCAGGAGGATTTGGGGAAGAGTTTCACTCTTTCATGTCTTCAACAGCCATGCACTAAGTGTCTACCCAGTGCTGACGCTGTTCTCTAAAGTGGGGACAAAGCAGTTAACAGTAGAGGAAAAACCACTCTCACCTCCCTGGCTTGACACTATAGTAGGAGATGAATTTTTAAAAATACATAACTACATAGAATTTGATTAAATATATTAATAATTAAAAAATAAGTTTATATAAATATAAATAAAAGTATACATTTGTATATAAATATAAATAAAACAAAAGTATATATTTGTGTATATAATACACAAATATTTACATCTCCAGTGGTTGAAAATAAAGCAGTAGAGGAAACAGGAAGAGTTTAAGGAAGTGGAGAAAAGGTTTCAATTTTACATAGCATGGATATGGAAGAGCTGATCAAGAGGGTGACTTTAGAGCATTGACTGAAAGAATGCCTACAAAGAGCCATGATGGTATCTTGGGTAAGGATGTTGCAGATGGTTGGACTAGCAGGTGGCAAAGACCCTGAGGCTGTGCTCAGCTGGCGTGTTCCAGCTACAGCAAGGGGACAAGTGTGGCTGAAGCAAAGAAGAGAGTGCAGGAGACCTGTAGGAGATGAAATCAGGCTGGTATGTAGGATCAGATGATGTAGGAGCTATTGTATCATCTTTGGTTTTTACTGGGAGTGAGATAGAAAGCCTTTGGGGAGTACTGGATGGAAGATTGGCATGATCTTTTTAAGAGGGTCACTTTGGCTGATAAGGAAAGAACAGATTCCAGGGGAGCAAGGAAAAAAAATCAGGTGACTACTTGGAATGCTATTGCAACTACAATACAGGGAAAGTTTCTCTAAATGCTGGTATACACACATGTGGCTTAATATCCTTAGAGTGCATGGCTTTACTATATCGCTGATGCTTTGTGCTGGAATAAAGTATATGTGATATAAAATGTACATATGAGATGTCAAAATAGCCTTTTTAAAAACTGAAGTGTATGATTAAGTCAAAAGTGGAAGCAGATATCATGAAAAGACAAAAACACATAAGAATACAGACACAGAACGTTGCTTTTCGTTCCATAGAAAAATGTTTGTGATCAGAAAAAACTCATTTTTTCAAATGTATTATTCTTCATAACTTCTAACTACAATATAATCTGTAGTAGAATTATATACAATGTAATATATAACATTATATAGTGTGCAATGTAAATTATACTTTAATTCTAATATCACTAGAACATATTGTGTTGGTGCAAAATTAATTGTGGTTTTGGCCATACTGTCACACTGCAAAACCACAATGACTTCTGCACCAACCTTAGTTATATTTAAAATATTGAGAAAGAACTATGGAAAAGCATAATTCAGACAAACACACAGGGTAGGAACATTGCTGACCTTTTCCAGATCCGGCTCACGCAGAGCTAATGCTAGTTCATTATTATCCATCACCGAAGCTGCAGCCACATCCAGTGGTGTTGAACCTCTCATAGCTGGGGAGGCTGTTAATTCAAATGAGGATGAAATATAACCTGGATTGTGCTGTATCTATAAACTCCATATAAAAATACCCTACCTCTTAAAATTTAATTTCTAAACACCATCTACAGTGTATTAATCTATAACGATTTAAAGTTTAATTTTTAAGTATTTTTAATTGACAAAAATTGTATATATTGTGTACATGTTTTTAAATATATGTACACTTTATGGAATGACTCAGTTGAGCTAGTTAACATATGTATTACCTCACATACTCTTTTGTTTTTTGCGGTGAAAACACTCAAAATCTACTCTGGCAGTGATTTTCAAGAATATTATACATTAACTACAGTCACCATGCTGTATAATAGTTTTTGAACTTATTCCTTCTATCTAACTGAAATTTTGTATCCTTGAACATCTCCCCAACGACTCTTCCCCAAACCTGGTAACCTCATTCTACTCTCTGTTTCTATGAGTTCGACTTTGATTTTAGAGCCCACATGAAAGTAAGATCATGCAGTATTTGTATTTCTACACATAGCTTATTTCATGTAATGTAATATCCTCCAGATTCATCCATGTTGTGGAAAATGACAGGCTTTCCCTCTCGTTTTTAAGGCCAAATGGCGTTCCATTGTGAATAAATACCACATTTTTCCTATCCATTCATCCACTGATAAACACATAGGTTGATTCCGTATCTCAGCTATTGTGAATAATGCTGCAATGACCATGGAAGTACACGTATCTCTTTGACATACTGATTATTCACTGCTTTTGGATATATATATCCAGAAGTAAAACTGTTTGATCATATGGTAGTTCTATTTTTAATTTTTTGAGGAATCTCCTTAATGTTTTCTAAAATGGCTGTAGTAATTTACATTCCCACCAACATGTATAAGGGTTCCCTTTTCTCCACACCCTCGCCAACACTTATTATGTTCTGTCTTTTCAATAACAGACATTCTAACAGGTGTGAGGTGATAGCTCACTGTGGTTTCAGTTTGCACTGTGCTGATGATGAGTGATAGTGAGCATTTTTTCATATACCTACTGGCAAACTGTATGACCTCTTTGGTGAAATGTCTATTCAGGTCCATTGCCCATTTTTTAACCAAACGTTTTTGCTTTTTAAATGTAATATGTATATTATTTTTTGACCTTAAAGATGAAATAAAAGTCATTTACTTACCAAGACCAACACTGCTGTTTTCCAGTAAATAACTGAGATGGTCAAACATAGCTTTTTGATTCTGCCTACTTATACGACAGAAGTAACAGAGAAAACGGCAACAGTTGGCCACCATCTTGGGAAAGGTGATTTCCTACAGAAAAAGCATGCCATTAGCTGCTGAAAGCAAATGATCTTTATAAAATTGAATTCAGATGTTGAGGTCTCAATCACATCCTCAATCCCCGTGTGTTCATGTGTGGGCCAAACTTCAGATACTGAAGATCTTCAAATGTGCAGCAGACTATGACTCGCCTCATCCCTGAGTCAGTGAAAATCAAGCCTGGCACTAATTCAGAAACTTCATTAACATCAATGGGTTAGATCAGAAATTGATTTATTACCCTATTCTCAAAGGTGAAAGGCAGATTCCTTTGTGATGCCTCACTACCACTATCAGCTGTGCTTCCACGGGCGAAGGTTGCAGTAAGCCAAGATCGCACCACTGCACTCCAGCCTAGGCCATAGAGCAAGACTCCATCTCAAGATGGCCGGGCGCAGTGGCTCAAGCCTGTAATCCCAGCACTTTGGGAGGCCGAGACGGGTGGATCACAAGGTCAGGAGATCGAGACCATCCTGGCTAACACTGTGAAACCCCGTCTCTACTAAAAAATACAAAAAACTAGCCGGGGGAGGTGGCGGCACCTGTAGTCCCAGCTACTCGGGAGGCTGAGGCAGGAGAATGGCGTGAACCCGGGAGGTGGAGCTTGCAGTGAGCTGAGATCCGGCCACTGCACTCCAGCCTGGGCGACAGAGCGAGACTCCGTATCAAAAAAAAAAAAAAAAAAAGAAAAAGAAAAAAAAGTTCACTTTAGAATTCTACAACAAATACATCCAAGAGTATTACCATCAAATCTCAATCTGGATTGGAAATTAAGTGAAACCAACCAATGTCGGTATCATGGAGGACGGCTGAGTCTGAAGAACATGCTTGTGCCATGTACTGGTAACATGATGGGAACTGACTTACAATTCAAAATTTTAAAATAAATTAATACATAGAGTAATTTTTATGTTTCTAAGTTTCTAAATATCCCCTAAATGAGACACTTCAGTTTCTAAATATCCCCTAAAGGAGAATAATTTAGAAGGCCAAAAATTACACAGCATAAGACAGGAAATTTTTTAACAAAATCAAGTAAAAAAAAAAAAAAAAAACTAACAGTACGTTCAACTCTCTAAGGTGTGTTTTTTTTTTTTTCAAAAAGTATTCTTTAAAAACAGTCACCCTAAGAGGATTTAAGAAATTCTCGTTAAGAACCTGCAATCTGGGCCAGGTGTGGTGGCTCAGGCTTGTAATCCCAGCACTATGGGAGGCCAAGGCGGGCAGATCATGAGGTCAGGAGATCGAGGCCATCCTGGCTAACACGGTGAAACCCGGTCTCTACTAAAAATACAAAAAATTGCTGGGCATGGTGGCGGGCGCCTGTAGTCCCAGCTACTCGGGAGGCTGAGGCAGGAGAATGGCGGGAACCGGGAGGCAGAGCTTGCAGTGAGCCTAGATCGGGCCACTGCACTCCAGCCTGGGCTCTGTCTCAAAAAAAAAAAAAAAAAAAAAAAAAAAAGAATCTGCTATCTATATACTCCAGGAGATGATACTAAATAGCACTAAATAGCATCTCAGGAATCAAAGACTTTACCTTGGACTCTCCACCTCCAAGGACGTTCACCATGACCTCCATCACAGTCTCATGCATCCCCAGTGCCCTCATGAGATTAGGGTGCTGGTAAAACACCTTGTTATTCATAATATCCCTAGAAACAACAACGGACATGTGGGGTAAAGCTCAGAGCAACATTTAAATAGTTAACCAAGTTTCTCATAAATCTTTTAGAAATACTTTATGCAAGCTGAAAAGTAAAAGCAATCACAGTATTTAATAAGCCACAAAAGTTAATGTAATTGAATTTTCCTAAAAAATACTGATAATTTACCAAAACTGGTTGACAAATGTCTATTCTTTTTAATCGTAATAAACATAGTAAATATGTAAACAGTTAAAATGAAATATATTTTGGACACATCATTCCTAATTTTATGGATATCCAACCATGCATGTGTCCAACCTTCTTTTATATAAAAATATGAATTAGTGTTATACCATGTTTACATAAATATTCTTCATATATAAGTATCTCTGCTTTTCATATATATGCTATTGTTAGTACTACATTCAGTATTTGTATATATAATTACAATAGTATTATTTCTTTTTAAGTTCATATTATCATTCTGACAAATAGTTAAAAGGATTTAAATTCTCCAAGAGAAACTGAGTATACATGAAGTCCAGGTACAAGTAATCTAACTCATTAAAATGGACATCCAGTTTCAAGAAACAGTATTAGGTGATACCTAAAATGTCTCATATTATCATTACTGAATTACATATTCTTGTAATATGTGTGTCAAGGTATTCCTAAGGGTCATAATGTTCAGGAGAAAGTATCATTTACTGCAAATAAAGAGCTCTGTTGATTTCTATTTTAACATAGATCAAATCAATGCCAAGAGTCTTTTCTATAAAACATTTTCTTGTCAGATCTACAGCAAGAATATAACATACAGCCTACAAGAAAACTGAAACTTCTCTTCAAATTAGTTTCCTTTAGTTGAATTATTCACTTATTCATTTAGTCATATGCAAAACTTTAGTTACTCTGGCTATATCAAGAAAGTGGGATAGTATGATTTTTGTGTGTATATATGTGTATATATGTGTGTGTGTGTGTATATATATATGTGTGTGTGTGTGTGTGTGTGTGTATATATATATATATATATTTTTTTTTTTTTTCCGAGATGGAGTCTCGCTCAGTTGCCCAGTCTGGAGTGCAGTGGCGCCATCTCGGCTCACTGCAAGCTCTGCCTCCCGGGTTCACGCCATTCTCCTGCCTCAGCCTCCCAAGTAGCTGGGACTACAGGCATCCACCACTATGTCCGGCTAATTTTTTTGTATTTTTAGCAGAGACGGGGTTTCATCGTGTTAGCCAGGATGGTCTTGATCTCCTGACCTTGTGATCCGCCCATCTTGGCCTCCCAAAGTGCTGGGATTACAGGCCTGAGCCACCGCGCCCGATCGTATATATTATTTTTAATGAAGAGGGTTTTTAGATGGCATAGGTCAGAAAAGCTACTTGGTGCCCGAGTCTAATATGGGTCTGACTTATTTCATGCCAGAACAAACTAAGGTAAACAAAGGCAGCTTTTTCCTTTTTATTATCTCATTCATTCAAATCTTTGAATGAAGTAACTTGATTTTAAAATCTCATTTGCTTTTAGTTTTAGGTAAATTAACCAGCAGTCAGGCTGTCATTTACTAAGAATCTCTCTTGTGTTAAATATTTTGAATACCATGAAAAGAAGCATTTTGCTTTTTGAGTTTTATCACTACTGAATGATTTACTTTGTAATGGCACATATTACTGTTGTGTGTTAAGAAAGAATGTGATCTCCATATCCTGGAAGGTTTTCTTTGTCATTTGGTTAATTAAGATAACTTCTTATGAGAGGCTTCCTCGGGTTAGATTTAAATATTAGTACTCAAATAAGACCTATCTATGCTTATTCACTTATAAAGACTATAATATTTGCTTTTCTCAATTGGCTTTTTTGCTTTCCCTTTCTGTCCCATTAGTACGTTTATTTTTAGTGTGCAACAATTACCATGAATTTTTAATAGAACCTTTCACTCCATTTTTATAATTTTAAATACTTAATAGGTCCATGAGCAATACGCAATATTGTTTTCTGAGTTAAATGTATAGAAATGATATGAAACAATCTGTATCATTATACACTTGTTTTCTTCCCTCAGGATTATATCTGAGTTCTGTCAAAAAAAAAAAAAACACAACAAAACAAAACAAAAAAAAACCTTGTATTCTATTTTATTCATTTTTTTCAAAGAATTAACTCTAAGTTTCTTTGATCAATTTTATTGTTTCTTTTGGTCTATTTTATTCATGCAGCAGTTACCTTTATTATCTCCTCTTAATCCTGATATCTGTGTAACTACATTAGCTTTTTTTTCTGCTAAATATTTGTCTTCTCATCACTGTTTAACATCCTATCTTCCAGAGTTCTACATTCTTATGTTTAGGTATTGTTCCTAATGAATATCATAGAGCTTTACATAATTTTTATCTTTGTTATGATTTTGATTCCATCTTATTTTTTCTTTATTTTTAATTATTTTAAAAAATATTTTAGATATTTAGGGGGTGCATATGCAGATTTCTTAAATGCATATATTGTGTCATGGAGGAGTCTGGGTTTTTAGTGCAATACAAAAAAAAAAGCCTGGGCTTCGGCTGTACCATTACCTGAGTAGTGAACACGACTCAACAGGTAATTTTTCCATCTTACTTTCAAATCTCCAAACTACACAAGCTTATTATTAATGATTGCTTAGATATATACGTGTATAAATCAGTAGTATACTCAATACAACTTATTGCATCCCATTCTTTTTCTCTAAATTCTGTTTTCTTCTCCCTAATGTATATATTAACAGGTAGCATAAAAATTTTAGAAGGTCTTCCAATGAGGGTCTGTAAGTAAATATTCTGAAATATATTTGTTTTATCCTCACTCTTGAATATAGGACATTAACCTTAACCCCCAAATCCACATGAAATGCAAGCTCATGATGCTGAATTCTCAGAAAAGTTGTTCCTCGTACCCCTTCTTTTTCCAAGGCCCAGTAGATAAAGACAAGCTTCCTTATCATTTCCTGCTCATATTTCCCAGTACCCACTTTGGATTTCAATGTGATTTTTAATTTCTTTTTTCAATGTGTTAAATGCCACATAGACCTATGGATCAATGTGTTTTTATTGTCCTATGCTTTTATATATTATTGTACATTACTATGAGACTTTAAAAAAAAAAAACACTGAAAGATATTGGCTGTGTGCCACACTGTGAAATTAGTCTTGTTTCATCACTGAGCAATTTTCTAACTTAGCTTTTGTTTCTATCTCTAGAAAAACAATTTAATATAATGATCATATAATCCAGACAATACATTTTTTATCAATGTAGCTACTGTATTACTATAGGGATAAAAATTAGAAAGAAAACATTTATAAGACAAAGGGTTGTAGTCGTTAAATCATTTACCCTAATCCACGAATCATAAGCTTCTCTTCTTCTTTGCCCATTCTCACACTCAGCAGGGACCGAATCTGACCAAGGGACGCCAGCAGGTTGATGGTGTCCTCCACAGACACACCATTTATCGTGTAGGTCTTTGGCAGCGCCCGAACAAGACCCCCAATGCCATCATACTGCCGATGGAGCAACACAAACATGGCCCTCACCAGCTCGGGGTCTTCAATGACAGACTCCTGAGCCCATCGGACCATGGTCTCAGAGATCAGCTGCTGCAGAGTGGCTGCGAGGTCATTATGGATAATTTTTAAAAGAAAAATAAGAGAGGACAAATCAGCTGGACATTTTAAGTCCATATCCTGTACCCCCAAATTGGCATTTCTATTTGTATCAGACTTGAAAAGGCTCTAGATATTCTTTGAAGAAAATAACCTTCATTGGATGATACATATTTCAATACAGATCAGTTACAATCATGCGAGGATAAAACAATATACAAACCTTTCTTTAAAAATCATTCTTATAATTAAATAAGCTATAGTTACATCACTTTTTCAAAATTACTATTGGCAATTCATATGTAATTGAAGGTATGGTAATTAATATAAGGTGTCCTACTACTTTTATTTGTTTTGTTCTATTATTTTCTTCCCAGAAGGCCTGACATAATTTATCCCTATAAAGTTCAGTCATGGACATTCAGAAAGTATCTGTTTATCCAATTGTCTCCTCAGTTGAGTCATCTGCACTAGTGACTACATATAATTATGTTTTCACCTAAAGTTGTATCCATATTTGTCATTTAAAATGTCTTCAAAAGGATTTGATTGTGAATTTATGTTAAAGTGAAAAGTTACTACATACATAGAAAATTACTTTGCAATGTAACATGAAACAGTAAATTTAAAAGCAATAGAAATGTCCAAATCTTTTCAAATAAACAGCAAAATTACCAAAATTAAGTGGGGTGACCAATTTGTGCACGATGAGGCACTTAATCCTAGCATTAATATGCTGACCGGTTTTCAAAATAGGCTGTTTTACTTTCATCTAGAAATTATTTAAGCAAAAACAAAAACGACCATTTTTAACCAAATACAAAATGCAAATAAAATGCCAATATAATCCCCTATATCTCAAAACCACACTGTCATTTTAATCACTCAAGATTATAAACTTCATAATAATAGAAAGTGATTCATAAGAAACGTTGAACTCTGGCCACGCACAGTGGCTCACGCCTGTAATCCCAGCACTTTGGGAAGCCGAGGTGGGTGGACTGCTTGAGACCAGGAGTTCAACACCAGCCTGGCCAACATGGTAAAACTCAGTCTCTACTAAAAATGTAGAAATTAGGTGTCTTGGTGCATGCCTATAATCCCAGCTACTTAGGAGACTGAGACAGGCAGGCGGAGGTTGCAGTAAGCCGAGAAGGCGCCACTGCACTCCAGCCTGGGTGATGGAGCGAGACTGTATGGAACTCTGATTTTAAAGAAAACTTGACTCAAATTTGTGACTGTGACATTGAAAAATAAATTTAGAAGTAACTGTATGAATAAAGGTTTTCTGTTGTAAGTTAGTAAGAAAAAAAAAGTGCTGTAAAAATTTTCATAAGTTTATTTTTTTTTTATTTCAGGGAAAGCTATTAAGAAACCATTGCTGCATCTTAAAATCAATGTAGTCGTAGAAGAGAAGTAAAAAGTAGGCTGGCTAGATCCCTCAGACCTACTCAGAGTGCTGTGCCCGAGGAACTCAGAGCCTAAGGGTGCTTGTTTGGTTGTAAGGAGTAGCAGCCATTATTCTTAAATAGCATATGGATCAACCAGAAATGTATAACAGTTTAGGAAATATTTCAGAACCAAGATATAAGGACAATATCCGTTTAAATTTAATTTGATGCAATAATATCTGAAAATCAACCTCATATTTAGATATGAAGGCTAAATTACCATACTTCCTTTTAACTTTCTCTTCATAATCTCTGACAAAATACCTAAATTTCTAGTTCTCTATGGAGACTATCCATCCTTATCATGCTGCTACCTCTCAGTCTGTTGCTAGACACATAGACTGACGCTGCTGTCTATTGCTGGGAGCTACGGGCATCTACTTAAGTCTGATTCTTGGAAGTTGCAAACTCAATTATCTCACTGGCTCATTTAGTATAACATTCGTTTAAAGGATGAGTTAAGTGTTAGCCATTGGGTCATTTTGCCAGTGCCCTCTTAGACTGCTTACAGGACTTTTTGGAGTCACTCTCAACTGGTTTTTCTGCTTGCTTCTTCTTCAGGTATGTCACCTTTTCTACCAGGGATAGCAGACGCCCTCTAATCGTTAAATCACTGTTTCCATCCAGAGACCCATCTTCATCCAGCTCAATTCCTAGTATAAAAAAACAGAGAGTCAGAAAAAAAAAAATTTAAAAAATACACTTGGGCAAATAATTCTAAGGCTTTGCAATTTCTTTCATGCACAACTTAGAGCAACGTCAAAAACGTCTGACATTAAGTTAAGCAATCTTGCTTACCAGCCCTCGTAAATAACATTCACTTGTCAGCCTCTTTTCTTCCTCTCTCTTTTTGTTCTATTCCTGTGGGCTCAGGGCTACCACCCAGAACAAAATATAACACTGAGCAGAGACCAGAAAGACTCTCTTAGGGGCAAAGCTCAGTCCTGCTATTTTGGCTGACCCCTGGTCATCTCGGACTTCAGATACTGCCTGCCTAGACTTACAGTCCAGCCCTGCCTAAACCACTGCCCTGGGACTTTAATTCTCCTCTCTTGCCTCCAAAAATTTTAGCAGTATTTTGGTTAGTTGAGAAACAGAGAGAACAGGCATAATTAGGTACCCTAAACCAGGGAATGCTTTATATCTGAAGCAATAATTCTAAAGTTTTAGGGATACTAGAAATACAGGGATACATGTAGGAAAAAAAAAATATATATATATATATATATACAGACACACACACACACATTTCTATAAGGGATACTTGTAGAACTATATATATATACACACACACACATACATATACACACACGTAGTATAATTTTCTGGGAGTCATTTAGTGGTACTTCATTCATAAACCAAATTAATATGCAAAGTGGTGTTTCTATTATCTTCATTAAAATAAGATAACCAAAGGTTAAACCAGTGATATGATTTTCATCTATAACTTTAAAAACAGCTGGTTCATTTTCTTTCATTGAATCATCAGACCTCATCTACACCACTGCATAAAGGAATAAAAACACACACACACATCCAGAATCCCTAATCGATTCCACTTTTAAAGTTTTTAGAATAAAAGGAGGGGAGACTTCCCTTAACAGATCTGGATTACTGACACACAACTCAGTGTAGGGTTTCCATAGGCATTCACTAGTTTCAAAAGATATAGTCTAAATTTTCCAGAAAGTACTCCCTCAACTGCTTTAAATACAACTGTTTTTGATCAAATTTCTTTCTTAAAAAAGAAAAGAAAAGAGCAGTTTCATTGAGGTTACTATAAACAAAACTGTACATGTTTTATCTATGCAACATGAGCTTGGACATATGCGTGGGCTTGGACATATGCATGAGCTTGGACATACGCATCCATCTGTGAAACCATCACCACCAGGAACAGACATAAATCCATCACCTCTAAGTTTCTTAGTGCTTCTTTGTTTTTCTTTTGGGGCGGGGAGTTTGTTTGTTTGTTGTTGTTTTAAGAATACTTAACATGACATCTACCCTCTTAACAGAATTTTAAGTGCACAATACAGTACTGTGAACTAGAATCACCCTGTTGTGCTGTGGATCTCCAGAATTCATTCATCTTGTATAACTGAAACTTTGTACCCATTGACTAAACCAACCTTAACGTCCCTGCCACAGGCGCCTGGCTACATGTCCCCCTTCCCATTTCCTGCCACTAATGGAAAGAGGAAAAAGAGAGAAAGAATTTTGGTCATGTTCTGTTCAGTTTAACTGCCTCTTTGATTTCTCTGTCCCTCAGGACTCCCCTCACAGGGACAGTTATTTTGCCATTTTGCCATAATAATAAATGTTTTTATATAACCTTCTAACAGGTACTGTGTGTATTCATGAACGTATTTGCACGTACGCTTAATTTTGTCTCAGGATATATGGATTAAAAACACACAATTAATAAGAGTTTTTAATTAAAAAGACCTTACCACAATGGGTCATCAAATCTTCATGGAAATCCAATAGTTGGTCACGAATTTCTTCTGGACACGGACATTCACTTTTGTCATCCTTAAAATTGAGAAGCATATTGATCTGAAAGTTTGAAAAACAAGAAAGAGGAAGAAGGAGAAAGAAAAGAAAGGTGAATTCAAGAATGCACAGCAGGGCTGGGTGGAGTGGCTCACGCCGGTAATCCCAGCACTTTGGGAGGCTGAGGCGGGCAGATCACGAGGTCAGGAGTTCAAGACCAGCCTGGCCAACATGGTGAAAAACCATCTCTACTAAAAATACAAAAATTAATTGGGTGTGGTGGTGCACCCCTGTAGTCCCAGCTACTTAGGAGGCGGAGGCAGGAGAATTGCTTGAACCTGGGAAGTGGAGGTTGCAGTGAGCCAAGATCATGCCACTACACTCCAGCCTGGGTGACAGAGTGAGACTTTGTCTCAAAAAAAAAAAAAAAATGGCACAGCAACTACCATAAAAGCAAAAATGCTCTGATTGTTCATAAATTATTCCTCCACAGGTGTCCATCACACAATCCAACCAGTACTGCAGAATAAATCAAATCATTCATAGCTTGACAAGCTGCAAAATAGTTATATAATCTTTCTTCCTCTTTCTCAATTCCACAATATGTTAGACTCTTGTACACTATAAGAATTCTTAACTAAGAGATCTAAAGGCTATTTTTAAAAAGTGTTGTATTATGCTTATCCTAAATTTCCATTATTTTCTAGCTAACATCTCTACTTTATAGAACATTTATTGAATATTTAAAACAATTCTTTTTGAGAAGAACACAGACACAAAGAAGGAAAAATATAATTGAAAAGTAACATTGGTTTGAGTATCCCTTATCTGAAATGCTTGGGCCCAGAAGTGTTTCAGATATAGGATTTTTTTTTTTCAGAGTTTGGAATACAGTCATCCTTTAGAATCCACAGAGAATTGGTTCCAGGACCCTCCATAGAGACAAAAAGCCACAGATGATCAAGTCTCTTATATGAAATGGCACAGAAACTGCATATAACCTATGTATACCCTCTCACGTATTTTAAATTATCTCTAAATTACTTATAATACCTAATACAGTGCTGACACATCACTTCATTTAAGTGGATTACACGTAGTACTGGGTGTACAGCAAATTCAAGTTTTGTGTTTTGGAACTTTGTGGAATTTTTTTTGAATATTTTCAATATACAGTTGGTTGAATCCACAGATGCAGAATCCACAGAGAGGACCAGCTCCATTTGCATACAAATGTGGTATTTTGAGGATAGAACCCAAGTCTAAAAATGAAATTCACCTGTGTTTCATACACACCTTACACACATAGCCTGAAGGAAATTTTATAAAATATTTTTAATAACTTTCTGCATGAAATAAACTTTCTACTAAGTATTGACATGTGGAATTTTCCACTTCTGGTATCATGTCAGTGCTCCAAATGTTTTGGATTTTGGAGTATTCTGGGTTTTGAATTTTCATATTAGGTACGGTTAATCTTTATAAGAGATAACTACGCTGCTGCTAACATTAATGGTTCAGTTAAACTGTGGGAAACTTTCTTCCATTTATGTTTGAACAATAATATTAAATTTATAAATTCAGAGAAAAAAGATGCTTTCCCATAATTTTTCTTTAAGAAACTATTTTAGATTTTCCTTTTGGCATTTATGTGATTTTTTTCCCCTAAACATTTATTTTGATATAATTACAGATTTATATGCTATTGTAAGAAATAATACAGAGAGACTTCAAGTACCCTTTATGCAGCTTCCCCAATGGTAACACTCTGCAAAACTGTAGTACAACATCATAACCAGGATAGCAACTTTAGTGCAGTCAAAAGAGAGGATAATTCCTTTATCTCAAAGATCCCTCCTGTTACCTTTTCATGACCACACCCATATCCCTCTGTCCGCCCCTCATCCTTAAGTCGTGGCGACCACAAATTTGTTTTCCATCTCTTTGGTTTTGTCATTGCCAGAATGTTACATAAATGGAATCATATAGTGTGTATGCGTGTATTCCCATATGAGCCTTTAAAAATATGTAGTTAATTGGCAAATATTAATTGTATGTATTTTCGGGGTACCATGTGATGTTTCAATACATGTATACATTGTAGAAAGATTAAATCAAGATAATTAACATATTCATCATCTACTTATCGTTATTTCAAAGGTGAGAAGAAAAAAATCCCATATGATCACTTGATGTCAGCAGGGTGTGCCATGGTAAGCGGTTTCATTCCTGGTATGGGTAATTTGTATCTTCTCTTTTTCTTTGTTTTTTTTTTTTTTTTAGAGGTTTGTCAATTTTATTTATTTATTTATTTATTTATTTATTTATTTATTGAGACGGAGTCTCACTCTGTCACCTGGGCTGGAGTGCAGTGGCCGGATCTCAGCTCACTGCAAGCTCCGCCTCCCGGGTTTATGCCATTCTCCTGCTTCAGCCTCCCAAGTAGCTGGGACTACAGGCGGCCGCCACCTCGCCTGGCTAGTTTTTTGTATTTTTTAGTAGAGACAGGGTTTCACCATGTTAGCTGGGATGGTCTCAATCTCCTGACCTTGTGATGCACTCGTCTCGGCCTTGTTATTTTTTAAATAACCAGCTTTTGGATCCATTTTTTCTATTGTCCTGTTTTCAGCTTCATTACTTTCTGTTATTGCCTACATGAGTGACTTCTGTCTGCCTGCTTTAGGTTTATTTTACTCTTTGTTTTCAAAATTCTTAAAGTGGCAGGTTAGATTATTGATCTGAGTGGTTTCCACTTTTTAAATGTAAGCACTGAGTGCTATAAATTTCCCTCTTGGCCTTGCTTTAGCGGTGGCACAAATTTTCAAATGTGATGTGTCCAATTTCTTTCAGCTTAATGAATCTTTAAATTTCTCCCCAGACTTCCTCCTCAAACCACAGATTATTTAGAAGTGGGTCGTTTAGTATCTCTAAGACTTTGGAGATTTTCCAGTTACCTTTCTGTCACTGATTTCTAATTTGATTACAGTGTGATTTAAAAAATGTGTATGATTTCAACATTTAAAAATTTCTTGAGGTTATTTTATGGCCCAGGATATGTTCCATCTTAGCAAATGTTTTATGGACACTTGAAAAGAGTGTGTACTTTGTTCTTGGGTGGAGTAGTCTACAAATCTTGATAGATCTATTATTTGATAATAGTGTGGAGTTTTCCCGTATCATAGCTGATTTTTCTGTTTAGCTGTTCTATCAGCTGAGAGAGGAGTCTTGAAGTCTGCAATGATAACTTTGGATTTGTCTATTTCTTCTTACAGTTCTATCAGTTTTGCCTTCACATATTTTGCTCTATTGCTTAATTCATATATATTTATCTTCTTGGTGGATTGACCATTGTGTATTATCCTTGTCTCTTAGTAATTTTCTGGGCTCTAAAGACTACTTTATGTGACATAGCTACTCCTGCTTTATTTTGATTAATATTTTAATAATACATATTCCTTTAACTTTTCCCTTTTAATCTGTATACATTATTACATTTGAAGTGAGTTTCTCATAGCAAGTATATAGTTGGATTGAGTTTTTTAAATTCACTCTGCCAATTTCTTTTAATTGGTATATTTAGATTATTTGTATTTGTGTAATTATTGATATGCTATGACTTCAGTCTGTCATTTCACCTGTGGTTTTGTTTGTTCTCTCTGATTGATTTTTACTGACTTGCTATGCATTACCTGAACAATATTTAGGATCCCATTTTGATTTATCTGTAGTACTTCTCCGGGTATCCCTTTGTACAGCTTTTCTAGTGCTTGCTCTGTGTATTACTTTATATACATACCTAACATACAGTCTACTGGTATTGACGGTGTACCACATGGTATAATGTCGACACCAGTAGACTTCAGTTTGAGTGAAGGATAGAAACCTTATCTCCCTTTATGTTCCTTTATTCTCCTCTGTTTATAATTTTTAAATATTCCTTATACATGTATTTAGAAACACATCAGTTTTATGATTTTTGCTTCAACCATCAAACATAAATTAGAAAACTCCAGAGGAGAAGAAAATGCACTGTATTTACCATATTATAACATTTCCCAGTGTTCTTTCTTCCTTTCTGAATTTTCCAAATTTCCTTCATTTTTCATTTTCCTTATATTTAAAAAATTCCTTTAGCATTCTTTTAGTGTAGGTCTGCTGTAGTCAAATTCTTACAACTTCCTGTCGTTTGAGAACATCTTTATTTCCCCTTCGTTCCTTACGAGTATTTTCTAGGTACACAGAACTCTGAGGTGATAGTCTCTTCTTTCAGCATTTGAAAATTGTTGTGCCACTTCCTTCTGCCCTCCATACTTTCAGTGAGAAATCTGCTGTCACTCAAATTGTTTTTCCCTCGGAAGGTAGTGTCATTTCTTTAAAGACTCTGTCTTTAATTTTTTCAGAAATTTGACTATGATGTGTCTCGGTAGAGATTTATGTTTATCCTATATGGAATTTACTCATCTTCTTGAATCTCTCACTTCATATCTTTTACTGAACTTGAAATGTTTTCAGCCATTATTTTCTTCAGCTTTTTTCAGTTCACCCTCTTTCTCCTATCCTCTGAGACTCCAACATCACAAATGTTAGGTCTTTTGTTATATTCATCTTTTCTTCAGATGGAATAGTTGATATCACCCTCTCTTCAGTTGACTGATGGTTTCTTCTTCTCCCTTCATTCTGCTTTTAAGCCCATTCATTGACTTTTAAAATTTCAGTGATTACATTTTTCAGGTTTAAAATTTCCATTTGGTTCTTTGTTACATATTTTGTTTCTCTGCTGCTGAGGCTTTCTATTTTTTTTTTTTTTTTTTCCATTTTGAAGGAATTACAGGGTGATTGCTTTCAAAACTTCATCAGATAATTTTAACATCTTTGTTTTCTCAGTGTTGGTGTTTATTGATTGGTTTTTTCACTCAAGTTTTTCTTGGTTCTTCACACACATGATTTTTAATTGAAATCTCAACATTTTGAGGATTATGCTAGGAGCTCTGGGTCTTATCTATAACTCTGTTTTACCTGGCTTCCTCTGACCCCATCCAGCAGCAGAAGGGCTTAAGTACCTTATTGCTGCCAGGTGGGAGGGGAAGTCCACTTTCCCACTCAGCCTCCTTGGACATCTGGAGGAGGGAAGGGAGCCTGTTACTGGTGGGAGGGGTAAAAAGTTCTGCTTCCTCGCTAGACCTGTACTGATGTGACCCTTGCTAGAAAGGGTAAGAGTGTCTTGTTACATCTCCTTCCGTAACCTCTACTGATACTTTGGAAGAAATGGGCCTTGTTACTACTCAGCGGGGATAAAGTCCCAGCTCTGTCCTCCACTGGGACACCTTGTTACAGCCCGGTGAGAGTGGAAGTGAAGGCTCCCCACTCGGCCTGTGCCCAGTGTCAGTGGGGAACAGTTTTCTCTGTGGTTTTTGGCTGCAGTAGTGCAGTTATTATCTAACACATTTCTGTCTTGCTAAGCTGCCCCTTTCCTGATCCTTTGTCTACAGAGAGGAGGCTTTTGTTGCAGCTTTTCTTGTCTATGCCCGTTGGCGTTTCCTGGTTGCCGGCTTCTTTAGCTTCAAGTCTGGGATAGATGAGGCAAAAAGAAAACCGGAGAACTCACCACCACGTTGTTCCTTGGGTCCTGAGTTCTGTAGTCAACCTCCCTTCATCTATCTTTCAGAGTCTTCTTATGTTGTCTTCTTTGTAATGTCCAAGGTTTTAGTTGTACTTAAAAGGAAGAATCGGGAAAAGCACATGTACTCCATCTTTCCAGAAGCAGAAGTTTCCCAACAATAGTTTAACAGAGTTAATCTGGAAGAGGCTGGACCTGTTCTCTGCTCCATAAATGCTGTTTATAACAATTAAGAAAATTCCACAGCCCTTTCCTCAAAGAAATTACATTCTGGTGAGAAAAAAACATTCTATAATTAGTCCCTATAAACACTTTCATTCTGAGCTACCCTGGATAGAGAAGAAAATGATAAGGGTAAGAAATCAAAAAAGACATCTGTGAATTACACTGTTTAACCACCATCCCTACACCTTGGTAACTTCCCACACTCTGAGGCAGATTCCAGAAAATTCACATCCCCAAACTAGCCCAATTTTCTGATTCAGGCAGGTGCCCTTGGTTCTGTTGTACCCTCAGGAGGCCTGACTTTGAGGGTAAGCAATGAGAGGAAGAACCACAAACAGGTCATCAGTCTTCCGGCAAGCAAGGTGGAAGAGACATGTGTTTCTTCTATGGAAAGCCTCTAGCATCGAGTCCTAGGAATCAAAAATTCCTATGAGTGGAAGATGATGAAGACCCATTTGTAGTTGAAATTTGCTCCTATTTGAAGAACTTCAGACTCTGGCATATCTTGGCCTTTTCAAAGAGTCTGTGATATACCTGATATCTTCTAACAAGTCCCTCTTTTGTTTAAACTAACCAAAGAAATTTTTTTGGTGAAACTAAGAATACTAACTAAATCAACTTGATGAGTTTAAACAGAACAAAGAAAACAAGAGGTGTGACTTATGATACAATTTTGCAAGGCACAGATCCTGAATGACTGAAAGCCAAAATAAATACAAAGAATTTTCATTTAATTTCTGTACCTGTTCTTGTGGTGGTGATCTAAATTCCTTTGTTTTCCTGGCTGTGAGTGCAGCTGACATGTTTAAGGCTTGCATAACTTCGTTGTATCGGAAACGTTGATTGTCTTGGAGCTTAGCTACAAAATCATCTGAAAAGGCTACAATGGCTTCTATCCGGTGCCGGACCTGGCAGTCACAGAGGTATTGAAGCAGTAGGCACATCTAAGAAGACCATCAAAAAGACATGAAATTTAATTTCTAAATCCTTTAATAATGTGTATCAAATCATGATCTGTGGTAAACATCCTTAGTTGCTTACTCTTCTCTCTTAGAAACAGAATCATGATTTTGTATAGGCAGCAATGTGCTTGGTCCCAGGAGATGAAACATAATTTATCTAAACAAAAATGGCAAATAAATGTCCCTTTAGTGGACGCTAATTGATATGGTCTGGTTATTTCTCCACCAAAATCTCATCTTGAGTTGTAATAACCCCACATGTCAAGGGCGGGGCTGGGTGGATATAACTGAATTATGAGGGTGTCTTCCCCTATGCTGTTCTTGTGGTAGTGAATAAGATCTGATGGTTTTATAAATGGGAGTTCCCCTGCACATGCTCTCTTGCCTGCTGCCATGTAAGATGTGACTTTGCTCCTCATTTGCCTTTTGCCATGACTGTGAGGCCTCCCCAGCAATGTGGAACTGGGATTCAACTAAACCTTTTCCCTTTATAAATTACTCAGTCTCAGGTATATCTTTATTAGCAGTGTGAGAACAGACTAATACACTTACCCTCCCAACCTCCCTTTCAGCCACAGGTGCAATGGCCAATGAAATACATAAGGGAAACTTTGCTAAGGGTCTTCTGGGAAAGATATTCCATCACTGATAAGAGACTAGAATTCCCTTCTTTCAAAATGAGTGTAACTGGGTGATGACATGATTACTGCAGAAAGAATAAGGTGAGCATTTTAGGAAGAAAACCACAGGCTGAGGATCACAGAGCAGAAAGATGTTAAGATCTGGGTTATGGATGACATCATTGAGCTGCTGTACCAAGTCCAGAAATCTAAACTTAAGACAATTAAGTGGTGAACGCTCATTCATTCAGTGGTTAGCTGGGTCTTTCTCCTACTGAAAACCAAAAGGATTTATAACTCAGTGAGTATGTTGGTAGAAACATTTCTAAAAGAGAACGCTCTGGCAAACTTTTAAAGAATCTATATGCTCAATACTAATTGTGATATAAATACATGACAGTGTCAAAGAGGACCTTAAAACCCTCTGTGTCGCCATCTGCAATATAACCATTTCTCTCAATGCTGTCTCGGAAGTAGTCACAGTGTCCATCCCCTTTTCTCCAACTCCTTTGCTCCACCCTCCTCTGAGCATGGTCTCCTAGAATTTGGACCAGCATGAAAGCCTCTGACTAATCAGATACTAGATCACACTCTCTTTCCTCCCTCCAGTAGCCACACTGGCCTTTTCCTGCCTCAGGACCTTTGCTGGGCTATTTGTTTTGCATGGAAAGCACCTAGAACACCCTGCCCCATTCCTTTTCCTTGTAACTGCTGAGCACAACTCTTAAATCTGAACTCAGCTTAAAAGTCACAATCTCTGAGGGGTCTTCCCCCTTATCTTTCTAACAGTAATCCAGTCTAAATGTTCTTTCTTTTAGTAATCCATTCTTTGCCTTCAAAGTATTTAATGCAATTAGCAATAAGATTTTTTAATGCATAAATGAGTATATATTTCCTTAGAGGCTGTGAGCTTCTGAAAGGCAGGGTTCACTTGTGTTTCCCCTAAGTGCATACCCAGAGTAAGGCTTCAGTCAATGCTGACTAAAGGAACGAGAAGCAAAAAAGCAGGTCAGCGATGCAAACATCAAATTGACTTTAATAAACAGAGGAGACATTAATAAAGGACCTTTTCGACATCTTGATGAGCATCAAGACAGCCAATGTGTCTGATTCCTTGAACACATACTAAGGTGGCTGGGTGCAGCGGATTACACTTGTAATCCTAGCACTTTGGGAGGATGAGGAGGGAGGATCACTAGACACCAGCCTGGGCAACATAACGAGAACTCATTTTGACTAAAAATAAAAAAAAAATTAACTGGGCATGGTGGCATGCCTACAGTCCCAGCTGCTGCAGAAGCTAAGGCGAAAGGATGGCTCGAGCCCAGGAGATCTAGGCTGCAGTTAGCTATGACTGCACCACCACCACTGCACTCCAGCCTGGGTGACTGAGACCCTGTCTCAAAACACCAAAACAAAAGCATACGAGGGGAAAGTAAAACCTTGCTATGTGACAATGGGTGCATCTACTGGTAAACGAGCATTCTAAGGTTGGTAAGAGTGGAAATAGGGGTAGAAAGGGGTATTTGATGGCTTGTATTTCAGGTATTCCAATGTAATGAAGGTAAAACATGTATGAAACAAGAGGAGATGGCTAATGAATAAGGCGGAGAAGAACAGGAAGTTAATTTTGTGAAGAACTACCATTACACAGGAATGCAAAGAAATAAACACACATACACAGAAAGAAACAAAGGCATGTTCCAATACCTTAATGCTTAGTCATTCTGAAATTCACCCAAATCTCTTGTTCTGATTACCTGCAATTTAACTGGCTCTGGCAGTTTCATTTGGAGCAGGCCTTCCTTGGGCCGCTTGCCTCCCTTGGCTTCTTCCTCACCAGCTCCTTGCAGCTTTGCATCATCCACACTGAGCTCTTTCTCCAGCGTATCACTCTCCTCCTCTGGAGTGGCAGCTTCTTTAAACACACTGGGTTCAATCAACCGCAAGATGTGCTTCAAGTCCTCGTTGTGGAAGATGCCCATGATTAGCAGGGTATAGAAAAGCTTGATGAGAGGCACAAAGAGGAATTCAGTAGTCCCTCCAACTGGGTCCCGGGCATGAAGACTGCCCTCTTTAACAGCTTCTGTCAGCATCTGTATGGTCTTGGCCTTGAGGATGTCCAGTGGGAACTCTGGACTGTACTGGTAACATTCATTACTAATGCTTACAAAACTGGGGGAGGAAAACTGCATCCGTGGCCTGAGGGAGGTGCTGAGGCCGATCCCTGGAAGGCCATGCTTTTTGCTCTCATCAGGGAACAGGGTGATGCTCTTCGTCTCCTCCGTCATGGGGACAATGTACTCGTTGTTCATCATGAGCCTGGCAGTGGCATAGGAGCTCAGGTGGATGTCGATCAGCAGGTCATAGTAGCCAGCACGCAGCAAACCAGGCATGTACTTGTTCTCAATGGCGTAGAGGAGCTGAGGTTCATCCACGTGGCTGCACAGGGCGTGGGCCACCCGGTGGTTCCCAAGAGCACAGACGGCTGAATAGAGCCGCAGAGTGTGATAGTGAAATTTCAGCAACTCCTCCTGCTCTGTCAACTCTAAGATGTCAACAGATCTGTAGAAGGGAGGAGAGTGGTAGTAAGATTAGAAATGAATGATTTTTGAAAATCTGAATCAGAGGAGAAATCAGTATACATCGTAAATGTAATGGCAAAAAGTTATGGGAATAGACAGTGCAGGTTGAACATCTCTAATGTGAAATGCTTGGGACCGGAAGTGTTTGGATTTGAGATTTGATTCAGACTTTGGAATGTTTGCATTATACTTACCAGTTGAGCATCCAGAATCTGAAAGTCTGAAATGTGAAATACTCCATTTCCTTTGAGAATTATGCTGGTGCTCAAAATGTTTCAGATTTTGGAGCATTTCGAATTTCAGATATTGGGATTTGGGACACCCAACCTATGTCTTCTTTTAATTTCCTATGACATGTTTAATGGCTGCATAGTACTTTTAATCATTTCTAGATGTTTTACAGATTTTCTTCTACATAGAATTTGACACTTTTCTAGCACCTCCTTCCTCCTCCATTGTATCAAGGATCTGCTGCAGTGAGCCAAGATCACACCACTGCACACCAGCCTGGGCAACAGGGCGAGACTCCACCTCAAAACAATAAATAAATAAACAAACAACAAAAAAGTCTCTGCGGAGAAATTTCTTTCATAAGTCATTGTCATTCAATTGTTCATCAAATATTACTGAGTGCCTACTGTGTATTAGCACTGTGCACTGATGATACAATGGTGAATAACACAGACATGATTTCTGTCCCCAGGAGCTTATATCCAATTGAGGGAGTAAACCACCCCCGCTGACCAAAATGGAGCAAATTAAATGATCAACTGCGACATGTGTTAAGGAGAAACAAAGTACACACTGACATACATCTACCGCCATAGCAACCTTTAAAATAGTCATGATTTGTCATGTTATTGGGGCATCAGATTCTTCTCAACCACGCTAGTTAAGACTTCCTTTTTCGGAATTTGGATTTTGAAACTCACCATATTTTTCTGCGGCTGCTAGAAAGAATGAAATTAATGTGGGCCCCGACTCTACCAACTGATGTGGTATAAATGACTATGTGTCGCTCTTAGCCTCAGTTTTATTTTCCTATCAATATCTTTTCTACGGCCTGATGCCAGTGACACATTTTTATACATTCCTGTTGCATATGATTTGGAAAACTGCCTCAAGTCCTTTATGATCTTTAGTGAAAGTTTAAATTATCCATTCACATACCTATACATCTATCATAGGCAATTAATATAAATTATAAACTACTGAGACAAGGTGTTATGTTGGTTTTCGATGATAGCATGCCAAAATGTTAAATTATAATGTTAAAGTTCCATGCTCAGTGGAGACACAACGTTTTCCTTCACAAACAAGAATTCCTTCCCAAATGTTATATTTGTTTTGGTTGTTCAGTATTTTCTTAAAAAACATCATCAGATGAAAAATTATGATAAAATTATTCTCACAAAAAAGAATAAAATTAAAATCAAACTGAACCATCTCAAGAGTACATTATGAAAGATATGTAATTACTTGATGTAAAAATATGTAAATACATATTTAATACATAAAAAGAATTAACTAGCCAGATTAATGTTTCTTTGTTTTTCTTTTGTTTTTAAACATCTTTGATAAGCTGTAATTTACATGCTATACAATGTACCTACTTAAAATACATAATTTAATAGTTTTTGTATATTCATGAAGTTGCGTAACGATAACTATAAATTGAGTTTAGACATTTTTATCCCCCCAAAAGGAATTTAGTACCCATTAGCAGTCCTGTTCTCCTGCTAGCCCTAGGTAACCACTAACCTATTTTCCATTTCTAAAGATTTGCCTATTAAGGACTTTTCAATTAAATAAAATCCCACACTAGTAGGATTCTTTCACTTCGTATACTTTTGTGACTGGTTTCTTTCACTTAATATAATGTCTTCAAAGTTCTTGCATTTTGTAGCATGTATCAGTACTTCAATCATTTTTACTGCCAAATAATATTACATGGATATATCACATTTTGCTTATTGATTCATAAGTTGGTAAACATTTGGGGTTCCTGTTACTATTATTCATAATGCTTCTATGAATATTCATGTACAAGTTTTTGTGTGGACATATTTTAATTTCTCTTGGATATATATGAGGAGTAGAAATGCTAGATCACATGGTAATGCTATAATTTTACTTTTTGAGGAACTGACAAACTGTTTTCCAAAGCATAGGTTAAATTGTAAAGATATTAAAATCAAAAATGCCAAGAACATCTAAAGATAGAGGCTGAGGCAGGAGAATGGCGTGAACCCAGGAGGCAGAGGTTGCGGTGAGCTGAGATCCGGCCACTGCACTCTAGCCTGGGCGACAGAGCAAGACTCCGTCTAAAAAAAAAAAAAATATATATTATATATATATATATATAAAATGGACCTGGCTTCAATAATTATTTTCAGATTAAAGACTTAAAACATACAAATACGATTGTGCATTACTTTCATGACGTTTTTACTCAGTTTGTGACTGAACATTTCAACGGCATTTTGGGAGGGAAATCTTGGCCCAAAACTTAGAAACTTAGCTCCTTATTGATAAGAAGTACTGCTTAAATGAAATCTCTGCTATTTAATTGGCTATCACAAGGAAAAACAGAAAATCATAAACAAAGCTATCTTTGAGTATTTATTGTACTTTATGTTACTATTATTACTGCCTAGAACGCATATAAACTTGTTTCCAAGGCACTCACAGTATTTCCCCAATTTTATTTCATTAATATCTCGTGGGATCAGTGTTTTACATCTATAAAATGAAGGGTTGAACATAGGAATCATAAGGGATTCCTATGATTTCATCTCTAACATCTCACAATTCTCTACTACAGTACTCTACTAAGTCATAAGTTGGGCTGCAGTTGCACTTGTCTGAATTTTTATTTGCTGTTATCTGGTAAGTAACACAAGAGTGAATGAAGAAACCATCATGTGGCACCTTCAACTGTAGAATAATTTTTTTCAGTAACAAAGTGGTTGAGAAATAAACGTAAACTTGGAATACGCAGAATAATGACTCCATTGCCAAAAGACGTGAGACCTTCATAAATTTCATTTTGTTTCTTCAGAACCACCCCTGCCCCGCACCACTACCAGAAGCCCCAGGCCGCAGGCTAATCCCAAGCGTCCCAATCAGAATGTCACGGATTCATGGGGCTGACCTGTTTTCCTCAGGGATATGAAGTGACATGAACTGCAGAGGATCCAAACACTGCACCAACCAGCCTTGGCGTTCACTTATTCGAGACACATCTACCTTCAAAAACTGGTTGGGCATTCTGCTCCATAGGACGTGTGACAGGAACTGCACGTGGAGGCGCGGGGGGCACTGCGGCACGGGGTTCTTGTGCTCACTCTTGAATAATCCCGCTGAGAGAGGCATCACATTCTAGGGGATGAGGAGGCAGAAAAAGAATGAATTTAGAGCATCCCTTCACAAAGTAATGACTAGAAGTCTGCACAGGACAGAAACAGGGAAAGTAAGATAACCCTATGAGTCAACCAAAGTCAACACAAGAAATCACAGAAATTGGGTTGAAAAGTTTCTGAAAGGACAAACCAGGAAATACATTGTGAGAGAAAATACCTATACCTTCAGGGCAGTCAAACAGGTTTCGGGATGTGGCTTTCCCATACACTGAATGGCACAGAGAGAAGGCCAAGCACAACCAAGCATACTCATATATCCTTTATATTTCTTTACCAGGCTGGGACCTCAGGGAAAGCCGGCAAGTCTTTAGGGACTTTCAGGGCCAAACCCCCTGAATGACAGATAGGTCACATCCCCCTGACTCTCTTTCTCCATATCTGTGCTCTGTCACCCAACTCGTCCTTCAAACACTTCCTCTAGCCAGAAGTATTCCAGATAAAGCTCAACAGATAAACCTGACTACCAACCAAGAAAACAGAATATGATAGGCATTAACAAACATATTTATTTCTCCTCCACCTCCAATGTCATCGTCAGCCATCCTTAATTCCGTCCGTCGGGTGTCAAAGAAAGAGAGTTCTGTACTTTGCCAAAAGCTTGTTCATTTATCTATGATCTTGACAACACCGATGCCTGCGTCTTACGGGATTTTATCTCATATTTCTGCATTACCTTCTATCTCTCCTTCTCCTCTAGAGCCCCCTCAATTGCACGCTCCAGACTGTTTCATTCTCATACTGCTTTCCTATTGCCCTCTAACAATAGCGGGGGGAAATGTCAAGTACTGGTTTAAATACGGATGATACATTAATGAGTAAAACTAATCAAACCCCTGCCCGCAAATAGTTTCCATTTCTCTCACTAAAAGCATGGAATAAAATCAATAAGTAAATTAAATGAATTAAATGGTATTTTAGAAGAGATGTCATAGGGCTGGGAGTTTGGGGAACAGAAAGCCAGAATAGAGGAACCAGAATGCAGGGCAGCAATTTTAAATGGGGTTGTCAGAAAGGGTGTCATTGAGAAAGTGACATTTAAAGAAAGACTGGGCTTGGCACAGTGGCTCATGCCTGTAATCCCAGCACTTTGGGAGGCCTAGGCAGGTGGATCACTTGAGGTCAGGAGTCCAAGATCAACCTGGCCCACATGGTGAAACCCTGCCTCTGCTAAAAATACAAAAATTCGCCTGTAAAAAATATAAAAATGGTGGCGTGTTCCTGTAGTCCCAGCTACTCGGGAGGCTGAGGTGGGAGAATTGCTTGAACCTGAGAGGCAGAGGTTGTAGTGAGCTGACATTGTGTAACTGCACTCCAGCCAGGGTGACAAGTGAGACTCTGTCAGAAAGAAAGAAAAGGGAAGAAGAAGCGGGAAAGGGGGAAAGGGAGGGAGGGAGAGAAGGGGAAGAAAGAAAAGGAAAAGAAAAGAAAAGAAAAAAGGAAAAGAAAAGAAAAAAGGAAAGGAAAGGAAAGAAGGAAGGAAGGAAGGAAGCAAGGAAGGAAGGAAAGAAGGAAGGAAGGAAAAAAGGAAGGAAGGAAGGGCGAGCAGTCTAGTCCAGTCTGGACTAGACTGGACAATTTGTGATAGCTATTACTCATCCAATGGAAATGTCAGTAGAGGTCAATAGATGATTGAATATATCAGTCAGGCTTCTGAGAAACTACCACTCTTTGTCCAATTTTGTTAAAAAAAAGTAAAGGTCATCTGAACTTGCTGCCTCCTTTCTCTCATTTCCAATCTTGAATTCACTGTCACATCGCTCCTGTCATCATTTTTTAATATAATAATTGAGACAAGGTCTCCCTCTGTTGTCCAGGTTGGAGTGCAGCAGCACAATCACGGCTCACGGCAGCCTCCATGTCTGCGCTCTCAAGTGATCCTCCCACCTCAGCCTCTGGAGGATTTGGGACTACAGGAGCGCACCACCACATCTGCCTAAAATCATTTTTTATTTTTTGTAGAGATGGGGTCTCACTATGTTGCCCAGGCTGGTTTCAAACTTCTGGGCTCAAGTGATCCTCCTGCCTCCCAAAGTGCTGGGATTACAAGCATGAGCCACTGAGACTGGCTCCTCTCCCACTGTTTTGCTGAAATTCTTCTGGCAAGGCCACCAAAGCCCTCCTCATTAACAAAAGCCAGGGATTCCTTTAGTCCGAGTTGTATTAGTCCATCTGTGGCATCTTCTGTTAGCTACTCCTGTTTAGAAAACTCCATCCTCGCTTGGCATCTACTAAGATGTCTCTTTCAGTTCTTCTCCAATATTCTTGACAGCTCTGCCCTCAGCTTATCTCATAGGTTCCTCTTTTCTAGTTGATATAACCAGGTTCTCTCCTCAGTCATCTCTTCCCACTGTCTACATCTGCCCTTAAATATTCCATTCACACTCAAAGATGAATTACAACTGATTTCTTGATGATGAAAATTGTAATCTCCAGCATAGCTCTTTTTAGCACAATTGTGCATACATATGTGTGTATAGGTATGCATATGTATGTATATTATACATACATTTGTTGAGCAGATACCATGTATAAAGTATTGTTCAAGATGTTTAATTATATTAACTCCATAAAAGATATACTGTGAACCCCATTTTATAGAAGCAGAAACTGAGCTCACATAATTTAAGACAGATGTCCAAGGTCACCAAGCCAGCCTAATAAAACTACCTACTCTGTTCACTCCAATGTGTGCCTGGCACCTCAACTTTACAATTGCAAAAGTAAGTTCAACTTTTTTTACTGAATTTCAACAAGCTCTTCCACTTTTTGCATTAGCATGGCCAAATTGTCCAAACTAAATTTTTTATTTATTTATTTATTTTTTTTGAGACGGAGTCTCGCTGTGTTGCCCAGACTGGAGTGCAGTGGCCGGATCTCAGCTCACCGCAAGCTCCGCCTCCTGGGTTCAGGCCATTCTCCTGTCTCAGCCTGTGGAGTAAGTGGGACTACAGGCTCCTGCCACCGTGCCCAGCTAATCTTTTCGTATTTTTTAGTGGAGACGGGGTTCCACCGTGTGAGCCAGGATGGTCTTGATCTCCTGACCTCGTAATCTGCCTGCCTTGGCCTCCCAAAGTGCTGGGATTACAGGCGTGAGCCACCACGCCATCCAGTCATTGATTCTCACTCTGCTTGAGATCCTGAGTCAAATTCATCTACAAATTCTATTAGTCCAATTCATTGTTAAATCCTATTCATTTCTTCTATAAAATATTTTCACATTTATCATTTTTCATTCTGACTTCCATGGCTCTCATCACTGTCTTCCACGTAGACAGTATTAAATTATTGACTCCTCATTGCTACTGACTCTTCTCCTTCTTGCCCACCTCTATGTTAATAATAGTTTTCCAAGACAAGTTTCAGTATGCTCAATCCCCTTCTTCAAATTTCCGATGGATTTCCCTTGTCTATGTAATAGGTGCTAACCTTTTCGCATGGCACACAAGACCTTTTCAGCTTGGTCTTCTTCTACCTTTTATCCCTCTTAATCTCCAGCCACATTCTGGAAGGCATCCTTTGTTACAGTTACACTGAATTACTTAACCTTCAGCATGTTCACTCTTACATATTTTTGCTGCTTCTCTGCCCAGAATGACCTCTCCTAATAAATGTACCCCAAGAGCCCTTATTTTACAGTTACTAATCAAACTAAATGGTACCTCTTCTTTGAGCTTTATCTGATCCAACCCATCCAACTGAGTTGTTCTTTCATTTAGATTACTGGAGTATTCCATACACACCACTATTTTAGGTGGCATGGTTTCAGGTCTTTAAGTCCATTCATTAGCTCACCTATGAGTTCAATGATTACTGCAATGTGTGTAATCTGGCAATTTTTCATTTTCTATAGACCTTTTATTGAATAGGCCTTTTATTGAATAATATACATATATAACTAAAGAGAAACACTTTTTAATTATTATGTTACCCTTGTGACCTCAGATTCAAGCATGGCTATCTTTTCTTGAAAGAATGATTTATTTGATTCATATCAGTACTAATATACTGAATTCATTTCAGAATAAATGCTATGTCCTAATAGAAAATAAAACAAATATAATACTAGGAACGAGTTTTATTACCTTTATTCTTCCCAACTCAAACTGGAAAACATTGGGACTTGTAGCTTGTGCAAAAACTGCAGGAAATAATTTTGTACTCGGCTCCACCTGAAATACACAAATGAGTTTAGTAATGTTAGTAATGAAAGAAGACAAGGGAAAAATGATTTCTTTATAACAACAAAGGAATACTTTACAGAAGGAACCCAGAGATTTTCCTTTCTTGCATATTGATTGATGTGCTCCTTCAAAAATTAGGGTATTTCATTACTATGTGAACACTGCTGAGGGAACATACTGTGTTTACTCTGAAGGGTTTATGGCACTGCCATTACTTAACGGAAGTAAACATACATAATTAATTCAGTGGTTTCCATTTTCTTTTAATTTCTAATTTACTGTTTTTTAATTGACACATTGTACATATTTAGTGGAGTGCAATATGATGTTTTGATATGTGCATACATTGTGTAATGATCAAATCAGGGTAATTAGCATGTCTATCACCTCGAACACTTTTCATTTCTTTGTGGTGAGAACATACAAAATCCTCTCTTCTAGCTATTTTGAGATATACAATACCTGAGGGTTGACTATAGTCACCCTACTGTCCAATAGGACACCAGCACTTATTCTTCCTTTCTAATGTTAACTCTGTATCCGTTGGATATCCACTCCCTCTCCCCAACTTTCCCCTACCCTTCCCAGTATCTGATAACCACTACTCTATTCGCTACTTCCATGAGATTAACTTTTTTTGATTCTACATATGAGTGGGCAATGCAGTATTTTTCTATGTCTGGCTTATTTCACTTAACACAATATCCTCCAGGTTCACCCATATTGGAGTGAATGACAGGTTCTCATTATTTTTTATGATCAAATAGCATTCCATTGTATATATATAGCACATTTTCCTCACTTACTCATCCATTGATGGGCTCTTAGGCTGATTCCCTATCTTGGCTATTGTGAATAGTGCTGTGATAATTATAGGAGTACAGATATCCCTTCCACATACCGATTTCATTTCCTTGGGATATATACCCAGTATGGGGAATTCTGGTAGTTCTATTTTTAATTTTTTGAGGAACCTCCATACTGTTTTTCATAATGGCTACATTCATTTACATTCCCACCAACAGTATATGGGTTTCCCTCTTCCTCAACATCCTTGCCAATGCTTATTATCTTTTGTCTTTTTGATAATAGCCGTTCTAACTGGAATAAGGTAATATTGTGATTTTGATTTGCACTTTGCTGATGATTAGTGATGTTGAACATGTTTTCATATGCCTGTTGGCCATTTGTATGTCTTCTTTTGAGAAATGTTTACTAAGGGCTTTTGCCCCCTTTTAAATCAGATTGTTTGTTTTTACTACTGTTGTTTGTGTTCCTTATATATTCTGGATATTGATCCCTTATCAGATGTATACTTTGCAAATATTTTGTACCATTCTGTAGGTTGTCTTTTCAGTCTGTTGTTTCCTTGGCTGTGCAGAGGATTTTTAGTTTGATATAATCCCAATTGTTGCAATTTTTGCTTTTGTTGCCTGTGCTTTTGAGGTATTGTCCAAAAAATTCTTACCCAGTCCAATGTCATGAAGGGTTTCCTCCATGTTTTCCTCCAGTAGTTTCATAGTTTCAGGTCTTACATTAAGTCTTTAATCCACTTTGAGTCGATTTTTGTATATGGTGAAAAACAGGGGTCCAGTTTCATTCTGCATGCGGATATTCAAATTTCCCAGTACCATTTATTGAAGAAACTGTCCTTTCCCTAATGTATATTCTTGGCACCTTTGTTGAAAATTAGTTGGATAGATGGGTTTGTTTCTGGGCTCTTGGTTCTGTTTTATTGATCTATATGTCTGTTTTGGTTACTATAGCTTTGTAGTATAGCTTCAAGTCACGTAGTGTTTTGGTTACTATGGCTTTGTATATTTTAAACTCAGGTAGTGTGACGTTTCCAGCTTTATTGTTTTTGCTCAAGATTGCTTTGGCTACTTGGGGTCTTTTGTGATTTCATAAGAAATTTAGAATTATTTTTTCTATTTCTATAATAGAATAATAATGTCATTGGTATTCTGATAGTGACTTTACTGAATCTGTAGATTACTTTTGGTACTATGGACATTTTAATAATATTAATTCTTCCAATCCATCCAATCCAACAGCATGAGATATCTTTCCATTTATTTCTGTCCTCTTAAATGTATTTCACAAATGTTTTACAGATTTCAGTGTAGAGTTCTTACACCTCCTTTGTTATATGTGTTCCTAGATAACTGATTTTTTTTTTTGAGACAGAGTCTCACTCTGTTACCCAGGCTGGAGCTCAGCCCACTACAGCCACTGACTCCCAGGTTCAAGTGATTCTCCTGCCTCAGCCTCCCCAGCCCAGCTAATTTTTTTGTATTTTTAGTAGAGGCAGGGTTTCGCCATTTTGGCCAGGCTGGTCTAGAACTCCTGACCTCAGATGATCCACCCGCCTCAGCCTCCCAAAGTGCTGGGATTACAGGTGTGAGTCACCGCACCCAGCTGATAACTGATTTTTAAAGCTATTGTAAATGAGATTGTATCCTTATTTTTTTTTGCCTAGAGCATTCACTACTAGTATAAAGAAATACTGATTTTTGTATACTGATTTTGTATCCTGCAAATTTACTGAATGTATTAGTTTTAACAGTTTTTTAGTAAACTTTTAAAAGTATTTTTATATATAAGATCATGTCATCTACACACTGAGACTATTTGATGACTTTTTTTCCAATTTGGATGCCTTTTTCTTTTTCTTGCTGAATTCCCCATCTAGGACTTCTAGTAATATATTGAACAGAAGTAGTGAAAGTGGGCATCTTTGTCTTGTTCCAGACCCTAGAAAAAAAGCTTTCAACTTTTCCCCCATTTAGTCCTAGGCTTTTCTCTGATGGATACTTTTCATTACTGATACAATTTCTTCACTCACTATTAATCTGCTCAGATTTTCTGTTTCTTCGTAAGTCAGTCTTGGTAGGTTGTATACATCTAGGAATGTATCCATTTCTTCTGGGTTATCCAATTTGTTGGCATATGATTTTTCACAATGTTTTCTCATTATCCTTTATATTTCTGTAGTATAGGTTGTAACATCTTCTTTTCAATGCTGATTTTATTTATTTGAATCATCTCTTTCTTTCTTCGTCTAAAGGTTTATTGATTTCGTCTTTTCAAAAAACCAACTCTTCGTATCAATGATCTTTTGTATTGTTTAGTCTCTGTTTCATTATTGTTCCAATTTTTATTATTTATTTACTTCTATTAATTTGAGGTTTAGTTTGTTCTTGTATTTGTGGTTTTTGGAGGTGCAATATTAGGTGGTTTATTTTTTACTTTTTAAATGTAGGCATTTAATACTGTAAACTTCCCTCTTACAACTGCTTCTGGTGTATCCCATAACTTTTGGTATGTTGTGTTCCCATTTTTGTTTGTCTCAAGAAAATTTTAAATTTCTTTTTTAATTGCTTCATTTGCCCACTGGTTATTCAGGGGCATGTTGTTTAATATCTATTTTGTAAAGTATTTGTAAAGTTTCCTCAGTTCCTCTCATTATTTATTTCTAGTTTTACACTAGTGTGATCAGAAAACATATACAATATCATTTTAAATTTTTAAAGATTTGTTTTGTGGCCTAACATATGATCTATCCTGGAGAAAGTCCCATGAGCAGTTGAGAATACTGTGTATTCTTCAGCTATACAGCTGTTGCCCAGAATGTTCTGTAAATGTCTAGTATGTCCCTTTGGTCTAGAGTGCAGTTCAAATCTGCTGCTTCCTTGCTGAATTTCTGTCTGGATCATCTGCTGTTGCTGAAATTGGGGTGTTGAACTCCCCTACTATTGTTGTGTTGAAGCCTCTCTCTCCCTTTAGATAAAACATACTTCATATATTTTGATGCTCCAGTGTTGAATGCATATAAATTCACAATTGTTATATCCTCTTAATTGATCCTTTGTTTTTATTAAATAATGACGTTCTTTGTCTCTTTTTTACTCTTTTTGAATTAAGTCTATTTTGTCTAATATAAGTGTGACTACTTCTGCTCACTCTCAGTTTCCATTTGCATTGAATATCTTTTTCCATCCCTTCACTTTAAGGCTATATCTGTCCTTACAGGTGAAGTGAATCTCTCGTGGGCAGCATATAGCTGCGTCTTGCTTTTTATCCATGCAGCCACTCTATATATTCTAATTAGGCAATTTAATCCATTTACATTCAAGGTTATTATTGATAGGTAAGGAATTATTCCTGACATTTTGTTCATGTTTTCTAGATCCTTCGTTTCTTTCTTTCTCTCTTGCTTACCTTTGTGGTTTGGTAGCTTTTTGTGGTGCTATGCTTTGATATCTTTCCCTTTCTCATTAGTGTGACTGCTGCAAATTTTTCTTTGTGGTTAGTATGAAACTAAGATAAACAATATTGTAATTATAATAGACTATCTTAAGCTGGTAACTTTGGTCACATAAAAACACTCTGGACTGGCTGGGTGCAGTGGCTCATGCCTGTAATCCCAGCACTTTGGGAGGCCAAGGTGGGTGGATCACGAGGTCGGGAGATCGAGACCATGCTAGCCAACATCATGAAACCCCATCTCTACTAAAAATACAATAATTACCTGAGTGTGGTGATGCATGCCTGTAATCCCAGCTATTTGGGAGGCTGAGGCATAAGAATTGCTTAAACCCAGGAGACAGAGGTTGCAGTGAGCTGAGATCGCGCATTGCACTCCAGCGTAGTGACAGAGCAAGACTCTGTCTAAAAAAAAAAAAAAAAAAAAAAAAATACTCTGGACTTTTACCCTCCCCTCACAACTTATATTTCTGTTGACTTAATTTACATCTCTCTATATTGTGTGTTCCTTAACAACCACTTGTAGCTGCAGTTACTTTTGACAATTTTGACTTTTAACCTTCATACTAGGGTACTAGAGGTTTGAAAGATTTGGCATAGCACCGTTTTAGTACTGCAGTATTCTGAGTGTGATTTAAAATTTACTTCTACGAATGGGTTTTATACTTTTACATGTTTTCATGTTAGTAATTACCATCCTTTTGCTTCCAGCTATAGCATTGCCTTAGGCACTTCTTCTAAGGCATGGCCAGAGGTGGTGAATTCATTCCGCCTTTGCTTATCTGTGGAGTACTCTATTTTTTCTTCATTTCTGAAGGATAGCTTTGCTAGACATAGTATTCTTGGCTGGCAGTTGTTCTTTCAGTACATTGAATATACCATCTCATTTCCCTAGCCTTCAAGGTTTCTGCTGAGAAACTTGCTGATAGTCAAATGGAAATCCAAGTATATATGACTTGGTGCTATTCTCTCACTGCTCTTAGAATTCTCTTTTTCTTTGACATTTGACAGTTTGCTTATAATGTGCCTTGGAAAGGACCTTTCTGGGTTGCGTCTCTTGGGATCCTTTGAGCTTTCTGGATCTGGATGTTCATACCTTTCCAAAGATGTGGAAAGTTATTAGTCATTATTTTGTTAGACGTTTTCTGTGCCTTTCTCCGTTGCTCAGTGGCATCCCATAAGTTCTGTAGGCTTTCTTCCTTCTTTCTTATTTCTGTTTCTCCCTCTGGATGGGTTATTTCAAACGACCTGTCTTCAAGTTCACAAAATCTTCCTTATGCTTGATCTAGTCTGTTGTTGAAACCCTCAGTTGTGTATTTTATTTCATTTATTGAATTCTTGAGTTACAAGATTTCTGTTTAGTTCTTTTCTACTATATGTATTTCTTTGTTAAATTTCTCATTCAGATCATGAATTGGTTTTCTGATCTTGTTGAAGTATCTGCATTTTATTGTATCTCACTGAGTTCCCTTACAATCATTATTTTGAATTTCTTTTCAGGCATTTTGTAAATTTATTTTGGGGACGGGGATCTGCTACTAGAGAATTATTGTGTTCCTTTGAAGGAGTCATGTTTTCTTCCATTCACATGTTTTTCATGTTCCTTTGATATCTGCTCATCTGGTAAAACAGTAGCCTCTTCCAATTTTATGAAGTAGCTTTTGTAGGAAAATAGTTTTTCCTGTAGACGGGTTCTAGGGTATCGGTTGGGTAGAATACACTGGTTTTGGTTCTGGGTGGATGCAGTAATGTAGTATCTGTGCAGATTCTTCAGATGTAATTTATGTCAGCAGCATCGGCAAGTGCCTCAGTGGCCTAGCTACAGGCATTTGTGGTGGTGATTGTGCAGCTTTGTTGGGATAAGGCCACCAAGGTGGTTCTCAGGTCACAGGAGTACAGTGGCTGGGACAGCTATGGGGAGGGCTTGCTGGGGGCAGGTCTGCTTGGCTGGCTTTCAAACCAGGGGCACATGTACATGTGTCTATTTTACTTTTTGATCTTACAAACTGTGTTTTCCTTTAATGGGGAAAAAAGTCTTCCTCCCTAGAAGCCTGATATCATCACTGACCACGTACCTGATAGTATGTGCTCAGTTCCTTGCCATTGGCAATGAACGTGAGCAGCCCGCTGGCAGCATCCACCACACAGCCGATCTCCAGTCCATTATTGTTGCGTCCTTGCCCGGGGCTCATGCTCTCACCCGCACATACCATATAGCAGTTGCTGCGTTTGATGCTGAATTTCAAAAGAACATTTTTATCTTTGTACAACCACAGATAAAAGAGAAAGCAGGTATATCTTGCAAACTAACTAAATTATGCTGCGCAAGCAACAAGCTCATGCTGTAATGGGAGAGGTGCACAATGGGCCCGATTCTGTGATTCTGAGCAAAACTCCATTGACTGCAGTGGACGTTCTGAATCAGGTCTTATACGTCTCTACATTTCACACCTAATGAAGACAGGTCAACAAGTTGGAACCAAGTAAGAACTGACCTGCACCTTCTCTCCAAAAACTCAAACCAAACTAGACCTTTTTTCCGGGTTCAAAAAAGTTTAACTATTTAAAAATCATCCAAATTTGTAATTTTCATCTCATGGATTTTTTTTTTCAGTTTTTTTTTTTTTTTTTTAGTTTTTTTTTCACAACTTGTTCTGAAATGAGAAGCATTTGTTTCCAAACACTGTCAAAGTCCTCAGGCAAATTCCACATAAGCCTTCAGTGATTTGATATATTTAAAATTTGGCTAAAATTTTGCCCCTTTCTGGACAATTCCCAGTGATCTGAGAGACAGACTTAACTAGAATATGCAAACAAACAAACACACAAAAAAACCCAGTGATGTTAACCACAAACGCCACCTGATTTTCACCTTCTCTAAAACTTTTACTAGAGATGGTAACAAAGTTAAGGATTTGAGCCTTATCAGCATTCTCTTTCTTTGCCACTATACAGTAAACATATTAATAAAACTAGCAAAAAAGGCTAAAGGCAGGCAAGCAGAAGGAAAAGAACAAAAAGGCTGGGACAAATCAGTTTTTGAGTAATCAAATATAGGCTGCATTTCTTCACACTATGTATGTAAAATCCAATAACCCTTCCCTATCTTCCATTTCCTCCAACAAAATCATCTTTCAGTTATCCCATCCCTATATTGAGTTATTTAGTTACATTGCTGCCATCCCTGCAAATTAAGTGTGGCCCCCAAAGAATATTCCTGGAGACACGTGGTTTTTTTGTCCCATACTTATGTAAAGAGCTCTTCATTAGAGATTTTTGCTGGGCCCCCATTGCAACTGCTAAGTCCATTATGCTTCATATGTTACAACTCAAGGGCAGGAAAGTGAGTTTCCCAAAAAATGATGGTGCAAGTATAGAAGAAAAGCAACGTTATAAAGGACGCTTTCTGAGACCTGTCACAGCAGATCAGAGAGGATGCATGGGCACAAAAAGTAGAAGCCAATGGTCAGATCTTCTCTTGTCTTATTCTGCAAGGAAGATACCCTTCTTCACTTTTTTGAAGGTTTGGTTTGAGTTTGGTTTGTTTTATAAATGAAAAAAAGATGGCACAGAAAGTGTAACTGACTTACCCAAAGCCACACAGCGAGTCAATGGCAAAGCTGAGGAAAGAACCCACTTCTCCTCAGTCTGAGTTCAAATGCGTCCACCTGGTCTAAACTACCAGCCCACATTGTCTTCACAGTTTTCTCCCCACCACGTAGCCAGTTTCCAAAATATAGATCAAGTCATTGGTTAAAAGCCTCACATTCACCCATCTCTCATCTCTAAAACAAAGGCTAAGTATTGGTAACCCAAGCTGTCAGTCATGTTACCTGAAGGAATATATGATCATTACCCCAAAAGACTGCACTGGTCTTACTGTACAATGCTTGCACGTTTAATACATTTAGATTCCTTACTGGTTTGTATGAGTAACAAAAACGACATTGACATTAATGCCTTGATTATATTGTTCCTACAAATAGAAATATCTTGGTCATAAAATACAAGGAAAAGGAACAGCTAGGTTCACCAATATGTTTTTCACATGTCATTCTTGTAAAAAATTGAGGAACACCAACCTTTCATGCACTTTTCCTTTTTCATCTCCTAGAGTAACTGTTACTGTGCGAACTCTGTCCAAGTCAAAGCCCGTGTCATACTGATGGAAATCCGATGTAATCCAGCCCACCCAGACATTAGCAGGCTCTTGTCCAGGAAAGATTCTCACTGAGTAATAGTACTGTGAAGATAGCAAAACCAAATATTGGCAAATTAAAACAAAACAAAACAAAACTTGGATTTGCAATCCTAACTGTGTCTAACTCTGTGAATGACTTAAGAATTCACTTCTTGGTTTAAAACTGTTTGGGTGAATGAAAATATTGTAGGCACAAAGGACTAACACTACAAACTAAGAGATGTCTTTTATCAGAGATCCTGAATTAAATCAGAAATAACAGGAAAGAGAAAAGATGCGATCTGAGCAAACATGCTAAATGATTTAAGTCTTTTTATGCTGGTGAGTATGTGTGTGTGTGTGCGCTACATGTGTGTAATATACACACATATATACGTGTACATATATACAGCATATGTAATAAAATCATGACTCCATTAAGCATAGGGAAGCTTCAAATTCTTCAAGCTTATACATGTATACAAATCTATGCTCATTTTTTTTATTTTTTTTTTGAGATAGGCTCTCACTCTGTCACCCAGGCTGGGGTGTAGTGGTGTGATCTCAGCTCACTGAAGCCTCTGCCTCCTGGGTTCAAGAGATTCTCTTGCCTCAGTCTCCCAAGTAGTCGGGACTACAGGTGTGCACAAACACACCCAGTTAATCTTTATATTTTAAGTAAAGTCAGGGTTTCACCATGTTAGCCAGGCTGTTCTCGAACTCCTCACCTCAGGTGATCCACCTGCCTTGGCCTCCGAAAGTGCTGGGATTATAGGCATGAGTCAGTGCACCTGGCCAATGTTAGGGTTTTTATACTTGTCACCCACCTTTTTGCACATTCTTGGCCTTTCCTTTCTCTGACATAAAACATTTTGACATTTTAAACTCACTTTTTTTTTTTTTTTTTTGAGATAGAGTCTCACTCTGTCGCCCAGGCTGCAGTGCAGTGACACTGTGTCAGCTCACTGCAACCTCCATCTTCTGGGTTCAAGCAATTCTCCTGCCTCAGCCCCCCTAGTAGCTGGGATTACAGGCGCCCACCACCACACTCCCCTAATTTTTATATTTTTAATAGAGACAGGGTTTCACCATGTTGGCCAGGCTGGTCTCGAACGCCTGACCTCAGGTGATCCATCCGCCTCAGCCTCCCAAAGTACTGGGATTACAGGCTTGAGCCACTGTGCCCAGCCTAAACTCATTTTGAAATAGTTCAGAACATGTGAACATCAAACTAAAATGTGGGAGCACTCTACAATGAACACAACTAAATATTTTTTCAATGTAGCATTTTAGGAGAAGTAGCCTTGAGAATTTAAAATGGAAGAGAGCAAAGCTTGACCTCTCACAAATTATGATAATTGATCTTCCTTTAGACAATTCAGTAAGATGAAGAAAGTAGTTGAAAAATTCAAGGGCAACTTAAAATTTTGCCAAGAAACAGAATAGCAAAATTAAGATTATGCATGCCATTAAAAATATTTTTCCTAAAATAGCTCTTTCATTGCATAATATCTATCATAATACATAAACTTTTTTCAAACTTTCGGTCCCCAAAATATATCCAAAAACAGAAACATTTTAAAAATAATATTACTAAGTATGATGAATCAGTATGTGTTATTTGAGATGTAAAGCATAATGAGTGACAATGAGTGACAAATAGAAATAAATGACAAAAGCTGCAACCTCATACCGTGGACGTTTGCATCAAGAAATCATAGTCATCCCGATCATCAGCAAGGACATCTTCAGTGAGTCTTGCAGAATGGCTTGTGCTGTAATCTGGCTTTGTTCTTCTAAGCAAAAATCTGAAATATTTTAGAGGACTAACAATAAGCAACATTAAAATGTTCTGTCTACTTCAAATATGAGCATATAATCAATTGAGTTGCCTTAACCCTGGGCGATTTTGCTCCCTGGGGGACATCTGGGAATATCTGGAGATATATGTTTTTGGTTCTCACAGTGTGGGGGATGGAGTGCTACTGGCATCTAGTGGGTGGAGGTCAGGATGCTGCTCAGCATCCTTCAATGTCCAAGTTGTTTCCTCAACAAAGAATTGTCTGGCCTGAACTGTCGATAGTGCTGAGACTGAGAAAATCTGATTTAGTATAAGAAAGGATGTTAAAATAACTTGCCGCCTTTATCATAAAAAAGTACTATTTGGAGAAAATACTCTGCAAGTTTCAGGCAAGAATGTAAACATAGACATCTTTAAAAATAACTCTTGAGATAGATAGCATCTACACTAACAAATTAGATGACTAACAGGTTGCTTAATTTTTCCTTATAGAATCCTTTGCACAAAGAGGAGGGGGAGGGGGAGGAGGGGGAGGAAAAAACTTTACACTAGGAGACCCTTTACTCTGGTCTGTAACCCTCCTCACTTAACTACAAACTTAAAATCACAGTGTATAAAATAGTAACCTTTGTTTCAGACGAGAGGGCTTTTCCTGGGCATAATCTTTGTGGTTATTAAACTCTGGTTTGGTAGCTTCTTTGTCTTTGTCAACACGATCGGGCACTAGATGGCCATGAGCTGTCTTCATCAGAACCTCAAAATCAGAATCAGCATCATAATCTTCCAAATCATTCTTGGGCCCAAAAAGGCCAGCCCCAGGGAGCCCTCCAGCCACAGTCTTGGAGAAGACCTCCGCGCACTCGATCGGCATGCTCAGGCGATAGAACATGATATCAGTGTGGCTGTTCTGAGAACCAAAAGACTTCTGAGTGACCTTTAAACATGGGGAACTGTCTATGGTGCCGTCTATTCTGGTCACCTGGCAAATGAAGAAGCAATAGTTCACATTCCAATCACCGTTGTCGATTTCCTGATTCTAAAGATGCTTAAGGCACATCACGTTTTCAGAATCCCAAATCAGTCCACACATGGCATCATTTTGTAAGAGATAATTAAACAGATTACTGTGCTATGGATATAGTCATAGAGTTCTGCTTCTGTCTCTAAAGACAGTTTCAGAAATTTATCTTATAATTCTATATATTCAGATTCGGCCCGACATTGCCCACACATAAAAAGGGAAGTATTTTTCCTCATTCTAATAAGCTACTTGTAACGTAACTTATCAGAATGGATGTGGCTCCCTTTGCCTTGATCTTTCTTCTAACTAAAGAGCTTGATGCGTACAAACCCCACACACAGTCTGAGCTACAGACTTCTTCACACATAGCTCAAGGGAAAAAAAAGAATTGAAAGCAAAAATTTAAGTTTCCTATCCACTGACAGCTGGTATAAAGTGCCATCTTTGTTTAGATTCCACTTCTGTATAACACATCAAGGTCATCATTTTAAGTAAGTCACAATAATTGTCTAAGCAGAAGTTCCTATGATATTCTTTTCCTGCTTTTTAGAAATGGCCTGATTTTGAAAGAAAAAGCAAACCTCTATATGTTCATGGTTTGATGGAACTTGGAGAAACTGAGGAAGCCTCTTGCTCAGCCACATGGTAATATCCCTGTTTGTATTAACGGCAAATGGTTCATAGCCCTCTTGTAAGCCACAGATGGTGAAGTATTTCAAGGTGCTGACATCCTTTCCAAAGTTCATCCTGCCCACTTGAGCCACTCCAAGGCTACACACAGGTATGAATCCTGGGAAGAAAAAAAAATAAAAAGTTTTAGTACCATTACTATATGATCCTGTTAGTATGGAATTATCACACATACTCTTCCAGGACTGAACTTTGTGAGAGCTGTCACCCTACGGTGAAAAAAGTAGTGTAATAAAGGGAACAACGACATTAAATATTACCCGTAAGGGTGAGAAAACCAGGATTTGACCTTGACATTATAATTTACTAGCTGTGGGCCCTAGATAAATCCCTTCTCTCATCTCAGACTTAACTCTGTAAGACAAAGTAACTGCTATGCAGCCCCTGGTCCTCCGGGGATTCCAGAGATCCCTGCCCTGCAGTCTCCTTGCTGAGCAGTGCATGCACTTCCTCATATAGGGAAAGTGAGAAGAAACTAAGTACCAGGGATGTGGTTCATTGGCCTTGCTCTTACTTCTGGCCAAAGAGCTTGATATGTACTAACACCAGACACAGTCTGAGCTATAGATTTCCTCATACATAGCTCAAGAAAAAAAAAGAATTAGAGGAAAGAATTTTAAAGTTTTCCATCTACTGATAGTTGCTTTTGATCTTTGAAGAAAATTTTGGCTTTTTTTTTCTGGAATAAACTGGATCTAAGCGTGGGGGAAAAATACATGTTTAATGTATGAAGCATGTATTTATGCATGAGATATATTTATAATGCATAAATTATATATATAATCTTATATTTAGATGTAATAGCCATGAGCAGTAGAGCAAAAACCAATAAAATATATATTTTTTTATTATGCTTTATGTTCTAGGGTACAGGTGCACAACATGCAGGTTACATATGTATATATGTGCCATGTTGTTGTGCTGCACCCATTAACTCGTCATTTACATTAGGTATATCTCCTAATGCTATCCCTCCCCCGTCCCCCATGCCACAACTGGCCCCAGTGTGTGATGTTCCCCTTCCTGTGTCCAAGTGTTGTCCTTTTTCAATTCCAACCTATGAGTGAGAACATGCAGTGTTTGGTTTTCTGTTCTTGCAATAGTTTGCTGAGAATGATGGTTTCCAGCTGCATCCATGTCCCTACAAAGGACATGAACTCATCCTTTTCTATGGCTGCATAGTATTCCATGGTGTATATGTGCCACATTTTCTTAGTCCAGTCTGTCACTGATGGACATTTGGGTTGGTTCCAAGTCTTTGCTATTGTGAATAGTGCTGCAATAAACATACGTGTGCATGTGTCTTTACAGCAGCATGATTTATAATCCTTTGGGTATATACTCAGTAATGGGATGGCTGGGTCAAATGGTATTTCTAGTTCTAGATCCTTGAGAAATCGCCACACTGTCTTCCACAATGATTGAACTAGTTTACAGTCCCACCAACAGTGTAAAAGTGTTCTTATTTCTCCACATCCTCTCCAGCACCTGTTGTTTCCTGACTTTTTAATGATCGGCCATTCTAACTGGTGTGAGATGGTACCTCATTGTGGTTTTGATTTGCATTTCTCTGATGGCCAGTGATGATGAGAATTTTTTCATGTGTCTGTCGGCTGTATGAATGTCTTCTTTTGAGAAGTTTCTATTCATATCCTTTGCCCACTTTTTGATGGGGTTTTTTCTTGTAAATTTGTTTGAGTTCTTTGTAGGTTCTGGATATTAGCCCTTTGTCAGATGAGTAGATTGCAAAAAATTTCTCCCATTCTGTAGGTTGCCTGTTCACTGTGATGGTAGTTTCTTTTGCTGTGCAGAAGCTCTTTAGTTTAATTAGATCCCATTTGTCAATTTTGACTTTGTTGCCATTGCTTTTGGTGTTTTAGACATGAAGTCCCTGCCCATGCCTATGTCCTGAATGGTATTGCCTAGGTTTTCTTCTCAGGTTTTTATGGTTTTAGGTCTAACATTTAAGTCTCTAATCCATCTTGAATTAATTTTTGTATAAGGTATAAGGAAGGGATTCAGTTTCAGCTTTCTACTTATGGTTAGCCAGTTTTCCCAGCACCATTTATTAAACAGGGAATCCTTTCCCCATTTCTTGTTTTTGTCAGGTTTGTCAAAGACCAGATGGTTGTAGATGTGTGGTATTATTTCATAAGTTCTTCTCATGTGTGTCAGAGTTAGCAAATCTTTCCTCTATTGAACAAAAAGAGGAAACTATACTAACTTTGTTAATTGTTTTCTTTTTTTTTTTTTTTTTTTTTTTTTTTTTTGAGCTCTTTGGAATTGATTGGCAACACAATGAGTTAGAAAGGAGATGAGATTTTTTTTTTTTCCACAAAAGGATGAGATGATATTCATCAGGGGTGGGTGTTTACTTTTTTATTTTATTTTATTTTATTTTATTTTATTTTGAGACAGAGTCTCACTCTGTCACCCAGGATGGAGTACAGTGCCGTGATCTTGGCTCACTGCAACCTCTGTCTCTCAAGTTCAAGTGATTCTCCAGCCACAGCGTCTCGAGTAGCTGAGACTACAGGTGCGTGCCACTGTGTCCGGCTAATTTTTGTATTTTTAGTAGAGATGGGGTTTCACCATGTTGGCCAGGCTGGTCTCGAACTCCTGACCTCAGGTGATTTGCCTGCTTCGGCCTTCCAAAGTGCTGGGATTACAGGTGTGGGCCATTGTGCCTGGCCTTCACTTCTTTCCATAATGTTTTACATTAATGTTCAAGTAGGCAGCACACTAAAAACGTCAGTGTCGGAATGCAAATTAGATCCTCTAATTTGTAGAGCATAAAAGCAATGGATCCTAAGAATAAGCCAACAATTTTGACAAGAATTGTAGTTAGCTCTGTCATGATTTACACACTTTTCTCTTATTGAAATTAGTGGCAGTGCAAGCAATATATAACCCCCAAAATAGCATAAGATGATAAAAATTACATCCAATAATTCATAATGATTTCACCAGTTTGTATGCATCAACATATAGTCAAATGAATAGCTGTATAACAGTGCCACCAACCAGGAAAAAAGAACATATCCAGCTGTGTTCGAGGAAGAGTAAATGATGAGTTTCTAGTTAAAACTAAAAAAAATTGCAGCTGTATCTGCAGCTGTGACAGCTCTTAAAGCTACATTCAAGGAAAGTTGTTTTAAATGAGTGTCCCCAAAGAAATAAAAGAAAAAGCACGGTGTAAATACAATAGTTCTCAGACAGCTTGAACTGCATTAGCAGAAATTAGTAAATCTAACACCCATTTAACATAAACTAGGAGATACCAAGATAGAAACCTCTCCTCAAACGGTAAACATCTACTTCTTTCTGATCACTTTATTTGTAGAAGGAGTTCCTAGTCTACATGGAAAGTCATTGGAGAGCCGTAAATATCTGTATAGTTGACCTTCGGGTATTTGTTTCACTAATACCTAAACTTTTCTGCATATCTGAAATACTTTCATTTAAAATACTCAGTCTAGTACTATGCACAAATATTTATGTCCTAAACTGTTCCCCATAGCTATGTTTGTAATTCTAGAATACTGTTTTGATAATAAATATACTTTTTTTCATGAGATGAACATTATTCAGCCTTTGAAATTTTGGTTTTGAAAGGCCCATTAATGCATAGGAAAATACTCCAAGTAATTATTATGTAAAGAAAGAAAGATAACATATGGTTTATTTTTAGATAGGAAAACACCAGTAGGGTTTTTATTTAAAAGCTTCAGAATAGTGGAATTTTGGGTACTTTTGTTCTCTATGGCTCCCAATTTAACAAATTTTCTTCACTCTCTCTCTCTATATATATATATATTTCATTATGAAAACAAGTAATAGCTTTCATTTAAAAATTTTTGTTTAATAAAATGGGACAAACCCACATCTTTCCCATAAAGAAATTTGTAAGAGTGATGTGGACATAAAATGGCCCAAACACGTATTGTTTGAGTCCTAACACTCAATGTTGGTAGGTAGTGAATTCACTAACAGAAATCCTCCTAATCAACTTAAAGTAGTACAAAATTTATGTAGAGCAAGTTGGTAATATGTGTTAAGAAGCTTTCAACCATTTATTTACTTATTCGATAATTACTTACTAAGCAACTCCCATGTGTCAGAAAGTAGGAGTAAAAGATGACTAACACAGATCCAGGGTAAAACGTGCTCATGGTCTAATGACATAGAAAGAAAAGAAGAAGTTATACTGGCTGGGTGCAGTGGCACCTGCAATCCCAGCACTTTGGGAGGCTGAGGCATGTGGATCACTTGAGGTCAGAAGTTCAACACCAGCCTGGCCAACATGGTGAAACCCTTCTCCACTAAAAATATAAAAATTAGCCAGGCGGAGTGGTGGGTGTCTGTAGTCCCAGTTACTTGGGAGGGTGAGGCAGGAGAATCGCTTGAACCTGGGAGGTGGAGATTGCAGTGAGCCTATATTGTGTCACCGCACACCAGCCTGGGTGACAGAGCAAGACTCCATCTCAAAAAAAAAAAAAAAAGTTATTATACCGAAATAGTGTACCATCCATCTAAGCAGACAGGATTCTGGGAGCAAAGGAAGCATGGAGACATGGGAGTCAGGAAGGTTTTGTAGGAGAGTTAACATCTAAGAAGATGGCAGACGGATATTACCATGAAGTGACTAAAAACACAGAGTTCTAAGTCCAATAAACCAGGATTCATGTCTTAGCCCCAGCACTTGTTAGCTATTTGACCTTTGGCAAGTTACTTAAATTCTCTAAGCTTTACTCCTATCTTCTGTAACACCTGCCCCTTAGGGTTATAGTTTTAAAATTAGATCTTATGTGTATAATGCTTAGCATGGATGCTCAGTGAACTAAATTTTAAATGGAAAAATAAAGGTAAAAAGAGAAAATAATTCCTGAGAAGAGAAGGATTAACTATGATAAATACACAGGATTAAATATGTGCAACCATTAAAAATCATCTTTAGGGCTCAACAAAATAAACTGTAGAGAGAGATAAAATTAATATGGCAAAATCAAAATCATTGACGATCCCAGGTAAAGAATATACAGGTGTTACTGAAGTTTTTTTTTTTTTTTTTTTTTTTTGCACTTTTCTGCAGGGCAGATAGTTCTCAAAATTAAAAGTTGATTTAAAAAAAAACAAAAAAGTATGTTTAAAATGTTTTTATGCCTTTGGACAAAATTTATAATATTAAGTTTAAAGGGAGGTGATGGAAAATTATTTTTACAGTATCATCTCAGTTTTTTAAGTGGGAGAGATGCATTAAATGTCAATTTTTTCTCAGTGTAGTGGGAATGTTTGTAATTTTTAATCACTGTCATTATATTCCTGTGTATTTTCCAAATATTCAAAAGTAAGATATTACTTTTAAAATAAATAATTAAATACATGCCATTTTTTCATTAGTTTATAGCAATTATACCAGTAGATGGTATTTCTATGTATTGCTTCATTGTGTTGTCTCCTTTAAAGGAATGTATTTATGCAAGTACATCCACAAGTAGAAACTAGCATATTTTTTTTCTCATTTTAAGTAAAGCAGAACTTAACAGTAAAAATCAAATCATATTCTTCCTTCTGAGATTATGGTTTTAATAATCTATTATAACAAAACAACCAATATTTCTAGAAACTACATTTACTTTTAAAATATGGCCTATATACAGCAGAAACAACCACGTGGCAATGGGATCAAAGAAGACAGAGTGGAGAAAAACTACAGGTACTGTTCAGCTGCCACTCAGAGAAAGGGCCAGGCCTCCATCACCTCCCTTTGTTCAGTATATGGCCAAGTATCCTGCATAATGAAGAGGCTGCCAATAAATGAAATTCCCAGCACACACGGCTTCATACTAGTAGTTAATGTTTCCCAATGTTTCATCTTGGCGAACCCTTACAACCATTCAATAACATAGGAATTGTTATTATCATTTTCCACATGAGGAAACCAAAATCTGAGTTTAAATGAGTTCCCCTCGCAGCTGCTAAGTGACCAGAAAATAAACCCAAGTCTGGTGGATCCCAAGGCCCACGATTTAATCTAGGGCTCAGCAAACTCTATAAATGACTAGAGAGAAGACATTTTAGGTCTCATGGATCATGTGGTCTCTGTTGCAACTACTCAACTCTGAGCTATAGTGCAAAAGCAGCCATAGACAGTATAGAAACAAACAAGTGTGGTGGTGTTCCAATAAAACTTTACTTAAAAAAGCAGGGCCAACGCAGTGGTTCATGCCTGTATCTGTATCTGAGAGGCTGAGGCAGAAGGTTCACTTGAGCCCAGGAATTTGAGACCAGCCTGGGTAACAAGGCGAGACCCTGATTCTACAAAAAAAAAATTAACAAATTAGGTTGACTCTGGGCATATTGCTTAGGAGTTAGCTTTGTTCTTCAAAGAGCTATTTAAAAAAATTAAAAATTTGCTGCACATGATGGCATGTGCCTGTGGTCTCAACTACTTGGGAAGCTCAGATGGGAGGATCACCTGAGCCTAGGAGTTGAAGACTGCAATGAGCTATGATCACTTCACACTACTCCAGACTAGGTGACAGAGAGAGACCCTGTCTCAAAACAAACAAATGAACAAACAAACAAACAAAAAAACAGGTAGTGAGCTGGATTTGGCCTTCAGGCCTTAGTTTGCCAACCCCTTTTCTAAGTTACTGTTCTACATTGTCTTCAGAGAGTATCAGGTGTCTCCATTCAGCAAATATTTAATGAACACCTACTATATGCCAGGAACTGTTCTACACACTGGGAATATAGTGAACAAAATCAAAAATAGCACCTGACTTTCTGGAGCACAACTTTGAGTACAAAAGACAGACTATAGGTAAATAAAAAACTAGTTGCCATTGTATACCACTGTATACATCATACAGTGTCAGAAAATGATAAATGCTATTAAGACTAAATGTTTGGCATAAATTGAACAAAACAGGTTGATAAATGACATCACTCTTAATCATCACTCCACAGCAAAACATAACTGGGGTTCAATTCTTTGTTAGCATGAAGTAGGCAGAACACACACAAGTATTTCAACACAACAAAACAGATTTCCAAAAAATCATGCCTCTCCCCCAGCACATGTAAAATATGGGTCCCACCTTCCTGTCCTTTATGTTCTTGATCTTCTATCCAGTTACCTTAATTGACACCCTGCAAATAACAGAGCCTGATGATATACAAGGGAAATTTTCATTCTGGCAGTGGATCTTAAATTAGTGCACATGAGCCCAATCAGTTACTTGGGCCTGAGCCAGACCCACCCTAACTATTTGCAAATCTGTTAAAACAGTAGCTACAACTTATGGCTAAGCTGCTTCCTCCAACAAAAGACAGATGGCTTCAGCAAATTTTAACTCTCTGTGCTGATGAGCCTCCCTGCTCCAAAGCAGAGGGGAGGGTGATGAGCATGCAAATCCAGCCAAGGAGCTGGCAGTCCCAAAGATGTAGGAGCAAAATACAGGCTTGAAATCTCTGGGGCTACAATAAAAGGAAGATAGAGCAGATCACAAGTGTACCAGCTTTTCCTAAGAATAAATTATTTCAAATTTTAACATTTCTGAAACACAGTTCGGAATCCATGTATTAAATATAAAACCCAAACCAAATGGCCAAAAAGCAGATAAAAATGACCAATATTATACTAAGATGTAAATTCACATTTTTGATCAGAAGAAAAGGTAACAGCTAGCTGCTTGTGGCCTACTATGTGCCATATAATACATAAGCACTTTTGCCTACATTATTTAATATTAATCCCATTTTTTCAGATGAGGAAACAACTAAGATGTTAAATCATTTGTCTACGTTTCTATAGGTAGTTAAATGGATGCTAGAATTTGAATCAAGAATGCTGAGAAGGATGATCTACAAAATGGGAGAAAGTATTTGCAAACTATGTGTCTGACAAAGGTCTAGTACCTAGAATCTATAAGGAACTTAGATAACCCAACAAGTAAAAAACAACATGAACAGATACTTTTCAAAAGAAGACAGATAAGCAGCTAACAAACATGAAAAAATGTTCCCATCGCTAACCATCAGAGAAATGCAAATCAAAACCACAAAGAGCTACCGTCTCACATAGTCAGAATAGCTATTATTAAAAAGTCAAAAAGGAACAGATGCCAATGAGGCTGTGGAGAAAAGAGAATGCTTATACACTGTTGGTGGGAATGTAAATAAGTTGAACCACTGTGGAAAGCAGTTTGGAGATTTCTCAAAGAACTTAAAACAGAACTACCATTGAACCCAGTTGGGTGTATGTGTATATGTGTGTGTATATATATATCTCCAAAAGAAAACAGATCATTCTACCAAAAACAGAAACATGCACTCATATATGTTTCATCCCAGCACAATTCAGAATAGCAAAAACATGGAATCAACCTCAGTGCTCATCAACAGTGAACTGGATAAAGAAAACGTGGTACATATACATCATGAAATACTATGCAGCTATAAAAAATGAAATCATCTCCTCTGTAGCTACACGGATGCAGCCAGAGGCCATATCGTAGCACCTAGGAACAGAAAGCCAGACACTGTGTATTCTCACTTACAAGTGAGAGCTAAACACTGGGTACTCATTGACATGAAGATGGTAAAAATAGAAACTGGGGACTACTGTGATGGGTGGGTAAGGGCTGCAAAACAATTGGGTGCTATATTCAGTATTTGGGAGAAAGGATCAATTGTATCACAAACCTCAGCATAAAGCTACATATCAAGGCAATAAACCTGAACATGTATCTTCTGAATCTAAAATAAAAGTTGATTTTTTTTTTAAGAATGCTAGCCAGGCACAGTGGCTCACTCCTGCAATCCCAACATTTTGGGAGGCCAAGGTGGGCAGATCATCTGAGGTTAGGAGTTCGAGACCAGCCTGGCCAGCGTGGTGAAATTCCGTCTCTACTAAAAATACAAAAAAATATTAGCTGGGCATAGTGGTGGGCACCTGTAATCCCAGCTACTTGGGAAGCTGAAGCAGGAGAATCGTTTGAACCCAGGAGGTGGAGGTTGCAGTGAGCTGAGATCATGCCACTGCACTCCAGCCTGGGCAACAAGAGCAAGACACTATAAGTATCTTCCAACCTATTGCTCAACAGGGCTGAGTTCCTTCTGGAGGCTCTGCAGTGAACCCACTTCCTGACTTTTCTGTCATTTCTAGAGGTCTCTGGTTTTCCCTGACTCCCAGATCAATTGATCCATCAATCTTTCTCTCTCTCTCTCTCAAACACACACACACACACACACACACACACACACACTCCTACTTCCTTCTTATAAAGATCCTTGTGATGACATTGGTTCCCCAGATAATCCAGGTTAATTTCCTCATTTCAAGATCACTATCTTAATCACATCAACAAAATCTCTTTTGCAATGTAAGGGAACATAGTCATAGATTTCCAAGAGTAGGTCATCAATCAACATCTTTGGAGGACATTATTTGGCCTACCACAGTTATCTTTTGGGACTTCTTTCTCTTAGATATCCATGTTGTCATTTGTTACTGTAGTTTCCAGTTTATTCATCCATTCCATGTGCTTTCGGTTGTATCCTGGCTTTGGCAATTGTGAATAGTGCTCCTACAACCATTCTTGTACATATCTCCTACTGTTGAGACACATTAGTGTAGCTAAAAAATTGGAGTAGAATTTCTAGGTCATGGGTATGTGAATATTCCATTTTCAGAGATACTGTCATGCCGTTTTCCAAAGTGGAGAGACCAATTTGCACTCCTAAGAGCAATGCAAAAGAGGTCCTATGGGTGCACTGCTTTCCAATATTGAGTATTGTCAGGTCTTTACAAATGTTTGCCAACAGAATTGATATAGAATAGCATTTAATTATGAATTTGCACTTCCCCGATCAATAATAATGAACATCTCTTCAAATGTTTGTCCCTCTGAGTTGCTACTTCTATGAAATACCTGTTCATACCTTTTCATCATTTTGCTTGATTTCAGAAATTATATTTTCTTAGCACTAACATTTTTTTTTCAGTTGTACACATTGTGAATAGCTTCTCCCCATTAATAGATGACTGTTTTTATGCTTCCTTTAAGGCTTTTTTAAAATTAATGTTCTTAAATTTGTCTATATTCTCCACCAGTGGTTTCAAAGTTTTGCTTTTGACATTTAAGACCATTTAGAATTTGTTATCATATATGGTGTGAGGAAGTGACTATGTCATATTTTCCATATAGATCCCCATTTGTCACAGGCCTCTTTTCTTCAACATACTTACACGCTACATGATCATGTTCTATGGTTCCATAAGTGTGCTGGTGTGTTTCTGGCATCTCTACTTTATGCCATTTGTCAATTTGTCTGTCCCTAAAACAATACCACTCTATTTTAATGACTATAGCTTTACAATAAATCCTGCTATCTGGTAGGATATGCATCCCCTCACTGCTTTTAGACAGAAGATATTTTAGCCTTTTACACTTCCATATACATTTTAGAATCATCATATCAATTTCCATAAAAACACTTGATTTTTATTTGAAAAGTATGATTGACAGATTGAAGCTATAGATCACTTTTGGAAGAATTAATATCTTTAGGCTTTTGTCTTCTCCATGAACATAACTTACCTCTCATTTATTTGGTAATAAGTCTCTTAATAAAGTCAACCATCTCTCAATAAGTTTTAATAATTTTCTCAGTAAAGGTACTATATACCTTCTGTTAGAGAGATACCTAGCTACTGCTAGTCTCTGATGCTACTGTAAATGGTATCTTTAATTTACTTTCCTTAACTGCTGCTAGAATAGAAATTCTACCTTGTGAAACACTCCAATTGTTCCTAGTAATATATGCAGATTCTTTCGAGTTTTCTTTGTAAATACTTATATTGTCTTTGAATAATGATAAATTCGTTCCTTTTACTCCAATTCTTATCACCTTCCATTTCTTTTTCTTGTCATATTACAAGTTTGAAAAACAATTTAGAAAAATCTTTTAACACAGGAATAAGTTGTGGTTGCTAAAGTACTGAAAGGTTTTATAAGTGCTCTGTAATTAAATTTTTCATATAACTAGTCTGTCTCTGTGTCTGTGCCATGCTTGATATGGCATGTTTTGCCATCTTCATAATTCCTTCTTATTGTTACAGAGATGGTCAGCTCAGACATATATACATTGGCTAGTAAAGTAATGAAAATAAGTATGTGGTAAGATGGATGGAAATTTATATATGTACACTAGGGGTGGGGGAAAAGAAGAGAGATCTCAGGCCTCTACTACCCCTGTTCCTGTCTCCCAGCTAATGTGATGAGGATCACTTCCACTAGGCTTTTGAGGAATGTGTATGTAAAGGGATGCGCCATATAAAAATCATGGCTTTAATATAAAAAGCCTTGGTCTCAAAACATAATGTGGAATAATCTCTGCTTTTGGTAAAATGCCGTAGACCACAGACGTGTCAGGAGAGCTCCTCCTAGGTTCTGGGTATGGAGGAGTATCATAGCTTGATTAGCTACTATACCTCTGCGGGCAAAAGTTGAAACGTCAACTAAGTTATTAGGCAGCATAGCTTATAATAAAAATGGCTCCTGATTAGGTAACTGCATATGAGCTTGGAGAATTATACGTACATCTAAAAACACTTCTTTGGGAAGAGGAATCCCTGGGGCTGCCCTACTAGCAAGCCATGATTCCTGTTTTCTCTCTAAACAGGATGGTGTCATGGGTGGTCTTTGATAGTCTGGTGGGGCTGAAGGTTCAGATGAACCTAAGAAAGCCCCTTGATCAATATATCGGTTTTCTATTGTTATGGAACAAACTTAGCCATTTAAAGCAATACTCATTTCTTATCTCATAGTTCTGTAGGTCTGAGGTCCAGCACGGTAGGTAGGGCTGGGTTCTCTGCTCAGGGTTTCATGAGGATAAAAATCAAGATGGTAACATGGGCTACACTCTCATCTGAGGGTTGGAGTCATCTTCCAAGCTTCCTGGTTGTTGAGGGAATTTGGTTCCTTGGGCTGTAGAACTGAGCTTTCTTGGTTTTTGTTTGTTTGTTTGCCAGTTATGAACTTGGGGCTGTTCTCAGTTCTCAGAAGCAGCCTGCAGGTTCCCATCACGTTGCTCTCTCCATACCACAGCAGTTTGCTTCTTCAAGTCTAGCAGGAAATTTTATCTCATATTTTGTGTCTCTCTGACTTCAGGAAGGGCCCAATCCCTAAGGGCTTATCTGGTTAGGTCAGGTCTACCTGTATAATCTCTATATGACTAACTCAAAGTAAACTGACTTAGTGACCTAATCATGAGAGATACCCCATCACACTCACAAGTTCTGCTGGCGCTTAAGAGGAGAGGGTTATATAAGATAGCGTCTACACCACGGAGAAAGATTCCTAGAAGCAATCTTAGGATTCCGTCCATAAGAGTGAACACTGCAACCTCTTTCCCTGAGCTTCCCCAATCCTGATTTTGAATGGTTATCCGTCCAATGGTGAGAAGAGACAAGAATTCATGGAAAAACTTAAGCTCATCAAAAACTGTTTCCACACATGCCCTGCACTATTCCTTTGCTGACATTACAGTCAGAGGGGTCTTTTAAAAGTGATGATTCAAGGAATCCTTTTGCCTTCCCCAAAGATACTCTGAAGAGATTTTTAAAAAGCCAAAGAGAAGGGAGAATCCTAACAGAGGATCTGCCACATAGACAATGCAGCCTTTAAACTCTGAAATTCTAGTGGAATTTCACTCTAGCTCAACAATGCTCTTGATCTTGACCATGTAAGCGTGGTTTTGAGGAGGAGTTGCGGGAATGAGAGTCTTGCTCCTTCTACCAGAGACCAGTGTTTCTGTCTCTGTGTAACTGGTTTTTATCCAGTTAACAGATGACTTTCCTGAGGGATGCTGCAGTTCCTATTTGAGGAAGAGGTCTGAAGCCCCTTAGAAAAGCCCTAAAAGCAATGTTGTTGTTGTTTTTTCTTTTTTAGACAAAGTCTCACTCTGTCGCCAGGCTGGAGTGTGGCGGTGTGATCTCGGCTCACTGCAACCTCTGCCTCCTGGGTTCAGGTGATTCTTCTGCCTCAGCATCCCGAGTAGCTGGGACTACAAGTGCCGGCCACCACATGCAGCTAATTTTCTGTATTTTTAGTAGAGACAGGGTTTCACCGTGTTAGCCACGATGGTCTTGATCTCCTGACCTCGTGATCCGCCATCTAGTTCTGGAAGAGGATAGGGTGTTCCTAGCAGCACCTTTATGGAACAACCCTGTCCTTTTCCAGAACTAGGATGGCCATAGCTCCACCTGGATTTAACTGGATGGCCATATCAGTCTTTCAAAGATGTTTCTGATTTTCTTCTTGATATTATATAGAAACAACTTATACTGGTCAGCATGTCATTTCAGTTGTATAAACTATGCAAAAGATAGAAAGGTCAAAATATACATGGCCATGTTGTCTACTAAGCTGATCAGACAGGGATCTATAGCCTGTGACTGTGTATGTGTGTGCACACACACATATACATACGTATGCATCTGTCTAGGTGTGTGTGTGAATATACGAATATATAGATATAGATATAGATATAGATACCTCCATGGATAATAATTTCTACATTTATTCATCTTACCACATGCTTTAATAGTCAATGTATAAATGACTAAGCTTTCTCTGTAGCAATAAGAAGAAATTATGAAGATGGTTAAAAATGCCAAATGAAACATGACACAGACATAAAGATAGGCTAGGTGTAAGAAAAATTTAAAATAGACCACTTATCAATCCATTTTAGTACTTTAGCAACCACAGTATGTTTCTGTGCTAGAAAACCCTAAATAGTTTTTCAAACTGGATCCTTTGAGCCCTAGCTATCTCAAGGCTAGCTCTCAGTAGTGACAGGTAAATTAAGGGGCTTTTTTGGGGAAGCTATATAAAGTTAATTTGGGAGAGGATGGACGGGGAAGAGATATTCCAGTACCAAAAAGCATTGAAAAATCATGGGCATGGATAAACTCTGAAGTCCTCTCTATGGTAGAAAATTTAGATTCATCACTGACCCCTACAAAGTTACTACTTAATGATCATCCTAAGCTTTATAATCTACATAAAGCTATTATAAAGATCATAAGCTTTATAATCTACATAAAGCTTATAACCTGCCTTGAAGACCACAAGGCAGGCCCTCCAAAAACCTCTATTAAAAGTCCAGCAACATCAACCACAAAATTTCAGACAATTCATCAAAATCCTGTGTTAACTCTATGATAGAGATACTGATACAAAGTTGGAGTCAGTTTTTAAATTTTAAAAATTCTATGAAGTACACAAAGTCAAAAGCCAAAATTGTTCAAAACCATGTGCCACCGTGACACACTTCAGAGCCTGTCTCATTATTGCAATGGTGATTGGTCTCTGCGATTGCGTGGTACCATGAACATTTGTTACGTGCTTAAACAATATGGATGAGCATTCCGCAAATCTGTTATTATCTGAACCATGTACCATATAAACAGAACTCACACATGCATTTAATATTTTTTAACATCCAAAGAAAGGAAGCATAGCAGTCAAGTATTTTTAAATTAATTAATTAATAATTATATAATTAATATCACAATTAATAATTATATAATTAATACTATATAATTAATGATTATATAATATTATCTAATTAATGATTAGTTATGTTATATAATTGGTTAATAACTAATTATATAATATAATTATATACTTATATAATTAATAATTTTAATTAGTTGATAACCAATTATATAATATAATTAATAATTATAAAACCAATTAAGAAATGAAACCTAGGTCACATTCATAGTAGCAGCTAGTGTAGACAGATAGATAACACCAATAAAAAGCCTTCCTCCTACCTTCCCACTAATACGTTGACATCCCTAAAAATAATATCAGAGAAACGGAGACAGGTAGGGGAGGGTTAGAGCACTAATTTCACCACCCAGAGGTAAGTGTTCAAAATAGATATTAAGGGTACAAAAATAGTTAGAAAAAAGTGAGTAAGACCTAATATTTGATAGCACAACAGGGTGGCCATAGTCAGTAATAATTCAGTCATACATTTTAAAGTAACTAGGAGTATAATTGGATTGTTTGTAACACAAAGGATTAAAGGTTGAGGGGATGGATACCCCATTTTCCATGATGCAATTACTACTCATTGCATGCCTGTGTCAAAACTTCTCATGTATCTCATACATATTAGACTTACTATGGATCTCCAAAAAGTAAAAAATAAACATTTTAAACATAGATATTGAGTTACACAAGTAAAATTCCTATTATTTTTGTAAATCTGTGTTAGAGAAACAATGTTCATACCTGCTCAGAAGCTAGCTAAATGAAGGAATACAAAACTTAATACAAGCAATGAACTGGCTAACATTTTGAAGATCAGTGACAAATTTATATAGACTATTAGAAATAGGCCGGGAGCAGTGGCTCACGCCTGTATTCCCAGCACTTTGGGAGGCTGAGGCAGGTGGATCACCTGAGGTCAGGGGTTTGAGACCAGCCTCACCAACATGGTACAACCCCGTCTCTACTAAAAATACAATAATTAGCCGGCTATGGTGGTGCAAGGCTGTAATCCCAGCTATTTAGGAGGCTGAGGGAGGAGAATAGCTTGAACCTGGGAGGCGGAGGTTGCAGTGAGCTGAGAATGTGCCATTGCACTCCAGCCTGGGCAACAAGAGTGAAACTCTGTCTCAAAAAAAAAAAAAAAAAGAGAGAGAAAAAAAAGAAAAAGAAATACTGGTTGAGGTAGGTATATATCTTAAAATCCAAAACTATGTATATGCAAATATATTTACATTTTTATATGCAAATATATCACAGGATATATTCAAAAGCTATTTTGAAAAGAAGTGTTGGCTTATCTTTGAAATGAGGTTATTATTATTATTTTGAGACAAGGTCTCACTCTGTCACCCAGGCTGGAGTACAGTGGCACAATCACAGCTCACTGAAGCCTTGACCTCCCTGGGCTCAAGTGACCCTCCCACTTCAGCCACCTGAGTAGCTGGAGCTACAGGAACACGCCACCACACCTGGTTAATTTTTTAAATTTTTGTAGAAACAGAGTCTTGCTATGTTGCCCAGGCTGGTAGCAAACTCCTAGGTTCAGCTATCCTCCCGCCTTAGCCTCCCAAAGTGCTTGGGTTACAGGTGTGAATCACCATGCCTGGCTGAAATAAGATAATTATATAATTTTTATCAGCTATTGTCTTGTTTATATGCTCCAGAGTAACACTATCCAATAGAACTTTCTGTGGTGAGAGAAATATTCGCTCTCTGCATTGTCCAGTAGGGGCATCCCTAGCTACCTATGGGAATTGAGCCCTCCAAATGGTGACCAGTATGACTAAGAAACTCAATTCTTAACTTTTTAAAATTTAGGCCGGGCACGGTGGCTCATGCCTGTAATCCCAGCACTTTGGGGGACTGAGGTGGGTGGATCACCTGAGGTCAGCAGTTCGAGACCAGCCTGGTAAACAGGGTGAAACCCTGTCTCTACTAAAAATACAAAAATTAGCTGGGCACGGTGGCAAATGCCTGCAATCCCAGCTACTTGGGAGGCTGAGGCAGGAGAATCACTTGAATATGGGAGGCAGAGGTTGCAGTGAGCCGAGATCACACCACTGCACTCCGGCCCGGGCAACGAGAGCAAAACTCCATCTCAAAAAAAAAAATCAAACTAATTTAAATATAAAACAGCCCTCTGTGGCCAAGGCCACCTACCTGGGAGTGCATTGTATCTCAGAGGAGTAAATGTCTTCCTTGCTTCACCAACACCCTACATCTTTTTTTTTTTTTTTTTTTGAACACAGTCTCACACTGTTACCTGGGCTGGGGTGCAGTGGTGCGATCTCGGCTCACTGCAACCTCCGCCTCCCAGGTTCAAGCGATTCTCCTGCCTCAGCCTCTCAAATAGCTGGGACTACAGGTGTGTGCCACCACACCCGGCTAATTTTTTGTATTTTTTAGTAGAGATGGGGTTTCATCACATTGGTCAGGCTGGTCTCGAACTCCTGACCTTGTGATCCGCCCGCCTCGGCCTCCCAAAGTGCTGGGATTACAGGCTTGAGCCACCGCACCTGGCCCACTCTCCGTCTTTACAACTCTGCTCAAAGGCCACCTCAGGGCCCCACAGCAGCAGCACGTACTCCGTGCATAGTGCTTCCACAGAGCTTTCTGCATTTCTCTGTCTTAGAACTTGGCCGTTAAACAGAAACTGTACAAGTGTCAACCTCCCCTGGCAGGTAATCTGTAATCTACATAAAGACAGGACAGTGTTTCATTCGTCTTTGTCGCCTCAGCATCCAGCAAAGTACCTGATCCATTATGGGTCCTCATTTCATTTTTATGAAATGAATCAACAGAAAGAGGCTCTAGGCAGCTGATGAAATAGGGAAGTTCTAAATGAAAATTTAACAAGGATGGAAACCTATTCTTTTATCTGCTATTTATTCTCTTATTCATACTCATAAAAGCCATTTCAGCCTTCTAGAAATCCTAGCTAAGTCGTATAGATAGCATTTCTAATAATGTAATCTCAAGGGCATCTGATCAAGTCAGTCACATGGCACCCTCACGATTTACAGCTGCAACTCATTTGCTCACTCACCTTCAAACAGAAACAACTGGTTGGGAAGCCTCAGCATGAAAGCTTCATTGTGCTGCAAACTTAAAAACAACACAAAACATAGTAGACTTACCATCGCCAACATCAAAGTCCTTGAAAGCCAGTTCTGAACCTGAATCATCAAGAAGGATTTCACCATTCAGTGTGAACATCATGGTGTGTTCGTTCATGTCAACCATACAGCCCACGACATCGCCTGCTTGCCAAGAGCGCCCATAGTGTTCGTTGCCCTGATGCCACCGCTGGGCCTATACAGAGGACAGAAAAGTCCCTTGTCACAGACTAAGACAGGAAAATAGCACCCACCCACCACTCTGTCACTACTTAACAGCAGCGCCTTCTATTAACACAACAGCAGGAGAAAGTGCAGCTGGCATATCTGTCTACTGCAATGTCCTAAGCAAAATGGAACTGTCTGGGAATTCTAAATTCCTACCTAATATTAACACGGTATATTATTGAATCTTGAAAAAAAAATCCAAAAGCTATTTCATGATTTTGAGAGCCCATTATTTTAAAAATCTAATCTCACATACTTTCTGCTGAAAGAAAACTTGTATGCCTTTAGAATATATTATTTTTCTGCGACAATGAATGTTTCCCAGAATATGGTTTGTTATTCTCTACTCCCACAAATACAAATAATTATGAGCTAGGGAATCGAGCTGGGCATCTGTCATTGAAAATGATAGTGTAATTTTCATCTATTTCAAAATAAAATTTCATTCCTTAGAACCGATGGCACAGATACTTCAACAAAATGGAAATCTAGAAGCATTTCAGTGACATACTAAGAGTAAAAAAGCTTCAAATCAAACCTAAAAATATCCTTAGGATATCTGCTGAAGTAACAAGCCAAAAATTGAATATAGATGCCAACCTTTTTTTCTTTTTTTTTTCTATATACATAAAGTGAAATCTCATTTGTAAGTACATTTGAAACACAGTTTTGATAAATGTGACTTTTGGATCTACAAGTATATTCCATTGATTTATAGGTACACCTGAGTTATGTGAATTACTTTGTCAGATAAATCTTTTGACTTTTTCTTTTTCTTTTTTTTTTTTTTTTTGAGACGGAGTCTCGCTCTGTCGCCCAGGCTGGAGTGCAGTGGCCGGATCTCAGCTCACTGCAAGCTCCGCCTCCTGGGTTCACGCCATTCTCCTGCCTCAGCCTCCCGAGTAGCTGGGACTACAGGCGCCCGCTAACACGCCCGGCTAATTTTTTGTATTTTAGTAGAGACGGGGTTTCACCGTGTTAGCCAGGATGGTCTCGATCTCCTGACCTTGTGATCCGCCCGTCTCGGCCTCCCAAAGTGCTGGGATTACAGGCTTGAGCCACGCGCCCGGCCTCTTTTGACTTTTTCTTAAGCCTCACCTTCATTGTGAATTGGTATGTTACCGGACAGAGTCGCCAATGCAGAACAATGACATAATTCTTCCCAATATAACATTGTCTTTTTTACATCAGGTATCAAAAGGCATAAAATGCCCAACCCACTTACCTGGCTGTAGTGTTCTCCTTCCAGCCCCACCCACCCCATGCCTGTTCCAAAATCGGGAGTATCCTTTCTTGCCTATAATTTGATTGGGAGTAAAGGTTATTTTAACTTTCCTCAGGATACTTCCCACTCTGGTTCGTTACATCTGATCTTCAGGAGATATAAACCTAAACCTACCTTTTATCTGTTATTTTATTTTTTTAAGTTTAAAGTTTGCTAATTTTGACCCCCCCCCAAAAAAAAAGTGTTAAAATTCTCTATTTGAAATTAAAAAAAAAAAAACTGGATTCAGGAAATGTGATGTTTCAGAACTAAATGGGTCAACTGCCCTAATTTCAAGCCTAGAAAGGTTTTCCTCACAGGACATTTCACACCAAGAAATATCTAAATGTCAAATCTCTTCACGATTGCTTATTTATTCCAATTTTATTTTTCTTAGTTAAAAAGTAGCCTTCCCCCCTTCATGTGAAAAGGAGTATAAATTCACTTAAAAAATAAAAAATAAAAACAAGACTTTAAAAAATCTATGATTTTACCAATCAAAAGTGACTATCATTATCCTATTGTGGCTATAATCATACACACATTGTTATTGTTATTTTTTTATTTGTTTTGAGACAAGGTCTCACTCTCTTGCCCAGGCTGGAATGCAGTGGTATGATCATGGCTCACTGCAGCCTCGACCTCCCGAGCTCAAGCAATCCTCTCACCTCAGCCTCCTAAGTATTGGGTGAAACTCTGTCTCAAAAAAAAAAAAAAAAAAAATCAAAAAACCATGCTTGGCTAATTTAAAATGTAGAGACAGGATCTTACTTTGTTGCCCAGGCTGGTCTTGCACTCCTAGCCTCAAGTGATCCCTCCGCCTCAGCCTCCCAAAGTGCTGGGATTACAGGCGCCTGGCCCATATTACTAATCAAAATCTTTTACATATGTAAAACAATCTTTAAACATTTATAAATATATAAATAACAAAATAAACACCTGACCAGCTTCCATCCAACTTAATAGAAATTACTAATAATGTTGAAAATGAAAACCATTTGTGATTATAAACAACACTGCTTTAAGCATTGTAGCTATTAAATGTTTATACAAACATACCATTAATTATAGCTTAAACTCCTGACATGGAATCGCTGTATCAATGTATATGCATTTTTCCTCTATATATGTATCTTTAACATTTTGATTCACAAAGATGATTTATCTTTTGATAACCATGGAAAAGCAATGTCTTACTTGGTGAATTTCACCGTATTCATGTGTTGTGGGAAGGGTTTTGAGACGACGAGGACAAAAGCTTTTCTATGAAATATTTTTTCCATGTTTGTGCTGTGGAAAATACTGGTATTGTGATGCTACCAAGAGGAACAGCAGAGGAGACGAGCCTCCAGCATGCACAGGTGACCGGTACAGGGCAAAGTCCACTCACCTTGAAGCCATCAAAGGCAAAGGCACGTTCATCCGAGCCAAGCTCCTGATCCGGTTGACAACCAGGCCGACTCCAACCAACTCTCATGTCTCCAGCAGTGACCGTCTCAAATTCAAAATACCACCGTCCCGCCTTCACTGCGTAAGTCTTCTCAGCACGGAAGATTCGGAACCTTTCCCCAGTGCCGCTGCACACTTCGGCTCTGGCTGCTGGGAAATGGACAGAGATTTCTGGTGGTCATTGCATGGGGAAGTGAAAGAGAAGGAAAGATACATCATGACTTTAGTAATTCAACCTTCTGGGATGATGATAATGACACCTTCTTATCTTCTTTCCCATTTTACCAAGTGCTTTCTTATCTAGGATCAGCCACTGTCAGACCAACTGGGTGAAGGGAAAGCACCAGGGCTTGCGCTGGAGAGACTGGGGAATGAGCCTCGGTAATGCTGCCAGGGTTGGTGGCGTTCCCTCCATCAGCCTCATTTTCAGGAGGGAACGACCTTTCTGTAGAACAAAACCCAAAAGTGCCTTGGTTCTTTGGTTGTGGAGGAAGAGATGGCAAGAAGACAATAAGAAAAAAGATCTGAACTGCTCTGCATAAGAAATGAGTAGACATTTATGGGTGAGAGAGAAGAGGGAAGATGAAGCAAGGAAGAGAAGAGAAACAGAAATAGGGGAAAGTTGTAAACAGTGGAGAAAAGTAACAATAGTACCAATAGTAAAAATTTCCCTACAGGATGGTGATGGCTAAGGAACTCAAATGTGATGCAAAATTTTTCCATTCTCGCATACATCTTCACTGTGATCTGCTATACACACAAATGCCATATTTAAAAGATCTGGGGGAAAAAATAAAAAGGTCAGCATCCAACATTAGGACCAGTGTGATGCAAAAGGGGGCAAAGTATCTGTACGAAAGGAGATGCAGGTGAGACTGAGAGACAGAGGGGGAGCCTCAGACGGAGGAACCCAGAGCCGGAATGACGATGAGAAGGTAGGTCCCTCTGAAATCACAGGAGAGCGGAATGACTGTTCATTGAATTGATATCTCAAAGAAGGTGGTCACCTCAGCTACGATCTGAGTTAGATGCAGAGGAGAAAAGTTCAGACTTGACCAACATCACACAACTAAAAATGGTGGAATTCGGGAGCTGCTTCATGTTACAGCCCCTCTTCTTCCTACTTTGCCTCCAATAGCTGGCACAGAGTTACTAGATACTGGTTAAATGCTAGTTCTCAGCCAAGTATGGTAGCTCACAGCTGTAGTCCCACACTTTGGAAGGCCAAGGTGGGAGGATCGCTTGAGCCCAGGATTTTGAGACCTGCCTGGGCAACAGAGTGGGACCCTGTCCCTATAAAGAGTTTAAAAATTTGGCCAGACATGGTAGTGCATGCCTGTAAGTCCAAGCTCCTCAAGAGGCTGATATGGAAGGATCACCTGAGCCTGGAAGGTCGAGGCTGCAGTGAGCTATGTTCATGCTACTGCACTCCAGCCTGAGGGACAGAGTGAGATCCTGTCTTGAAAAAAAAAAAAAAAAAAAAGAAAGAAAGACAGAAACAAGTTCCTATTTGTCTCTCCTTAAGATTTGGGAAAGACCTTATGCATAATAAAAATTTAATAACAGTTCAATCATTGACTTGGCATGATCAAATTAGAACTATAAAAATAATCTATATAGGCCGGGCATGGTGGCTCACGCCTGTAATCCCAGCACTTTGGGAAGCCGAGGCGGGCAGATCACGAGGTCAGGAGATCGAGACCATCCTGGCTAACACGGTGTAACCTCTCTACTAAAAGTACAAAAAATTAGCCGGGCATGGTACAGGTGCCTGTAGTCCCAGCTACTCCGGAGGCTGAGGCAGGAGAATGGCATGAACCCGGGAGGCGGAGTTCGCAGTGAGCCGAGATCGCGCCACAGCCTGGGCAACAGTGCATGACTCCATCTCAAAAAAAAAAATAATAAGCTGAGGCAGGGGAATTGCTTGAACCCAGGAGGCAGAAGTTGCAATAAGCTGAGTTGGTGCCATCGCACTCCAGCCTGGGCAACAAGAACAAAACTCTGTTTCAAAAAAGCAAAAAACAAAAAACCAAAAACCAAAAACAAACGAATAGGAAAATCCACAGAGATTAAAAAAGAAAAAGGAGAGTACTTTTGTAGTGTGTGAAGTCTCTTGTATGATAGTGTCTGTGAACCACATGTTTGTTTCAAGTTTGGGTTGAGTATCATCAAGGAGCATAAGAATAGTACAGCAACGGGGCCAGGAAGAAGAATATTAGGACTCAGAAATTCTGCATTGTTCTTACTGCGGTATATTCTCCATATAGTACCCCCTATTTTCATTCCCTATAGTAATTAAGGGGATTAGTAGTATGTTTTAATTCCAAGAGAATTTTGTAGCATCAAGCACCTGAACCACAAAGTAAGCGCTCCATACCTGTTTGGATACCTGCCAAACTGTATCTAGAAACAAAGACTCTCTGGGCTCTGGATACAGGAGCCCAGACAAATACCCAGACAGGGTAGCATCCTGTCAAAGACAGAACTCTCCCCCAAACACCCTTACGCTTCGCTCCATTTTAAACATGACAGATTTATATGTTTGGTAGGCAATTACAACTCATGTAAGTGTGTTATATAAGTGATTTTTATACTGTTATAATGAATATAATAATCATGGACATTTAAAAATGAATAGTTGGGGCCGGGCGCGGTGGCTCACGCCTGTAATCCCAGCACTTTGGGAGGCCGAGATGGGCGGATCACGAGGTCAGGAGATCGAGACCATCCTGGCTAACACGGTGAAACCTCGTCTCTACTAAAAATACAAAAAAACTAGCCGGGCGAGGTGGCGGGCGCCTGTAGTCCCAGCTACTCGGGAGGCTGAGGCAGGAGAATGGCGTGAACCCGGGAGGCGGAGCTTGCAGTGAGCTGAGATCCGGCCACTGGACTCCAGCCCCGGCGACAGAGCGAGATTCCGCCTCAAAAAAAAAAAAAAAAAAAAAAAAAAAATGAATAGTTGAGAATAGTTGGGAGACAATGCTGTCATACATTATCAAGTCTGTTGGTATTCAAAGTAGAAACAATTCAGGAATTTTATTATTAACAAACACCTCAAGATTAAGGCCAAGGACTGAGAAAAGTCCCAGTACCTCTCAGGCATGACACACCACCAATGACCTAACTAGGGCCTAAAAAGGCCGAAAGTAACCATACACTCTGCTCTCCAAACAAGAGAGCTAAAAAAATATATGCCACTAGAGGGCAGTCAAGATCTAACTATTCACTAAAATCATAAGTTACAAGAAGATACAAGGAAAAGCTAAAATTTTATACATATCTAGAATCTTTTAGGACGAATGATAATACTTTTTTAAATTATTGGTATTAATCAGCCATCCTTTCAACCTTCTGGTATTATTTTGGATAAAGCAATTCAAATCTTGATTAAACCTTGTAGTAAATAAGAATAAATTCCATTTTCACATGCTTTAAAGTATTATTGACAACAATACTCCAAAGATACTACAACTCAAATACAGAGTTCACATTTTATCTGCAATACGTAAGCATTCTCCTAAGAGAAAATAAATTATAATTCTGATTAATTACATAAGGCTTGATTCAATTTTATTAAACTTTTTATGCCCTTGACTTTTTTTAAATGTCATCAACAGCAGGATAGACTATTATAAATTAATGTTTTTAATCTCATCTTAGTGATAACCAGACTGATTTTGCTTTCTGCTATAAAATCTCTCAACATCTATCTTTTATTTTTTATTCCCACCATCCTTGTTCAAAAAAAAACAATTTTTCTAAAGCCTCCCAACTGGTCTATCTCCAAGCACTGCCCCCTCCAATCTGTCCCTTCCCACTGTTGCCATAGTTATATTGCTATTGTAAACTACATCACACATCAAGCTCTTGCTTTAAAACTTCCTGGGGCTGGTACTCTTTATACAAATTTATCCACATTTCTTAGCTGAGTTTACAAGATATTCCATATTTTGTCCTAATCCTTCTACCTTCATCTATGTCTCTCTCCCATCTGTACCCTATATTTTATCCTAAGTGGACCATCTACCCTTCCTCAACTCTTTCTATACTTAATCACATCAGATGTACTTTCTTTCTAGTACCAATAGCCTTTCTGACACTAATCTCTACTTGTTGAAATTTTGATCCTTTCAACATCTAACTCTGAAGACATTTTCTCCCTTTACTGATTCCTGATCCTTTCAACATCTAACTCTGAAGATGTGTCTCCCTTTACTGATTGCTCCCATTGGAAAATTAATCTTTCTTATGTCTTTTCCATACAGATCACCTGCATCCTTACTATGAAGCATGCTGTTATATTCTGGCATATAGTGAACAATAAACATAATCTCAGCTTCTACTGTAGAATATGTCACTCTATTCTTGTTGCTCACTGTTCACATAACTTTAGTAAAATCAAACCTTGTCAAACAACTGTCAGTGGCTCTGTCTCTAAATTCTTAAAACACAGAGATTGTGCGATCACTATTTTTTCCTCCTTGTTTTCTCATTTTCTTATACATTCACTCTTCAAACTCATTAGATTCCTTCATTCTTCCCTTCCTTACCTATATAACTTTCCATACTTTCTTGCCCTTATTAGCTTTTCCCCTACTTGCTCTGTTAACCCCAATTACTGTCCAATTTCGCTACCTTCACTGTGAACATCTGTACCTGCTCTGCTGAGTTTGCCAGAAAACACATGCACAGAACAGATTGGCACCACCAACTCACAGTCTCTAACCTCAATGGGACCATCAGTGTTTCTCCACAATGTGTTTATCTGTTTGCAGCTTGCTCTCTGTTCCATCCCACAAAACAACAATTTTTAATCTTTATTGCTGAGTGGCACAGCAGAAATGGTAGAGAAAGAATGTCCAAAACTCCTCTTCTCCACAAAATTAATGAGAACACTGGCAAAAAATTATCCAAATGAAATTTTTCATAGCTCCGGAAATTAAAGGCTAGCAAAAGCCAGGGAGAGTTTATTTGACAAAAATGTCCAAATGTTGGTAAGAACAGCAAACTAGTGATGTTTTAATTTGCTCCTGCCCCATCACACCCTCTCTCTAATTCCAAGGCATATTGAAAACCAACAGCCCCTCAATCATAGTGAAAATCAGCCACCCACAAGCCCTTGTAGTGGGCAGAACAGAGCTGGAGTTCATCCAAAGCCCAGTTCCCAGATAACTGTCATTATGTTCCCTTTTCTGGAAAATTCCATTGGTAAGACTTGTCTTTAATCCACTTGACTTAAAGCTTGCCCAGTGCAAATAGTCATTTCTCCAAGGACATTTGTTGAAAATCACCTGAGGCAATTTGTTAGCCTTGCAGCTCTGTGAGGCAGCAATAACAGTTGAGGCAAACAACAACTGACCAAAAAGTTTGAAAGGAAAAGCTGGGGAATTAAATATTCATAGTGGGATGTGAGAAGCCCCAACATATTCCTGGGACTCTAGAAGGCCATGCTCATGCCCAGGGCTGTGCATGTATTCAGGAAAAACCTGAAAAAGCTTACACCTCTGAAAGACCTTGAGGCTCTGCACATGCAGTAAGAGAAGGCTAATGTGAAATTATAAATTGCCTGGTTGAGTGTTGAAGGGATGTGCCAACATGCTCACATCACATTGCCTTTCCTTCGGTAAAGACTGGGAGACCTATTGATCCTAGGCATTTAAAGAAGTCTCTGTCCTACCATTAGCTGACCACGAAGCTAATGAAACTGAGACTTCAGTGGCCACCCATGACAGGCAACATAGTCTCTACCAAACTAGTTTAGAAAAATTACTAAGGAAACAAACAACCATGACAATAAGCACAACAGCAAAATCTGAAATAGGAGTTAATACAGAGTTGCCATATTACATTATTTAAAACGTTCACTTTTTCACAAAAATTGTGAGACACGCAAAAAGACAAGAAAGTATGTCCCATACATAAAGGGGGAAAAAGCAGTCAACAGAAATTATTCTTCAGGAGGCCGAGATGTTGGGCTTATTAGACAAAGACTAAGTTAGGTATCTTAAATCTGTTCAAAGAACTAAAGAAAACCGTGTGTAATGAGCTAAATAGAAGTATGAGGCCGGGCACAGTGTCTCATGCCTGTAATCCCAGCACTCTGGGAGGCCGAGGCAGGTGGATCACCTGAGGTCAGGAGTTCAAGACCAGTTCAAGTTCAACATGGTGAAACGCCATACCTACTAAAAATACAAAATTAGCCAGGCATGGTGGTGGTCCATTTCTGTTCTGCCCACTTCAGGGGCTTGTGGGTGGCTGATTTTCACTATGATTGAGGGGCTGTTGGTTTTCAATATACCAAGGAATTAGAGAGAGGGTGATGGGGCAGGAGCAAATTAAAACATCACTAGTTGCTGTTCTTACCAACATTTGGACATTTTTATCAAATAAACACTCCCTGGATTTTGGCCAGTCTTTAATTTCCAGAGCTATGAAAAATTTGATTTGCATAATTTTTTGCCAGTGTTCTTATTATCCCAGCTACGTGGGAGGCTGAGGCAGGAGATTCACTTGAATCCGGGAGGTAGAGGTTGCAGTGAGATGAGATCACGCCATTGCACTCCAGCCTGGGCAACAAGAGCAAAACTCCATCTCAAAAAAAAAAAAAAAAAAAGTGAAAAATGATGCTTCACCAAATAGCATCAATATCAATAAAGAGGCAAATTATAAAAAAGAACCAAAATTTCTGGAGTTGAAAAGCACAGTACCTGAAATTAAATATACACCAGAGGGCTCAACAACAGAGTTGCACTGACAAGAGTCAACGAACTTAAAGATAAGTCCATTAGTCAAGTATGAAAAACAGAAAAAGAAATGAAGAAAGGTAAGGAGAGTTTCAGAGGCCTGAGGGATACACTCAACTGTACCAACATACACATAATGAAAGTCACAGACTGTAAGGAGAGACAGAAAAGAGAAGAAAGAATGAATAAATAATGGCCAGAAGCTTCCCAAATTTAATGGAAAACATTCATTTATACATCTAAGAAGTAAATAAACTTTGGGGATAAATTCAAAGAAATTAAAACTAGACACATCATAATCAAACCGTTCAAATCCAAAAACAGAGCGAGAATCCTGAAAACAGTGACAAGCAACTCATCACATAGAAGGGACCATCCAAAAGATTGATGTCAATGTCTCATCAGAAAACATAAAGACCAGAAGGCAGTGGGATGACATATCTGAATACTAAAAGAAAAAATAATTGTCAGCTGAGAATTCTATACCCAACACATCTTTATTGCTCTCTTCAAGGCTTCTAATCCAGTCCAGGCTTCCCTGACTTCTACTCCTTAGGAAAATAAATTCATTTTCTATTTCAACCTGAAGACAACAATTGTACAGTAGACTGCCCTCAGCCTCATTCTGATTTTCCCTGTACACAGGTTTTTGCATCGTCTTCAATCTTTACTTCTTTCCTACTAACCTTAGGGGAACAAGTTTTGTTCTTCCTTTTATATGAGGCCAATCCCTTGACCTGTGTTCTGAATTTCATTCCCTTCAGCCTTCTCAGAGACCACAGCTCATCAAGCTCCTCTTACTCTATTTTCAACTTCTCTCTCTCCCTTGGTGTAAAAATGTCCAAATTTCTTTCATTTAAAAAATGAAATCTTTAGCTCTCTGTTTCTCTCTAGTAATAGTCTCACGTTTATGTTTATATATGTAATTGAATCCTGGTATATTTGTTGAATTGTCTCACATGCACCTCAAACTTAAGATGTTTACAATAAAACTCAGAATCTTCCCACTACCCCATGTCCATCTGCTCCAATTCCTGTGTTCCCAACCAATGTGTATGTAGTTAACATCTATCAATCCAGAAACTATCTCAGATGCCTCCTTCGTCCTTCTGCTGATTCTACTTCTAAATGCCAAATATATTTTTCTGTTCACAGTATTGCCAAAGATAAGGCCTCCAACACTCTTCATCCACACTTCTTTTTTAGCCACCAAACTGCTGTCCTCATCTCCAGTTTTGTTTACATTCAGACTTTTTCCTAAAGAGCCATTAGAATCATTCTTTAATTTAAAAAAAAATCTGTTTTAACTCCTGCCTCCTCTATTTGATCTACTGCCACTTTTCTAACTCCACTCTACATCTGGTCATGCAAAGCTCTCTGAAATTCCCATTTGCAATCCTCCTTGTGTCTCTAAGCCTTACATATACTATCCTCTCTGCCTGAAATGCCTGAACCCAATTGACTTAGCTGTACCTACTTTGGTGGTTTTAAAATATGTCCACAAATACGTTAGTACACCTCCATTCAAAAAGTGTGGGCTTCATTTAGTGGTTCACTTCTAAGAAACAGAATATAATAGAAGTAATTGTAACAAGCATTGCAGCATCCTCCATGTACTCACTCTTCGATTTTTCATTCTGGGGGGGGTCAGCTTCCATGTGAAGGCACTCGAGCAGCTCTATGAAGAGCTCTGTGTGGCAAGGCTGTGCCCATCTGGCTGTGTCTTCTCCCAACAGCCAGAGAGAAAGCGAGTTCTTTAGTCAACAGTTATGCAAGTGAGCTGTCTTAGTATTCAGTGTTCCAGCTCCAGGGAAGTCTTCAGATGACTTAAGCCCTGGCCAACTTAATAGCAACCTCAGAGAGACTATGATCCAGAAGCAGAAGCACCTGTCACTCACATTCATAAACCACAAAAACTTTGAGATAACAGATGTTTCAAATGTTTATTATTTTTTAGCCACTGAGAGGTTGTTTTTTTTGTTTGTTTGTTTTTTGTTTTTTGTTTTTTTTTTTGGCGGGAGGGAAAGGAGTAGTTTGCTGTATAGAAATAGATAACTAATATACCTCCTCTTTAAAGATTTCCCTCATATCACCAAGCTGAGTTAAACCCCCTGTATTACGACTCTTGGGCTTAACACTTACATTGTATGGTAGTGGTGGCAATTTAGTCTATTTTCCCTGTCTACACTGAGAGCTACATAAGACAAAAACTCTTATTCATCTTTGAATTCCCAGAAGTAGGCACAGTAGATGTTCCATATCTATGCATTAAAATAAAATAGAGTGGCCAGGCGCGGTGGCTCATGCCTGTAATACCAGCACTTTGGGAGGCCGAGGAGGGTGGATCACAACGTAGGAGTTCAAGACCAGCCTGGCCAATATGGTGAAACCCCGCCTCTACTAAAAAAAAAAAAAAAAAAAAAAAATTATCCAGACATGGTTGCAAGCGCATGTAGTCCCAGCTACTCGGGAGGCTAAGGCAGGGAAAATCCCCTGAACCGGGGAGGCGGAGGTTGCAGTGAGCTGAGATTGAGCTCTCTCCAGCCTGGGAGACAGAGTGAGACTGTGTCTCAAAAAATAATAATAATAAAATTTTAAAAATGGATATGAGAAGAATTGCAAATATGGAAGTAAAATGAAGTGCAGCATACATTTTAGAAATATAAGGTCCTTTTCTTTCTTCTTAAAATTCACACAATTCAGAATAAAGTAGGTACCCATAAGGTAGCTTATGTTGTCCACAATGATGTTAGGAAGATGAAATTATTAATATGTAGTAGCTACAAATAGTATAAAACACTGTATGTCATCAGAATAACATCTCAACATTTTACTTATCTGGCATCATTCTGGAGTAAAGTTATCTCTAAAAGCAAATGTGTCATGTGTCACTGAATATAGTTTATGCCTTTAAGTGACAATATCTTCAAAATATAACCATCATTGATTTTTTTCTGTCTGGTATTGTAATGCATATTTCTATGTACAGGGGAAAATGTACTCCTTTTCTTGGATACCGACCATAATTAACTCTTTCCTTGAAGACTCAAGGTTATAATTTTTCTGAGCTGTAGTGTTTTCCCATATTTTTAGTTATTATCTATAACTTTAGATATTTATTATTATATTAAGTTATTATCTATAAGTTTAGAATTGAGTCAACCAGACTTAGGCATTCACTCTTTGTAATTTTCAATGAGTATCAGGAAAGCAATGTGAGAGTTCCTTCTAAATGTAGAGTAAATAACTTTCCAAATGTTTGATATTAAGCAGAGTGGGGTAGCGGAAGGAAAACGGGTAATTATATCCCTATTAAGACTATTGATACCAAAAATATAAATATTCATGTGTAAAGTAATGAAAATCTGGGGAAATCAAACAGTTCATGTGTCAGACTATAAAACCATGTGTGAGTTTTTTCCTCCAAATTTTATCATTATCATTATATAAGTATCTTTCCAACCTAAAAATATATTGACTGTCATCACTGCTACCTACATCCTCCACGGATGCACAATGTTAAAGATTTATAAAGTTAGAGGAAAGCTCAAGAATTCTTTGATTATTACACCCTTCTTTTGCCTAAAGAGTGGTTCAATCAAATATTTGAAAGTATGCAAAAACATTATTGGAAATACTATATCATCACAAGGCAATGTTAGTGAATATTTGTATGCCTGATATATACATTTGTTCATTAGAAAGTACATTTCATAGGTCATTTCAAAGCTGTGAAACCAGGATCTCTTGACATTGTGATTGAACATTGACATTCTCCATAGGATGCCATAGTCCTACTCAACAATGCTGTGCGCTCCTAAGGTAACGTAAGACGTAGTCACGCATAACCACTGCAGATCACTCATAATAATCCATGATTGGTCATATGGAGAAACAAATACTTGTCTGAAATTTTAACCAAAACAAAAATACACTTAAGATCAATTAACCTTTCAAAAGACTGATAAAATAAATTCATCCCTTAGAGGAGTGCTCACGATAAAAAGAGAGAAAACGTCAACTGTCGACATCAGGAATGAAAAGGGGGATATCATTAACGATCCTACAGACATTAAAAGAATAATAAGAGCACATTAGTGCAATTTTATGCCTATATATGGCAACCTAAATTAAATGAACCAATTTACTGAAAAACATAATTTATCAAAACTGACACAGGAATAAATAGAAAATCTAAATAGCTCTCAAGGTATTAAATACATTGAATTCATAATAAAATACTTTCCTATAGGATAAAACTCTAGGCTCATGCTTTCGATGATAAATTCTATCAAATATTTGAAAAAGAAATAATATAGAATTAACACAAATTCTTTCAGAAAACAAGAGAGAAAATTTCCTACTTAGGAAGCTATCTTTACATCGATATCAAAATCTAACAAAGATATTATAAGAAAAAAATTATACAGCAGTGTATTGTCCATAAACTTAGCTACAAAAGTCCTAAGCAAAATGTTAACAAATAGAATACAGCTCTGTGTAAAAAAGGACAATGCACCATGACTGAGGAGAGTTATCCTAGAAATAGAAAACTGGTTTAACATTTGAAAATCACTTGATAGTCATGATATCCACAGAATAAAGGAGAAAAATACATAATCTGTTCAATAAATGGGGAAAAAAGCACTTGACAAAATTCAAGACCCTATTTATGATAAAATCACCCACAAATGAAGAATAGAAGGGAATCTCTTCAATGTGATAAAGGATATCTATAAAAAGCTACGCTTAACATCATACTTAATGGTGAAACATCACAACTTTCCCCCATAAGGCAGAATAAACTCTCTTACCATTTCTATTCAACAGTGTTCTGAATTCTTTACCTGTTCAATAAATCAAGAAGCAAAAAAGCTATAACAATCGTAAAAGAAAAAGTGAGGTTTAGTTTTTGCAGACCTCATGATTATGTATATAGAAAATCCCACTGAATTCACACACACACACACACAAATAGAACTGACATATACATTTAGCCAAATCACAGGATATAAGGTCAATATGCAAATATCAATTATATATCTCATATTCATGTACATTTGGGAAATGGCATAAACTTTAAACAAACTTCATGTAATATTATCAAAAACATCAGATAAATCTAACAATGCATAAGACCTCTACTCTGAAAACTGCACAGCAATGCTAAGAGAAACTAAAGAGGATGAAAATAAATGGACAAATGTACCATGTTCATGAATCAGTTGACTAAATATGGCTAAAATATCAATTCTTCCGAAACCAACCTATGAATTCAACCGTAATCCCATCCAAATTAAATTAACAAGTTGAATCTAAATGTATATAGAAGTGCAAAAGAAGAATAAAAAAACCTTTATAAAAGATGAAAGAAGTTGGAAGACTTTCCTTACCTGATTTTAAGATTTATTATGTGATAAAAATGAAGACAATGGAGTATGAGCTTAAGGACAGACATACAGATCAATGGAACAGAATACACAGTCCAGAAATAGACTGACTTATCTGTTCGATAGATTTTGACTAAGATGCCAAGGTAATTTAATTTGCTAAGAATAATTGTTCCAACAAATGGTGCTGGGACAGCTGGATATTCATCTGTACAAAAAATGAACCTTGATCTTAACTTTACCTCATACACAAAAGCTAACTCACTTTAGATCATAGACCTGCAAGTAAAAGCTAAAATAATAAAACTCTGGGAGGAAACATAAGAGAAAATATTTTTGTTGATGCATAGGCAAAGATGTCCTAGGACATAAAACCCCCAACTGTAAAGGAAAAGAAATCATAAATGGACTTCAAATTAAGAATGCCTGCTCTTTCAAAGACCTCATTAAGAAAATGAAAAAGCAACCTACGAATGGAAGAAAATCTTTCCATACCTGGCATGGTTCTTCTATCCAAAATACACTTTTAAAAATGCAATTCAGTAAAAAGGCCAACACAAATTAGAAAATATGCCTCAGCAATTATATTCTTAGGTATTTAGCCTAAGAGAAATGAAAGACTAATTATATACCAAGATTTGTATATGAATATTCATAGCAGCCTTATTCATAATCACCTACAATTGGAAACAACCCAAATCATCCATCTATATGAGAATGGATAAACAAATGGTAAATTATTACTATTAAGGAATGCCACTGAGCAACAGATTTTGTGATATACATGAAACATGCAAGATCATAAAAGCATTATGTTGAACAAAAGAAACTAGATATAAAAAATACATGCTAGAGTGATTATAACATCTACTCTTATAGGTTACATTTATATTTCTATTTGCTATAAATTAATCTGTAATGATAGAACTTACAAAGTGGTTACTTTGTTGGGAACACAATGAAACTTTCTGGAATGAAGGAAATATTGGAGTGTTTTTGGTAGTGGTTCCTTTTGTTTCTACAACTGACAAAATTTACCAAACTGAACACTTTAGATGTGTACATTTTATTGTATATAAGTTCTATTTCAATTTAAAAACATAATTATTTAGAACCAATTAACTTTCAGGGTGTATTCTATATCAGAGAATTATAGAAGTCTTTCTGATTGCCAATTTTTGCCTTACAAGCCTTTTATTGTTTACTTTCTTCCCAGTGGTTACATGGACTATATACTCTTTGAGACAGGAATCTTCTTGGTACTTTGCACACCTAACAGCATCTGATTCATAATGAGTGTACCATATCTCTGATGTTTTAAAGCTAACCTCAAGATAGATATGATGTTAGCATTATGGATATTATTCTTATTGTTAACAAGTGGATACGTCATTTAATTTGCAGCCAATGTAAGAGTCCAGTAACTGATAAGATCTCTCAAGATGTTAAGCATGTATTTGCTCAATTCAAAGGACTAAAATATGTCAGGATGCCTATGATTAGGATCCTACATCTGCCACTTTAAATGGGAAGACACAGAAGTCCCTGAATCTGAGGTTCCTTATCTGTAAAATGAGCATAATACAAGTATCATCCTCATAAGAGTTACTGTGAGGATTAAATAATAATTGCAAAAGTCTTAGAAACACTTATATAGCTAATATATAAATATTAACTGTCATTATTATTTAAGATCCACCTTTATGTACAGGTAATGCACTGAAAATATGAGCCACTAGAATATATTTGGAATATTTTTAAAACTTTCCATCAAAAATTATAAGCACTATGATGAAGCACACAGCCCTCATTTCTTCTCAATTTTTTGAAAATGGGTATTAAATTAACTCAAACTGCAGGAGCAAAGGATTAAAGAGTGGATCATTCTATCTAAACTACATTCTGTTCTGTTTTGTTTTTCTTTCTTTTTTTTTGAGACAGTCTCGGTTCACGCCATTCTCCTGCCTCAGCCTCCCGGGTAGCTGGGGCTACAGGCGCCCACCACCATGCCCGCTAATTTTTTTTTGTTTTGTTTTGTTTTTTTTAAGTAGAGATGGGGTTTCACTGTGTTAGCCAGGATGATTTCGATCTCCTGATCTCGTGATCTGCCTGCCTCAGCCTCCCAAAGTTCTAGGATTAGGGGCATGAGCCACCGTGCCCAGCCTAAACTACATTCTTCAAAGGTATTATTTAAGGAAAATGTATTCTTTGCAGAACCTTTAAAACTCCATTGTGTTCGGCCGGGCGCGGTGGCTCACGCCTGTAATCGCAGCACTTTGGGAGGCCGAGACGGGCAGATCACGAGGTCAGGAGATCGAGACCATCCTGGCTAATACAGTGAAACTCCGTCTCTACTAAAAAATACAAAAAACTAGCCGGGCGAGGTGGTGGGCGCCTGTAGTCCCAGCTACTTGGGAGGCTGAGGCAGGAGAATGGCGTAAACCCGGGAGTCAGAGCTTGCAGTGAGCTGAGATCCAGCCACTGCACTCCAGCCTGGGCGACAGAGCGAGACTCCGTCTCAAAAAAAAAAAAAAAAAAATCCATTGTGTTCAACACATAGTTATTAAGTACCTACTGTAATGTGTTTCCCTTAAAGCAAAATATCACATTAATTAATTCAATGTTGCCTGTACATGTGTGTGTAAATGATGAAGGTGGAATTTTGTAAAACACTAGACTCCACTACAGGCTTATTCCCCAAATCAGCAAAAATCAGCTATTCTGGAGGAGGGCTGGTGGGTTAGGGGAGGAGTCCAATATCATAATCAGGGGAATACCCATTGATCTCAGACACTTGAGGAAGATAGGCCCATTTTCTCCGCCCACAGAATCATCAGCATCCTGAGCCACCCCACTGAGAGATGGGTCTAATCCCTCAGGTGTTTTTCAGGGAAGAAAATCCACTTGGATGAAATTCCACACCTAGACTAGAGGACCTTGTTTAATACTCCCCCTTTTATTCATTTATTTGGCTTTAAAGAACTACTACATGATCTTGCAACCGAAGAGGAGGAAAGTAAAACCAAAATACCATGATCTTGATCTGGTGCTTCCAAGTTGTAACCGTACCCCAGCAGTGTGCGCACAGCCTCGCGGAGGCTGTCCTTGTTGGATTTCTTGGTTCGGTCATCCAGAAGAGTGTAGGGAACAAGGCGAGGATTTCTTCTGTTCTTTACGTCCTGCAGGGAAAAATAGGGTGCAGATGTCTAAGCAATACCAAGGGCTTTTAAAAATAAATAGCTACCAAATACATCAAACTTAAAATTCCATGAGAAAACCTGACCCTTCCACAATCCCTGCGTTTTCCCAGCCTGCAAAGTTACCAAAACACTATCAATATAAAAGATTCAATCAAATGAATAAGCACATGTATGGAAAGCAGGCCCTCTCCATGAGGAGGAAAAACAACAATAACAAAAAACAGTTTCAGTGGTCTCTAACCACTTCCATCTGCCACGTTCACATGGCAAAGGACAACAGTAGAGAACACCCAATTTCCAAGTACAGTTCATGGACAGGGTTTTATTCCAAGAAGAGCCAAATTAGTACTGGTCCCCCCTCCATGGTTTTCAGCCAATGAAGCACTTAAGGCTGCTTTCCCTTCTTCAGAAAAATTCCAGTGTGTTATGGATCCCCCTTCTATGTCCCTAATTGAAAAATATGCATTGGGTTGAATCCATCAACCAGTGAAAGCCAGCAATGCCAGGGGCACTAAAATGACTATAAAACTCATAACTTGTCTATTGTAAAAGAGGCTCCAATGTTAAACTGTGGTTAAAATGTGTTGACACACACACAGAGAGAGCGCAGGCTATCTTACTATCTTGGCAAAAGGATGATTAATATTAGAGTACAGAACTCAATTCCATGCGATGGGGAAGATGCATCAACTCCTACAAGTGTGTAGGGCAATGCCACTTTGGAAGTTACTTCTTTCCATTCACTCCCTGAGACCAGTTGCAGTATTTGCTCAAGTTTCCACATTTCAAGACGTATAATAAATTCTCAATACTTTAATGTAAACAGGCAAGGGGAGGCTGTGGATGTTCCCACCACACCTCCCAAGGGTTAAAAAAAGAAAAAAAAAAGCTATGGAATCAGACAGCGGTTGTTCTGGTAAACCAGAGAATAAATATTGTGTTGTTGTTGTTGTTGTTGTTGTTTTGTTGTTGTGTTGTTATTATTTGGAAACAGAGTCTCACTGCAGCCTCGACCTCCTGGGCTCAAGCAATCCTCCCACTTCAGCCCCCTGAGTAGCCGGGACTACAGGCATGTGCACCATGCCCAGCTAATTTTTTAATTTTTCGTAGAGACAGTCTCTCACTATGTTGCCCAGGCTGGTCTCAAACTCCCAGGTTCAAACAGTCCTCCCACCTTAGCCTCCCAAAGTGCTGGGATTACAAGTGTGAACCACCACGCCCAGCCAGAAATACTGTTTTGTCTTGTCTTTTCTTCCTTTCCTCTTTCAGGCAAATTAGTACTGAATACCTTAATGCCCAAATACCTGAATATCTACTGATGCCTGGAGCAAAATGATCTGCAACAGTAACTCAGTGGTGAAACCGGAACTGATGCGAGGCTGTTAATGGTCTTTACCCCTCTTGGTATGACCCTGCCTCCCTTGTGCAGAATGAATTGCAATTTGAAGTCAGCTGCCCTGCCAAGGTTGTTATGTATATACATGTAATATATCCTCAAATCACCATTCTGAAAACCAAATACAAAGACTGAATTCTGAAATGTATGTGGCCCCAGGGGTTGTGAATAAGGAATGGTGCACCCATTTTATTATCATTTTATCCCAATGTTCTTACATTTCAAAAGTTTCTCCTAAAACACAGTCTCAGAGAGAGAAATACCAAAAAACCATATTATAAGTCACCAATGTAGTATTATATTAGTCATCGTGTGCCTCACATGTGTTCACGATTACAACCAGAGCTAACCTCATGTAAGTTCTTCAGTCTAGCACTACACAGGTGTTTTAGTCCAGATGTGCACTGTGTGTGATCTATATGATACGAGTTTTAAAATAGTCATTATTTAATCCTTCCTGTTACAAATTATGCTAATTCCCACTTAAGTAAGTCTCAGACCAAATGCCTGGAGCTCATTCCCACGTACCTGCTGGATGCCGTAAGTCCAGCCCTGCCGGATTCGATCCCGCGCCCACACATTGTGGGCATTTTCTGCTAACTTGTCCACCATTGCTTCTTGAGACGGGGTGAGTTTGATAAAGCTTAGGTCCATAGGGGCGGGCTTGTATCCACTTGTCAGCTGGTAACTACAAATCAGAGACAAAGACATTTGTATATAATTGGCCTTTTCATAAAAATCCCTGTAAACATCATTTTCTGGCCCTGCCTCATTGCTGTTGTTCCATAAACCACAGTGGTAACCACTGGTGAAGTACCAAACAGCAAGCCTGGGTCCCTTTCACTTTAGCTAAGAACTGATCAGAAGGAAAAGCCACATAATCTTTGCGTTTTCGTTTTTACACCAATAAGACAGAAATGAGACAACTTACCTGTCTCTCAAAGATGAAAAGGACCTGCCATTGTTTGTGTTCCTAATAGCTGAAGCTTTTGTATAGTCTAAATCAAAATATTGGTTATTTATTGAACTATTTTAGAGATTTCTTGTGAAGTCCTCATTTTTCTTCAACTATTAAATGTTAGATTAATGTGATATTTTTTTCATAAATCAGAGTATCCTTCAGATACTATCTGTTTCTTATTCTACAGGGAAATTTAAATGCATTTGTAATTTATTTCCTTATTGCCATTCCTAGCTACATTATTTAGGAAACCTTTAAATAAGATAGAGACTAGAAAGTAAGGAAAATCTCAGCTATATAACCATCTAAAATCTGATTGCATTTTATTTCCCTAGAGTTCAAGGATCTCTTAGCAGAGACTGCTTCTATATTCTAGGCTGGAGAGAGAAGGTGCTATTATAATAAAACAGGTACAAGTTTTAATTTTTGGAAGAAACACAAAGTTGAAAATAATAACTTTTCAATCCACACATATAAGGGCAATAGTACTGCCCTGCTCCACACAGAAACACAGTGTTTCATTCTATTTAACTACTGAGATTGGCACAAAGCCTATTTTATAACTGCTTTTCTTCCATTCTTCTGTCATTGTTGTATTCCCCATTATTGACTATACCTTGAGGTCAGGATCTGTTTCTGATTCATTTTTCTAACTGCCATTATCCTTAAAACAGTTCCCAGCAGATAACAGCCTTTTCATATATAGTTGTTGAAATGATTAATTTTATTTACCAAATTAATATAAACGTAAATGCATCTTCAACTCAAGAACATTCACTAGGTAATTATGCTAAGTTACAAAATGAATTATTAAAACGTGAGAATAGGCTCTTAAAAATAAATGTGAGAAAAGGCTGGGCACGGTGGCTCACGACTGTAATCCCAGTACTTTGGGAGGCCAATGTGGGTAGATCATATGAGGCCAGGAGTTCGAGACCAGCCTGGCCAACATGGTGAAACCCAGTCTCTACTAAAAATACAAAGGTTAGCCAGGCTTGGTGGCGGGTGCCTGTAATCCCAGCTATTTGAGAGGCTGAGGCAGGAGAATCACTTAAACCCAAGAGGCAGAGACTGCAGTGAGCAGAGATCGCGCCACTGCTCTCCAGTCTGGGTGACAGAGCAAGACTCCATCTCTAAATAAATAAATAAATAAATAAATAAATAAATAAATAAATAAATAAATACTTTTGAAAATAAACTACAAATTCTCTTAAAAATAAACTACTACTCTGGGCCATGACTGGCATCATTACAAGGCAAGCTCCTTGAAAGCAGGGAGTTCATACATTTTATTCACAATGACCTCCCAGCACCTAGAATAGTGACCAACACATGGTAGGCATTCAGTAAAAATTTGTTTAATGAATCAATATATTATAGCAATAAATAACTTTTTTTAATGTTGAATACAGTTGGCTTTAGCTTAATTACTTCTATTTTACTATAATACATCCCATATATTATAAGTAATTTATCTGTAGGCAGGTGCGGTAGCTCACTCCTGTAATCCCAGCAGTTTGGGAGACCAAGACAGGTGGATTGCTTAGGGCCAGGAGTTCAAGACCAGCTTGGCCAATATGGCAAAATCTCGTCTCTACTAAAAAACACAAAAAAATTAGCTGGGCATGTGGTGCACACCTGTAATCCCAGCTACTTGGGAGGCTGAGGCACAAGAATTGCTTGAACATGGAAAGTGGAGGTTGCAGTGAGCTGAGATTGTGCCACTGCACTCTTGCCTGGGTGACAGGGCAAGACTCTGTCTCAAAAAAAAAAAAAAAGTAATTTGTCTATAGACAAAAAAAAGTAATTTTTCTGTAGACAAAAGCTTTACAAATGTTTTGTTTTCAGTAGATTATAACAATGAGGACAAATTACTGGTCTATGTCTTTCAATTTACATTCATAAGTGAAATTTGTGGACATTAAATTTTGTTCCATTTTAAATGAAAACTGTTGCATGGGCAATTAACCGTAGCTTTTGTTTTTTAATAAAGAAGCCATGTGGGAATTTTTTTTAACAACTCATATAAATCATGGTCTTTGACAGATTTCTGACATTTAAATAGGCAAATCTATAAACTGTAATCACAACTGAAGATATCAGTTCTTATTTGGAAAGCATTTTCTTTTATTTTAGAATATATATAGATACATTTATATGTAATTAAATTTTAAAAACCCAAAACATTAATATATATATTTTACCTATTATATATTTATGTTTTTGATTTTGATTTTGATTTTTGTTATTTTTTGAGGCAAGGTCTCTCTTTGTTGCCCAGACTGGTCTTCAAACCCTGGCCTCAAGCAATCCTCCTGCCTCAGCCTCCCAAACTGCTGGGATTACAGGCATGAGCCACCACTCCTGACCTGGAAAGTATTTTTTTTTTTTTTATTTTTCAAGAAAAAGCTCCTAATGCATTTCAAATGCACCAACAGGTAATCAAGCTAGCATAGCCTAGTTTTCAAGTTCAACAGTTTGCTGGAGGCAGCCTCAGGGTACATGATGAAGAGCCTAGTCTTCGGTACTTCCTTACCTTCCCACAACTACTTCTCACTACCCACAACTGGCCCATGGTCACCCAGCACAAGCCAGCACACAATCTTCTTTCACTTTCGAACAGCCTTGATCCCATGCAGCCGTCACAGGGGCCATACAGATGTTGAAGTTTCGATATCCACCTGTGAATCATTGATTGGAACCATTGCTACCCTCATGAGGGTTACATGCATTTCCAAAGAGCCCTCATGAGGGATACACGCATTTCCAAAGAGGAGTGATACTTTCTGGAAACCAGCTTTTAACGGTAGACGTTCTAGCAATATCTTATGGAACGAGGAACTACTTTTGAAAGGTGGAAGGTGGGAAGGAAGTCCTCCCCCATAAAAACTCATAGACAAGTTCTACTAATGTGTGAAGCTGGATAATACTGACATAATCGTTCCTCTTTATTTTCTATTTTTTTTCTTCCCATGCAGATTTCTTCTAGAATTGCTTTAATCTGTGATCTCAATGAAAACTTATGGAGATGCATTTGCATCTGTTGAAGCAATCCGACAATTTGTTCACGTTCATTTTCAGAGGTAAACTATAACTTATTTTACTTTCTTTTCTCTATACCCTTGTACAAAAAAGGATTTGAAGCTTAGAATTGTTTTTTAATGGCTAATAATTCCATTCAAATTACAGTTACAAACTCTCACTTCACCTGAACCTTTTTATTTCCACCTCTTTTGAACAACAAATCATTTGTACAGTAAAAATAAATATGAATATCTATGAAATTCATGGACTTGAGTCAACTATAATGGATAAAACTATTGATATCATGAATGTTTCACCAATATGAATTAATGGTAACAGCAATAATTCATAAAACCATTTTTCTGTGTGTAGTACATTCTGACAAAGAAACTAAGAATCAAATCGTTATATCAAAATGAGATATATTTAAAAGTAAATAAGTGTACTTTGACAAACAATGTTCATTTCACCTTATTAATACAATTTAATTAGGTACACAAAGGACAACCAACTGCTGATCTGAATTATTACCTTTTTGTGGTTAAAAATAAACAAAGCTTTTGAATCAAATGTAATTCACATGAATCAGAAGCTGAATAGTTTCAAGTAAAATTTCAGATTGATTTCTAAAAAGTTAAAGTAAATAAAAAATACTAAAATGACTCTTAGAAAGTAAAATTTTATGGCCACCAAAATGGGAAAAAGTCATATTATTATTATATTAATACAAAAAACATATTGCTCATATTAAGATATCTCTGTATTACATTCTACTTTCTCAAACATCATGAGAAACTTCTGCCATAATCAGCCAACAGATTTTTTTCTCCTCCAATTTATTTGTTTAATAGGTATACATAGCTTTTACCTCCTTTCTTTACCATGCACGTTTTCTGTGCCACCAATCATCCTATAAAATTAGCTTATGAGGAATATATATGAATTTAAACAACTGATTTAATATGCTCACTTTACAAAGTATCAAAATACTTTTATAGTCATTAGCTCTTAGTTTTATTTTGGCAACTACATACTTTAACAAAATAAAAAAGAATAAAACAACGACATTGAGAGTAATAAAATACCTAACAGTTTAGGCTTCGCTTTCCTGATAGCAAAATTTTTTTTAAAAATACCTCTGAAAACAAAACAAAACAACAAAGATCCCGGCCAACTGTTGATTCTATTTGCATCAAATCACCAAAGATATAAACAAAAAATTGACAGTGTTTGGCTGCACTGAGGAATTGTCATGTTAAGTTTCAGCTCAGTTTTGTGCTTCATTCCCATCTGACCCACATTTTTCCTAAGCAGGTATTCCAGATGAGCCTTTGAAACGAGGGCTCAGTGTAATATAATTAAAGGGCCAATTAAAGTGATTCAACAAAAACAAGGCAGAATACCAAAAACAGTAAGCACCAATCTTTTTTTTTTTTTTTTTTAAAGCTACCCCCATCTCCCAAGCTTACTTGTTTAAAATGAATCAAGTTAAATGAAGCGTGGAAATCATTATATTGTGAAAGATGTGCGGTAAACATGCAAAGGCTACAGCCAAGTTCAGGGAGTGTCAGCTGTAAATTTCAAAGCCAAATCAGTCCTCCAAGTACCTTGGAACAAATGGGAAATCTCAGATGACTGCACACCAGAGACATTAAGAGCAAGTTTTGCTGAAAGCACATCTACTAGAAATGAATGCTAGGCTGACATTTTCACAGAAAACGTATGGAGAATATTCAGAATCATTCTCCAGAAAACAAATACAGAAGGATTAATTTGTATGTAGAAATCAGAAGGGAGAAAACACGGGTTATATTTCTTCTACTTTTTTACTTTTTTTGTTTGTTTTTAAATAAAAACGTGTAATATGAAGATGTGCCCTACTCCACCAACCCCAAACTCCTTTTGACTTGAAGGGCTTTCCTCCACTCCTCAGCCCTTTTGAAACGAGACCATGAAGTATCCACTGCTCTCAAGAAGGAGGCATTTCAAGAGAGAGAGAGGGAAAAAAAAGCTATAATTGGCTTTTGAATTTTAAAATGTCTTTGAACATTCAATGCAGAGACAAAGATCTTTATAGCAGGGCCTTGGGATATTAAAATCTCTGCTTTTGAATACCAAAGGGACAAAGCCCTTATGCCTTAGGACAGAAGAGAACAGATAAAGAACCCAGGGCCTCCAGTGTAAGATAGGCTGAAAATTCCAGAGCCTAGAGGAGGGGAGAGTCAGAGGAGGCAAGTTCTCCCCACCCTTCTGCCCAAGTGAGGACCAGACAGATTGCAGAGCCAAAGTGAACTTCTATTTTGCTTCCCAGATTGTACTCAGACGAATGGCAGGGTCTCATAATTTCACAGATCCAAACCCATGAATAGTACAGATATGGTGACAAACTAATTGTAGGCTGATGGGGCTGTGGCAACCCTTCCTTCTCCCTCCACCGATAGGCTGCAATCTCCAAGCAGCCAGAGAGAGCATTCTTAGGTTTCCAGCACTCCTAGAGAGGCCTGGATGAGGCACAAGAAGGAATGGTGACTCAGAGAGGAGGAGGGCACCCAATGTGAACCCAATACCAAAAAAGTGTAGAATACACACATCCCGTAAAACGCCAGCAGAGATGAATGAAGACAATTCAGTCGAAGGCAGCAAACTCAGGTGAGAATGGCCAAGGATTGAATGGCACCTCCCTATCAGCTGAGTGCCCAGAACATAAGCAGCCGTGGTAATAAGAGGGGCATAAATCTCGTGTTCAGTTTCACTGTCAAATACTCATTCAACAGTAAAATGCTTTCAGGTGCTATTCTAGGAACTAATAATACATGGGAGGCAGAGGCAGGTGGATCACCTGAGGTCGGGAGTTTGAGACCAGCCTGACCAACACAGAGAAATCCCATCTCTACTAAAAATACAAAACAAGCCGGGCATGGTGGTGCATGCCTGTAATCCCAGCTACTCAGGAGGCTGAGGTAGGAGAATCACTTGAATCCGGGAGGCGGAGGTTGGGGTGAGCCAAGATGGTGCCATTGCACTCCAGCTGGGCAACAAGAGCGAAAGAAACTCTGTCTCAAGATAAATAAATAAATAAATAAACATAGACAAAAATGTATATCTTTATAGAACTATGTTCCAATGAGGAATTAAATAGTAAATCAAATAAAGTATAATATAATAGTATGTTAGAAGATTTAAATGCTATGAAGAAAAATAAAGTAGGAAAGGGGGATAGGAAGAAATACGTTTTTAAATAGAGTACAATTTTAAAGAAGTTGAGGGAGACTACTTGAGAAGACGACATTGGAATCAAGCTCTAAAGGTGAGACTAGACAGAGAAAATATTGATATAATTACATTTGCCCTAAACAAACTAGAATTAATGCCCTAAACAAACTAGAATTAATTTAACACTGTCAGGCTGCATTCTGGCTACAAGGCTCATTGGATTTAAATTCTAAATTAAGCCCAATCAGAGAAAATGAAGAACATGGCACACTGGTACATTTTTAAATTTCTGGTCTGTGAAATTTACCCACTACACATATAAAGAGTATCTAAGGGTTTTTCTTTTCTTCATAATTACAGTGCCTCATCTTTACAGAAAAATCCAACTGTGTTTCTAAACCATTTTCACTTAGGTAAATATTTACAAAACTGAATTGTGTACACGTGTTTGTGTCTATATAAACAGTATACATATGGGTACACATTCAGTATCTAATGCATTCATTTCAGAAAGTCATTTTAAATGTGTGTGTGTATGTGTGTGTGTGTGCGCGCGCACATCAAGCATATCATTCTCAGCCTTTTGTCTACTCTACTATGCCTGAGAGCTATCACACAGTTTCCTGTCACATATAGTAGCTTCACAGCACTAGGGGTAACGGCATGTTGGGAAGAGCAGAAAACCTAGCAGTAGTTTTAGAAACCTCTCAGATGATCCTAATATGCTTTTTTAAAAAATATATATATATATATTTTGAGACAGAGTTTCACCTTTGTTGCCTAGGCTGGAGTGCAATGATGCGATCTCGGCTCACTGCAACCTCTGCCTCCCAGGCTCAAGTGATTCTCCTGCCTCAGCCTCCCAAGTAGCTGGGATTACAGGCACCTGGCACCACGTCTGGTTAATTTTTGTATTTTTAGTAGAAACAGAGTTTCACCGTGTTGGCCAGGCTGGTCTCGAAGCCCTGACCTCAGGTGATCTGACCACCTCGGCCTCCCAAAGTGCTGGGATTACAGGCATGAGCCACCGCGCACGGCCCTAATATGCTTTTCAACACTCAAGCAGCCTTTGACTTACTGTGTCTTGTGTTGATTTCATGACAGATAAGTGCTAAATGGAAGTTTAAATAAATGCCATTCATATTCAGACAGGATTTTATTTTCATTTAAATCTCCAGCTTTTCGAACAATCTCAAACACTCAGGCATATGAGAGAGTGAGGACCACAAGCTCTTGGAGCGAGTGGACTGTTTTTCAGTTGCTTATTTCTTTATTGCTATAATAATTTAACTCTGGCTCATCAAACTATGCAGAGTGTCAAGAGTTTAGCTACAATAAATGAGGGAAGATGCGTGAAATTAAGAATAGATGATAATGTGTTGTGGTCGTCACTGCTTGGTTGAGAGGAAGGAGAAAAGAGGCACACGAGGAAAGAAAAAAACTACAATGAATCATCCATTCTTCAAAATTTCTTAAGAATTTTCAGTTAAATGATGTCTATTATATATCAGAAATCGACCCTTTTTAAAGGTTTTTATTTTTAAGTTCTGAGGTACATGTGCAAGATGTACATAAAAATTGGCTATTTAAAAAAAATTTATTTTTATGAAGTTCCAGGTACATGTGCAGGATGTACAGGTTACATAGGTAAATGTGTGCCCTAGTGGTTTGCTGTACCTGTCAACCCATCAACTATTAAGCCCAGCATGCATTAGCTCTTTTCCCTAATGCTCTCCCTCCCCGTGCCCCACTCCCTACAGGCCCCAGTGTGTGGTGTTCCCCTCCCTGTGTCCATGTGTTCTCATTGTTCAGCTCCCACTTAGAAGTGAGAACATGCAGTGTTTGGTTTTCTGTTCCTGCGTTAGTTTACTGAGGATAATGATTTCCAGCTCCATTGGCTACACAGGACAAAAACTGGCTATTTTTAATAGGGAATATAGCATTTAATTCCAACTGATATATTGAACTTGACCGATTATCAAAGTGTCTCTAAAATATATGCAAAAGAGACAGCAGTAGAAATCTTCTGGGCTATGAAAAGGTTATTATGCGATGACACTGCTCTTTCATAGATCATAGCCCAAGGGTTGCATGTAGGAATCGACCATATTTCTACCAGTTACACAAAAGCAACTTAAAATGCATATGTGTATCATATGAAACCCTGGCACTCAGGAAATATATGCTTTCAGCAAGGGGAAGTGAGAGTCAAACTTAGAAACGACGGAGGTAAACCTGGTAGAAAACAATACTGGTTCTTCTCAAGATTTTAAACAAAAATTAATCTCCTCATGAACATTATATTTTGCTTAAATAATGTATTTTAAGAAAAGCTAAAACAATTTCTAATCTGTGACTTTCATCAGCATATCTAGTTTGTATCTAGGTTATACGGCCTGTGCATCCATATGGAATGTTCAGAAGAATAGACCTTTAAAATCACCCCCCTGGTTATACCTATGTGTTGTTCTCCCTAATCCAGTCGGTATTAAGTCCCTTGGAATGTAGAATTCAAGACACCAGGACAAGGGTGGAAATCAGAAACCTTGCTCTTAATCATCACCTCTCTCCTTTAAAAATTCATCCCCCCCGGTTTCTTCCCACTATTTACATAAACATGCTCATGTGTCTCCTATGCTTTATCATTTTTTTTTTTAATTGTGACAGAGTCTCACTCTGTCACCCAGGCTGGAGTGCAGTGGTATGATCTTGGCTCACAGCAACCTCCACCTCTCAGGTTCAAGCAATTTTCCTGGCTCAGCCTCCCGAGTAGCTGGGATTACAGGTTGTGCCACCATGCCCAGCTAATTTTTGTATTTTTAGTAGAGACGGGGTCTCACCATGTTGGCCAGGCTGGTCTGGAATTCCTGACCTCGAGTGATCCGCCTGCGTCGGCCTCCCAAAGTGCAGGGATTACAGCTGTGAGCCACCCGGCCTGGCCAAAAAAACTTCTTTAAACACCATTTCCTTCTGAAACGAATTCCATCAATATCATCTTCACCTTTTTTTTTTTTTCTTTTTCTTTTTTTTGACGAAGTTTCACTCTGTCGCCCAGGCTGGAGTGCAGTGGCACGATCTCCGCTCACTGCAAGTTCCACCTCCTGGGTTCAAGTGATTCTCCTGCCTTAGCCTCCCGAGCAGCTGGGATTACAGGTGCCCACCACCATGCCTGGCTAATTTTTTGTTTTGTATTTTTAGTAGAGACGGGGTTTCACCATGTTGGCCAGGCTGGTCTCGAACTCCTGACCTCAGGTGATCCACCCACCTCGGCCTCCCAAAGTGCTGGGATTACAGGCGTGAGCCACCGCGCCCGGCCTGAACTTCTTAAAGACTAATTATATTCCTACTATCTCCTCTTTCCCACTAACATTTTTTTTAAGTTCATTAAAACCTGGTTTCAGTTATCAATCAACTCTTTGTTATTACTATGAACATTTTCAGGCCTATGCAAAAGTATCAAAAAATAGTGAATACACCTGAAGCTCTCCTTCTATTACACCACCTCAATTCCAATCCCCTCCTTATCCCCAGAGAAAATTATTACTCTGAATTTGAAGCTGACTATTCTTAGACATGATTTTTATACTGTTCTTCCATATATCTGGCTCTATGAATTATCTGTAGAATTATATTTTATGTTCCTCAACTTTAAACGGTATTATACTGTATCACCTTTTTGGGAACATGCTTTTTTGTTTTTGGCTCTAAGTAGTATTTTTGAGATTTGTCCATGAATCTATCTAGCTATAGTTAATTCATTTTAACTGCTCTATAGTATGCCATTACATGAATCTATAAAAACTGTATTTAGGCCCGGCGCAGTGGTTCAAACCTGTAATCCCAGCAATTTGGGAGGCTGAGGCAGGTGGATCACCTGAGGTCAGAAGTTCAAGACCACCTTGACCAACATGGTGAAATCCTGTCTCTACTAAAAAATACAAAAATTAGCTGGGCGTGGTGGCAGGCAGCTGTACTAGGGAGGCTGAGGCAGGAGAATTGCTTGAACCCGGGAAGCAGAGGTTGCAATGAGCTGAGATCATGCCACTGCACTCCAGCCTGGGTGACAGAGCAAGACTCCATCTAAAAACAAAACAAAACAAACAAACAAACAAAAAACCAACTGTATAGGGATTGATGGGAATTTGATGGAAATTTACATTGTTTCCAATTCAGTGCTATTACAAATCTGATACACTGAACTTGACCGATTATCAAAATCAATATTCAGACAGGATTTTATTTGCTGTATGCCGCAATGAATATTCTTTTCAGGTTTGTTTTGCATGAGACAAAAGTATCTCTAAAGTTTATGTCTGGAAAAGAAATGTGTCACCTTCAACTTTATAAGGTTTATAAGATTAGGCTAAATTCATAGTAGTTGTACTAATTTACATAGTCTTCCATTTTTTCTCACCTGGTGGGGGTGAAATAGCTTTTCATTGTGATTTTAATTTATATTTCCTTGATTATTACTGAAGTTGAGTGTCTTTCATATACTTATTGGATCTGCAGGGGTTTTTTTAATGAATTATGTTCAAATCCTTTGCTCATTTTTCTATTTGGGCATCTTTTTATTAATTTTTAGGAGTTCTTGATATTGTTCTGCAAGTCTTAACAGATGCTTTTGATGCACAGATTTTTTTCCTTTAGTAAGTGCATATTTCAGCTTAGAGGACATGAAAAACAAATGACATCAAGTGTAGAAACACAATTAAAAAGAAATAAAGCAAAGTTAAGAAATGGTCAAGGGTCCTATTATTGTTAGAAATAATTCTGTAAATTCTCGTGAGTTTTCTATGCAATAATATTAACTGCTATTGATGGCAATTTGGTGTTTTTCCTTTCCAAACCTCATGATTTTTTTCTTGTCTCATTACATTGGCCTTATTGAATACATCAAGTAGTCGTGACTTATATTGTCTCATTCCTAAACCTTAAAGGAAAAATTTGGGGTTTTACCTTATAGATTATTGGTTTCTGTTGGCCTTTGTTAGGTTAAAAGATTCTCTCGGAGTATTGCCTTCTAAGAGTTTATGTGCTTATCAATAAAAAAATCTTATGAATTATTTATTTCTAAATATATTGGGATAATCATATGAATTTTCTTCTTTATTAGGCATGAATTTAATAGATACATTTTCTAATGTTAACCTATCTTTTCACTACTAGAATAAACTCAGCTTGGTCATATTATACTTTGTTAATATACTACTGAGTTGTTTGCCAGTGTATCACTTAGCATTTTTGCATCTATGCTCATAATAACAATGGATTATAATTTCCCTTTTTCATACTGTCTTGATCTGGGCTTTGATATGAAAATCATATTATCAGAAAATAAACTGTGAAGTGTTTCTTCCTCTTTATTTGAGATTGTATTTGGTAGAAATCAATAGAAAAGTTGTTTGGGATGTGTGGATGTGCGTGTGTATGTGTGTTTGATTCAATTCCTTTAATAGTTATAGCTCTATTCACATTTTCTTTCTTATTGGATCAGTTTTGATATTATTCTACACAACTGTCCACATTTTTACTTTCAGAAAGTTTTAATACACATTTATTACATTTTTCCTAAGTTTGCTAACAATTTTGTTTTTCTTTTTCCTTTGTCAATCTTTTCAGAGTCTTTTTCCCCTGATTAGCAGGTTTTTAAAACAGGCTCTTGGCATCATTGGTGTTTATATTTCATCCCACCCCCACCAAATTCATTAGTATTGCTCTTATTATAATTTATTTTCTTTTACTTTCTCTGAGTAATACTTAATATATGCAATTCATATGTTTTAATATGAAATATTTTCCTTTTCCATTATTGCGTTTTAAAATTTCTATGATGGATAAATTCAAGAGATCTATTGTATAGCATGGTTAATATAGTTAATAATGATGTATTATATATTGAACATTGCTAAGAGAGTAGATTTTAAATGTTCTCACCAAAACAAAAGAAAAAGAATTATGTGAGGTAATGAATACATTAATTGGCTTGATTTAGCCATTCCACAGCATATACATATTTCAAAATATCATGTGGCATACCATAAATATATGAAATTTGTATCCATCAACCTAAGAAATACACAAAACCAAAAATATTAAAAAGTTTTTTAAAAATTTGGTTTTCAATCATCCATTTATAAGAGTATAAAGGCATGAAAAAAGGATAGGTTCATTTAGCAAGATCAAGAAATATGGGTTATCTTTTTAAATTAGAAATAAACAAAGGCAGAGCGGTAAATAAGTAAATAATTTTTCAGATGATATGCTTGATCCATAACCTATTTAGAAGTATATTTTTAAATGTCTAAATGTGTCATGATTTGTTATTTTTGTTGTTATTCTTTGTGATCCAGTGGATGTGATCTTTATGATATCAGTTTCTAATGTCCTAAAGGATATTAAATTTTATAAATGTTTCATGCTTGCAGCACTCTATATATGTCAAGCTTTTAATTGGTGTGTGTTTATATTTTTATTAATCTTTGTTAATATTTATGTTACATACATAAGTTTCTGAGAGTTGTGTTAGGTCTATCACTATGATTGTATATTTGTCTATTTCTTTTTGAAAATCTACTAGTATTTTCCTTCATTGATTTTTGAAGCTGTTTTACTTGGTGTACACATGAGTAGTTACAGCATGGTGCTTGTTTTCTCGATCCTCCATATAGTGACCTTCTTTTCTTAATATTAATGTTGCTTTAAGGGCAATTTTGTTTTATGCAGAAACTGATAAAAGGAAAGTACATCAGTTTCATTTTGAGCAGTATTGCCTAGTGTTTCATTCTTATTATTTTCAACTTTTCTGTGTGCTAAAGTTCCTGACATACCTCCTATAGCTGTATACCGTAAGTTATCTTTTTGAATCCAATCTGACAATTTCTGTTATGCACATGGAGAATTTAATCCATTTACATTTGTTATGAGTAATGGTATATGTGAATTTATATCTGTCATCACATTTTAATTTTAAAAATCATTATAACTACGAAAGTATAGGCTTCAAAGCATTATAATAAAATGAATTTCATTAATCCATCACCAAGTTAACAGTTAGAACATTACTAACAACATTATAGCTGTGTGCTCCTCCCCATCTTACATCCCTGCCTAGAGTATATACCAAAGATAATTACTACCTAGAATTAGAATTTCATTGATTTTAAAAAGTCAGTCCTTATCAAAGTATGTATCTCCAAAATAGGTATTTAGTTTTTATTTTTTAGTTCTACTTGCTTTTGAGCCTCAAAGATGGTGTTACATTGCATCACCCAGTAGAATATGTTTTTTTACACCCCTATTGTTTTTTAGGTCCATCTATGTTGTCATTTATAATTCCTTGATTTTATTATTAGATCATAGCCAACTTGACTCATTTTATTATTGAAGAATATTCCTTCCACCTCCTATAACTTCCCCCTTATCCTTTTGCTATTCCAAATAATGTTACTATGAATGATAGTTTTCCTGTTTGTTGATGCAAACTGTCTCTAGGGTATATCTCTAGGATATACTCTGCTGGGTAGCAAGATGTGCAAATGTTTAATTTTACACAATGATGCCAAATTGCTTGCAAAATGGTTGTTAAAAAACCACAACATTTTAGGCTTGTGCTGATCTGTATGTGTGTGTATATATATATATACCTGTTTTATATATATATATATATATATATATATCTGTTATATATATATACCTGTTATTATGAAGGTTTTTGTCAATAGAGAAAGAATAAAATGCTATCTCATGGCAAATTGAGAAATAGTACATAGACTCTCAGCATGTCCAAGTACAGCTTTCATTTAAGGGTCTCAGCTTTTCCATACCTTCGCCAACTCTCAAATAATTGCTGTGTTGCATTGTGAAAGTAACACAAGGAATATGCATTAATAAATACTCAAGGCAGAGGACATTAGTTCCTCAATGAGACAAACTTACTTTTAAACCCTGTGCCCCATCGATCTATCTTTCTATCATCTAGCTGTCAATCTATCATCTACCTATCTTAAACTTAGAAATTAGAATTGAGACGACTGTCATGGGGACATACATGAACCCATTTGTTTCAACAGAAAAAGACAACCAGATGTTTCTGACAAAAGATAACTCTGTTTTAGCTGATTGTTTTGACAGTGAAAACTGCTTTTGTCAATCAGATTTTATAACAGTTAGATTCTATACATGAAATAAGTTGAATTGTACTCCAAATGCATACACACACATGCACACACACTCGCACATAGCATTTGATACAAACAATTGATTAAATGTAATATGCTGTCAAAGATAATGTGAAATTAACATTTCTACTTCCTTATCCTTCTAAGTAAAAGAGTAACAGGTATAATTACCAGGTTGTTGTTTTTGGTTTTTGGTTTTGTTCTGTTTCAGCCCTAATAACGCCTTTTTTGTATACTTTCCAAAAAACCTGAGAGTAGTTTGGAAAGGATGAGGATAATGAAAATGAGAGGATAACTCTTTTTCAAGTTAGGTAGATTCCAATTTTTGGCTGTCAAGAAACTGAACAAGGGCATAATCCAGCTGTCACCCTGAAAAAATCATTACATATGATTTTTCATAATAAACAATTATGGTTTTTGGTTCACTTAACCCAATGATAGTTTTAATAAAAAAAATTATTTATATGAACAAAGAATGCAACCACTCTGCCAACTTGACTCTATCAATAAATATTATTTGTATGTGAATACATAATATAATTGGATAAAGAACAGCTAAATCCATCTTACCGTGAGCTATTTCCAATAAAATCCTATTTTTATGAATATTTATTAAAAATAATTTATGTTGTTTTGAGCACCTGTGTACTAAAATAATATAATGATAACTCAGGAGGAAAATTTTAACTTAATGACTATGATCACAGAAAATTAAAACAATTAAAAATTCAATATAGATACATATCTTAGTTATAATGTAGGATACAGTACTCAAAGACTGTCAAGGATAAAATATTGATTAGCATACTAGACAGTAGGAGAAATAATTTGAAAATACAGTTCAAAAAGGAAAATGAAATCATGTAAAATTCTCCATTATCAACATTTTTATGTCATTTTTAAACAGATGATGGCAGATATCTGAACACTGTGGTCTGCGCTCATAAGATACACTCAAAGCTGATGAAAAAGTGTCATTTTGAAATGTAAATATGCAAAATGTACCATAAAATCACATCTTTTGGAACTACTTAAATTTTCAAAGAAAAACTTTAGAACCTAAAAATGAGCAAGGTAACAATACAGTTTTTATAATTATGGAGCACCTGAGTAAAAATGTTCATACACTGTTGAACTAGAAGACTTGCTTAAATCTGCATTTGCACAGAAAAAAAACAATTTCTACTTGGATTTTATGTTTTTCTGGGGTAACATGAGACCTGAGGTGACTGATAGAGATTACGGGTGGCTACTTTGATTATATCTTGATGCTATTATTTAATACATCTACAGGTTTGCTATTTACAAGTCCTGCACATCAGAAAAGTAGCTTGAATACTTAAGTGTAAATAAATAAGAAAGTAATATGAAACAGCTATCATTTATCGAATATTTCTTTAATACCTAAAACTTCCCTGTTAAGTAGGTATTACTAATGCCCATTGGCAGATGAGAAAGGTGAGGTCTTAAGCAGGATCATAGATACAGGTCATAGAACAGCAGGCCAAACCAGCACTACAGCATCTATCAACCTCAATTTTCTCATCTTAAAATGTGGATAATAATGCTGACTTCATAATTAATCCTCGAATATATTTGTTTTGTAAAAGTAAATAAAATTATAAAGATTTCTGAGCGGAAACTAGAAAGCTATATGTAATCATTTAGAAATATGGATACCTCTGTTAACATACACACACACACTGGGAAAATAACACAGTTTTTATAACACATTCCCAAATACAATCTGAGCTTTGTTTCATCACTCAGCAGTGTGATAGAAACTACTGTTTCACCAGATACTTAATGTAACCCCTAGGGTAATTCAGTTAGTTTAAATTTTTGAATCTGAATTTTTTTTTTTTTTTCTGAGATGAAGTCTCACTTTGTTGCCCAGGCTGGAGTGCAGTGGCATGATCTCAACTCACTGCAGCCTCTGCCTCCCAAGTTCAAGCGATTCTCCTGCCTCAGCCTCCTGAATAGCTGGGATTATAGGCAAGTGCTACCACGCCCAGCTAATTTTTGTATTTTTAATGGAGACAGGGTTTCACCATGTTGGCCAGGCTGGTCTTGAACTCCTGACCTCAGGTGATTCGTCTGCCTTGGCCTCCCAAAGTGCTGGGATTAAGGTGTGAACCACGGGACCCAGCCTTGAATCTGAATTTTAAAGCTTCAGTAAAAGCAAGGCATCTGTGTGTCCATCAAGAGTTATTTGGTTGCACTAAATCTCTACATAGATTATTTAATATTGCCTAGTCATTCAACTTACTTCTTGGGTAGCTTCATTTTTTTCACCTTGTCTTCAGCATGTTCATCTGATATACCTACATGACATCCTAATGCCAACAAAGTCCTGGAAAACAAAACCAAAGATAAGTGTGATCATTTCTTCTCTATGTCCAGAATAACCCAACATGACAGCAGTAGCAATGAGATACAACCTTGAAAGCGCAGCAGAAGTCTTGTTTTTAAGGCAAAAGGAACATTTATTGATTTGCTAATTATTCATTTCTGAGTAAGGGATGAGACACTGCAAACTGAAATAGCACAAAAAGGAATACACTGAAAAGTAAGTCTTCCTCTAGCCTCTTCTAGTTCTGTTTCCTTCCTCTAAAGGCATCAATTGTTACCAATTCTTCGATATCCTGCTGGAGAGTCTATGTACATACTAAAGCAGATATATGTGGTGTGTGTGTGTGTGTGTGTATGTGATATTATTATTTTACCTTTTATAGAAATGGGTATATAGAAGAGACATTTTGAGACAATTTGTCTTTAGTACCCATGGCACTGAGTGGTTTCTCCTGCCTCAAAAGAGTAAGAAATAATGGCATAATATTTTGGGATTACAGAATTTCTAAGGCCTGGCCTGTTCCAGTAAGAATGTGGGAATTATCTATAACCCATAATATTTATCTCTATAATATTATAATAATGTATGGATAGGTTGATGGTTATGCATATATACATATATGTACATTATATATGTATTTCCATATAGACAGGTATCTATATGTATAAGCTTAACCATTTAGACAGATATATATATATAAGCTTATACATATGGATATCTATCCATCTATATACACACAAGTATCAGTTAAATTTTGTTATATATGAAAAAATTAACCCCATGAAATTATCTTTCTAGTGTTAAACTGCAAAACTGTGGGTAGACCAAGAGCTGATTGAAGGTATAAAATAAGCTAAATAAAGAATGTGCACGTTGAAATGGGATTGATCAGCAATAGAATAAAAAACAAACTCACAGGAACAAATATAGATTACACTTATTCAAACACTATCCAGAGGACAGGAACATTTTTACCAGCACCCTCCATTCCTATATTTATTCATTCAGTAAATACCTACTGAGTGCTATCAAGTGCCAGGCCCTGTGCTACAGACAAAAGGCAATTATGATAGTATCTTCAGTGCAATGAGATAATCAGAAGGCTATGAAAGTATCAAAGAGGCTGGGCGCGGTGGCTCAAGCCTGTAATCCCAGCACTTTGGGAGGCCGAGACGGGCGGATCACGAGGTCAGGAGATCGAGACCATCCTGGCTAACCCAGTGAAACCCCGTCTCTACTAAAAAAACACAAAAAACTAGCTGGGCGAGGTGGCGGGTACCTGTAGTCCCAGCTACTCGGGAGGCTGAGGCAGGAGAATGGCGTAAACCTGGGAGGCAGAGCTTGCAGTGAGCCAAGATCTCGGCACTGCACTCCAGCCTGGGCGACAGAGTGAGACGCCGTCTCAAAAAAAAAAAAAAAAAAAAAAAAAAAGTATCAAAGAGGGACGTCCAACCCAGCTCTGAGGGAACTTGAGACTGATCATAATATTAGGATTTATCATAAACTCAGGCAATTAAACCTTTGAGCACATGCCCACCAAGAAATCTTCTGATTACAATGTGTCTTCCAAAGCTGATCTGTAAAAACTGAATATTTTGGGTTATAAGACAGTTGTTATCACTGCAAATTAACACCTCAGTGTGACATGCCAGGAATGTAGTCAATGTGAGTCCAGACTGAGAGACAAAGTAACATGGTATACTGACATCAAAAGTAGGCCTGAGCCATAGAAAATGTAATTAGTTAATACCAGCCTGAAGGGTTTCTGAGAGAGAGATGGTGTTTTATGCCATCAATACTATAATCTTCTCATAACTAATTAATTCAGCCTCATAATCTCCTCCCCAATGCAAACTACCTAGAAAAGTATGAATTCAACTCACATGGACAGTGAACTATTATATAGACCATATGTGCATAAATATAGAAGTCCATAAATATTTACCAAGTTACCACCATATCTAAGGTACCCTGTACTACAGTAGTCCTCCCTTCTCCATGGCTGATATGTTCCAGGACCCCCAATGGATGCCTGAAACCACAGATAGTACCAAACCCTATACTTTTTCCTATCCATACATACTATGATACATACTAAAATTTAACATATAAATTAGACATAGTAAGGGATTCAAAACAGTAGCTAATAGAAAATAGAACGATTTTTTTTTTTTGAGACGGAGTCTGGCTCTGTCGCCCAGGCTGGAGTGCAGTGGCGTGATCTCGGCTCACTGCAAGCTCCGCCTCCTGGGTTCAGGCCATTCTCCTGCCTCAGCCTCCCGAGTAGCTGGGACTACAGGCGCCCGCCACCGCGCCCGGCTAATTTTTTGTATTTTTAGTAGAGACGGGGTTTCACCGTGGTCTCGATCTCCTGACCTTGTGATCCGCCCGCCTCGGCCTCCCAAAGTGCTGGGATTACAGGCGTGAGCCACCGCACCCGACCAAAATAGAATGATTATAACAACATACTGCTCACAATTTCACAGACAGAAGAATTGTTGTTTTTGTAGATCTTAGCAAGTTCAGTATACAGTATTTTTCTTCCCTTATTAAGTTGAAAATATTCACCTTTTCGCTTAAAAGCAGCACTTTATGGCTTCTCTTTGACATATTCAAATTGCCAGCATCTTTAACTCTGTGCTTTGGGGTCATTATTAAGTAAAATAAGGGTTACTTGAACAAAAGCTCTACAGTGTCATGACAATCAATCTGATAACCAAGACTGTTGCTAAGTGACTAACAGGTAGGCAGCCTACCCAGCACGGGCCAGGGGGACGCAGGGATGATTTGCTTCCTGGGCAGGACAAGGTAGCAGGGCGTGAGACTTCATCACACTGCTCAAAATGGCATGCAATCTAAAACTTAGACATTGCTTATTTCCTAAGTTTTCCATTTGGTATTTTCAGGAGTACTACTCTACATGTTTGTCTCGACACTGTTTACAGTCTGATAGGAGAAAAGATGAGGAGTGAAGAATTATAATAAAACCAAGTAGGATTCAAAGTTTTAAAAAGTTATATTTTCAGAAGTATATTTAAGATATTCCAAGAAAGATCATTAAAAATTTCCATGATGATGATATGTGGGAATAAAGGATAAAGAGATGAGGAGGCAAATATTTCAGGTAGGTGAACAAGACAGACAACCTACAGAAGCAGGAGATCATGGGCCTGTGGCGTGGGGGCGGGTGCAGAGAAGAGTTGACTGGAGTACTAAGATCTGACCATGTACTACAGGTTAAGGGTAAAAAGAAATACTGGGATAAGTTTGAGGTGCACTATATGCTTCATAAATATTTCTCATTATGTGTGATGGCTAATTTTATGTATCAACTTGGCTGGGGCATCGTGCCAAAATAGTTAGTCAAACATTATTCCAGATGTTTCTGTGAAGGCTTTTTTGGATGAGATTAACATTTAAGCTGGTACACTTTAAGTTCATATGGAGCCAAAAAAGAGCCTGAATAGCCAAAGCAATCCTAAGCAAAAAGAACAAATCCAGAGGCATCACACTGCCTGACTAATATATAGGGATATAGTAACTATCACAGCATGGTAATGGTACAAAATTAGACACATAGATCAATGGAAAGGAATACAGAACCCAAAAATAAAGCCACACACCTACAACCAACTGATCTTTGACACAGTTAACAAAAATAAACACTGGAGAAAGGACAACCTCTTCAATAAATGGTGCTGAAAAAAATGGCTAGCCATATGTGGAAGAATGAAATTGCACCTCTCTCACCATGTACAAAAATTAACTCAAGATGGATTAAAGATATAAATGTAAGACCTAGAAGAAAACCCAGAAAAAATTCTTCTGGACATTGGCCTAGACAGAGTTTATGATGAAGATACCAAAAGCAAATGCATCAAAAACAAAAATTGACAAATGGGACTTAATTAAACTAAAAAGCATCTGCACTGCAAAATAATATACAGAGTAAATAGACAACCTACAGAATAGGAGAAAATATCTGCAAATTATGCTCCCAATAAAGGACTAACATCCAGAATCCACACAGAACTTAAACAACTCAACAAGAAAAAACAAACAACTGTATTAAAAACTGGCCAAAGGATCAGGCATAGTAGTTCAGGTCTATAATTCCAGTACTCTGGGAGGCCAAGGCAGGAGGATTGCTTGAGCCCAGGAGTTCAAGGTCAGTCTGGGTAACATAGAGAGACTCCATCTTGACACATAATTCAAATTTTAACCAGGCATGGTGGCACACATCTGTGGCCCCAGCTACTCTAAAGGCTGAGGCAGAAATTTTGCCTGAGTCTGGGAAATCAAGGCTGGAATGAGCTATGATCACACCACTGCACTCCAGCCTGGGCTAGCAGAGTGAGACTCTTGTCTCAAAAAAAAAAAAAAAAAAAAAAAAAAAAAAAAAAAA
>NC_045434.1:11036164-11058708 GCF_002776525.5 Piliocolobus tephrosceles
GCTCTGAATTACTAAGCATCAGAAAAATGCAAACTAAAACCACAATGAGATACCGTCACATACCAGTCAGAATGGTTATTATTAAAAAGTCAAAAAATAACAGATGTGGGTGAGGATGCGGCTTATACACTGTTAGTAGGAACATAAATTAGTTCAACTCCTATGGGAAACAGCATGAATATTTCTCCAAAAACTAAAAATAGAGCTACCATTCAGCCCAGCGATCCCACTACTGGGTACCTACCCAAAGGAAAAGAAATCATTATATTTTTTATTTTATTTATTTATTTATTTATTTCGAGAGGAATTTTGCTCTTGTCACCCAGGCTGGAGTACAATGGTGTGATCTCAGCTCACTGCAACCTCCACCTCCCAGGTTCAAGCGATTCTCCTGCCCCAGCCTCTCAAGTAGCTGGGATTGCAGGTGCCCACCACTATGCCCAGCTAATTTTTGTATTTTTAGTAGAGATTGGGTTTCACCATGTTGGCCAGGCTGGTCTCAAACTCCTGACCTCAGGTGATTCACCTGCCTTGGCCTCCCACTGTACTGGGATTACAGGTGTGAGCCACCAAGCCCGTCCAAGACATCATTATCAGGTCAGGCATTGAGACCAGCTTGACCAACATGGTGAAACCCCATTTCTAGTAAAACTACAAAAATTAGCTGGGCATGGTGGTGGGCACCTGTAATCCCAGCTACTCAGGAGACTGTGGCAGGAGAATTGCTTGAACCTGGGAGGTGAGTTTGCAGTGGCTCACCGAGATCACGCCACTGCACTCCAACCTGGGTGACAGAGCAAGACTCTGTCTCAAAAAAAAAAAAAAACCCAAACAACAACAACAACAAAACAACTGCACTCACATGTTCATTGCAGCACTATTTACAATAGCAAAGTCATGGACTCAGCTTAAGTAAACAACAACAACAAAACAACTGCACTCACATGTTCATCGCAGCACTATTTACAATAGCAAAGTCATGGACTCAGCTTAAGTATCTGTCAACTGTTGAATACAAAAAGAAAATATGGTACATATACACCATGGAAGACTATGCAGCCATGACAATGAATGAAATCATGTCCTTCTTGCAGCAACATGGATAAAGTTGGAGGCCATTATCCTCATGATTTAACAGAAAATTAAATCTTATAAACAGAAAATTACTCTCATTTATAAGTGGGGGCCAAGCAAAGTGGATACACAGAGACATAAAGATGGAAATAATAGATAGTAAGGACTTCAAAGCAAAGAGAGCAGGAGGGGAGAGAGTATTGAAAAATTACCTGTCAAGCACAATGTTCACTATTTGGGTAATGGGTTGATTAGAAGCCAAATCCCCACCATTATACCTGTGTAACAATATACATAGGCAAATGCCAATGTAACTGTGTACACACTAATATACCTATATAACAAACATGCACATGTACCCTCTGATTCTAGAATTAAATTAAATACAAAAAAAATTTTTTAAAAATATGCTGTACTTTAAGTAAATCAGACTACCTTCCAGAAGGGACTGGTCTCAACAGAAAAAAAGACACTGACCTTCCCTGAGCAAAAGGGAATTTTGCCAGCAGCCTGCCAATTCTTTAAGGAATTTCTCTCTGTATATATCCGTGTGTGTACATATGTGTGCGTGTGTGCCGAGGGCATCACACTTATGTGAATGGACTAGGAGCTGCTGAAGGTTATTCTGCAGAATAGCAAAGTTAGAAGTCATCAGGTAGAAAATGCACTTTTTAGAGGCTGATTATTTTCATTTTTATTAAATGTATAGAGCTGCATGACTAGCAGTACAATCTAGCTTTGCACCATTTCCACCAGACCATGAGATCCCCCATGCCTGCTGCAATCATTTCTCACTCTCACCTCCAGACAGCCCCTAAGCTACTTTATGTCTCTATCAATTTGCCTGTTCGGGGCATTTCATAGGAATAGAATTATACAATATGGAGCCTTCTGTGTTTGGCTCCTTCCACTTGGCATAAAGTTTTTCAGGTTGATCCATGTTGGAGTATGTGGCAGTAGCTTGTTTCCTTTTATTGCTGAATAATACGCCATTGCAATACTGGATCACATTTTGTCTGTTCCTTAGTTGATGAACATTTGCAGTTTCCAGTTTTTGGCTCTTATGAAGAATGCTTTTGTGAACATTTATGTGTAAATCTTTGCAGGGACATAAGCTTTTATTTCTCTTGGGTAGACATTGCTAGGCTAGACGTTGCTAGGAGTAGAATTGCTAGGCTATGGTAAGTTTACATTTAACTTTTTAAGAAACTTCCAAACTATTTCCAAAGTGGTGGCACCATTTTACGTTGCCAGCAGTAATACATGTGGGTGTTGGTTTTCCTATAGCTTCACCAACACTTGGTATGTCTGTCTAAAAATTATAGCCATTTTATTGTGTGTGAGGTAGTATCTTATTATGGTTTTAATTTGTATTTTTCTGACTGATAATGGGTCACATCCTTGATTGCACTTTATTAGCCATCTGTGTATCTTCTTTGGTAAAGTATTTTGCCAATATTTGCCTTTTTTTTTTTTTGAGACAGAGTCTTGCTCTGTCACCCAGGCAGGAGTGCAGTGGTGATCTCGGCTCACGGCAACCTCTTTCTCCCAGGTTCAAGCAATTCTCCTGCCTCAGCCTCCCGAGTAGCTGGGATTACAGGCGCCTGCCACCACGTGAGGCTACTTTTTTTGTATTTTTAGTAGAGATGGAGTTTCACCATGTTGGCCAGGCTGGTTTCGAACTGCAGACCTCAAGTGATCCCCCCAACTCGGCCTCCCAAAGTGCTGGGATTATAGGTGTGAGTCACCACGCCCAGCTGTTTTGCCAATTTTTAAATCAGGTTTTGTATATTCTTATTATTGAGTTATAAGACGTCTATATATATTCCGGATACAAGTCCTTTGTTAGGATTGGTATAATTTACTACAAATCCTATTAATACAATTGTGCTTGATTCACAGACATTCTCTCCCAGCTGGTGGCCTGTCTCTTCATTTTCTTAATGACTTCTTTTGAAGTACAGAAAGTTTTACTTTTAATTAACTCCAATGGATGGACTGTTTTCTTCAATAGATCATGTTTTGGATATTATATCTAAGTACTCAATGCCTAATCTGAGGAGGTGTTAAAATCGGAGCAATGGATTATATTTAAAATATATTTATTAACACCACAACCATATCAAGTTCTTTGTTTGAATGAAAAGTGTTTGGTGTTTGGTTTCTGTATCGTCTTTATTTAACCACTTTATATGATGATTTAACATTGTTTAACTCTTTTTTTTTTTTTTAAGTCTGCTGAAGGTTGGTGAGAGAAAGAGCACACTACAAGTTGGAATGGCAAAGCTGATAGAAAAGCTAGAAAAGCACAAAATAACGGAAGCAAGAAAGGATTAGTTGGGAGTGGGTTCTTGGCCTTACATGCATTCAGCAAATATCTACTACTAGATTAAGCAGCAGGGATCGGTAATGTAGCATTTTAGTACTTAAACTACATAGCTGCAGAAAAGTAAACAGACTGTTAGAAAGCAAATGTGAGGCACCCTGTAGATAAGCATTTGGTATGTAAAAACCCAGCTACTGATTGAGCTTTATCATTTATTTATTAATCCATTCATTTGATGAATATTTACTGAGCTCTATATAAAATTTGAAAGATGGTAACAAACACCAAGTGAGATGCCTGCTCTCATGAAACATATGGTCTGGTGGAGTACAGCGGCAACCATGTAATTCCCACAAACAGGGAAGGCTGCCATACTGGGAGTACAGAAAGGATGAGTACCTATAGAAGTAAAATTGTTGAGTCAAGGAACTCAGACACGTTCGAAAGAAGTAAACCTGACCTTAGATCTGGCAAGCTAGTCCGAACCGCGGCCTGCGGGCTACATGCGGCCTAGGACAGCTCTTTGAATGTGGCCCAACACAAATTCATAAACTTTCTTAAAATATTATGAGACTTTTTTGTGTGATTTTTAAAACTTAGCTCATCAGCTATTGTTAGTGTATTTTATGTGTGGCCCAAGACAATTCTTCTTCTGCTATGGCCCAGGGAAGCCAGAAGATTGGACAGCCCTGATTCAAAGGATGAGAGCCAGGCATAGAAAGGAGCATTCCAAGAAGAGGACGTGTGGAAGATCTTGTGGTGGAAGGGAATGCGTGGACAGGCAAGCAACAAAAAGGTCAGTGTGACTGCAAGCAGGAGAAAAAGGGCAGCCTCACTAATAATGAGGCTGGTGAGAGGGGAGGCCACACATTTTGGGATACTTTGGCAAATTAAAGCACCATATTTAACTTAAAAGCCATTAAGGGATTTTTTTTTTAGTTTTTTTATTTTTATTTTTATTTTTTTTTTAGATGGAGTCTCGCTCTGTCACCCAGGCTGGAGTGCAGTGCCATGATCTCGGCTCACTGCAACCTCTGCCTCCTGGGTTCAAGCAATTCTCCTGCCTCAGCCTCCCAAGCAGCTGGGATTACAGGCACCTGCCACAGTGCATGGCTAATTTTTGTAATTTTAGTAGAGACAGGGCTTCACCATGTTAGCCAGGCTGGTCTTGAACTCCTGACCTCAGATGATCCACCTGCCTCGGCCTCCCAAAGTGCTGAGATTACAGGCTTACCTGACCTCAGGTGACCTACCGTGCCCGGCCCCATTAAGGGATTTTAAATAGAAAGATTGACATGGTCACCTAAATATTTGAAAAGAACACACTGGTTACAAAGTACAGAATAGATAGAGGTGCTATTGCATTCTCTTTGCTGGTATTTTTGTTGAGGATTGCTGTGTCTATGTTATTCAGGGATATTGGTCTGTAGTTTTCTTTTTTTGTTGTATGCTTGTCTGGTTTTGGTACCAGGGTGATACTGGCTTCACAGAGCAGTTAGGGAGAATTTCCTCCTCCTTGATTTTGTTGAAACAGTTTCAGGAGGATTAGTATTAGTTCTATGTATGTTAGGTACAATTCATCTGTAAATCCATCTGATCCTGGGCTTTTAATTGCTGGGACACTTTTTATTACTGATTCAATCTTTTTTTTTCTTCTTTTTTGGAGACAAGAGTCTCACTCTGTTGCCTAGGCTAGAGTGCAGCAGTACAATCCCAGCTCATCACCACCTCTGTCTCTCAGGTTAAAGCAATTCTCCTGCCTCAGCCCCCCAAGTAGCTGGGATTACTGGCGTGCACCACCACACCTGGCTAATTTTCGTATTTTTAATAAAGTGGGGGTTTCACCGTGTTGGCCAGGCTGGTCTGGAACTCCTGACCTCAAGTGATCCACCCACCTCGGCCTCCCAAAGTGCTGAGATTACAGGCGTGAGCCACTGCACCTGGCCACTGATTCAATCTTGCTACTCGTTATTGCTCTGTTCAGGTTTTCAATTTCTTCCTGGTTCAGTCTTGGGAGGGAGGCTGTGTGTTTTTAGGAATTAAGTGGGTTTTATATCAGGGACACAAGAATGGTTCAACATCTGCAAATCAATAAATGTGATATGTTGCATAAACAGAACCAACAACAAATACCATATGAGCATCTCAATAGACACAGAAAAAGCATTTGATAAAATTCAGCATCATTTCATAATAAGAACTCTCAATAAACAAGGGCTAGAAGGAACATACCTCAAAATAATAAAGGCCATATACAACATTCCCACAGCTAACATTATGCTGAATGGGGAAAGTTAAAAACTTTTCCTCTAAGTACTGGAACAAAACAAGGATATTTTCTTTCACCACTACTATTCATTACAGTACTGGAAGACCTAGCCAGAGCAATTAGGCAGTGGAAAGAAATAAATGGCATCTAAACTGGAAAAACTGAAGTCTAATTATCCTTGTTTGCTGACAATTTGATCTTATGTCAAGAAAAACCTAAGGACACCACAAAAAACTCTTATTTGATACATGAATTCAGTAAAGTTGCAGTATGTAAAATCAATGTACAAAAATTGGTAGCATATCTATAGACCAGTGATAATCTAACTAAGAGCCGGGCGCGGTGGCTCACGCCTGTAATCCCAGCTGTCAGAGAGGCAGAGGCAGGAGGATAGCTTGAGCCCAGGAGTTCAAGACCTGCCTGGGTAATATAGCGAGACCCTGTACTCCACAAAAAGGAAAAAAAAAAGACAAAAAAAAAACAATCTAACTAAGAAACAAATCAAGGAGGCAATCCTATTTACAATATCCACATAAAAATTAAAATACCTAATTGAAATACCTAAAATACCTAATTAAAATATATTTAACCAAGGAGGTGAAAGATCTGTACAAGAGAAGCTACAAAACAATGACAAAAGAAATTATAGATGATGCAAACAAAGAAAAACAGCCCATGATCAAGAATCTGAAGAATTAGTGTTAAAATTATGATATTGCCCAAAGCAATCCATAAATTCAATGCAACTCATATCAAAATACCAATGTCATTTTTCACAGAATTAGGGAAAAAAATCCTAAAATTCAAATGGAACAAAAAAGAGCCCAAATAGCCAAAGAAATCCTGAGGGGGAAAAATGGAGGCATCATATTACCTGACTTAAAATTCTATTTTAAGGCTACAGTAACCAACACAGCATGGTACTGGTATAAAAACAGACAAATAGATCAATGGAACAGAATAGAGAACCCAGAAATAAAGCTACATATTTACAGCCATATTTGTTGGCATTCACAAAGCCAACAAGAGCATACATTGGAGAAAGGATACACTCTTCAATAAATGTTGCTGGGAAAACTGGATGGCCACATGCAGAAGAGTAAAACTGGTCCCCTATCTCTCACCACGTACAAAAATCAACTCAAGATGGGTTAAGACTTAAACAAAAGACTCAAAATTATAAAAATACTAGAAGAAAACCTAGGGAAAACTCTTCTGAAAATTGGTCTAGGCAAATAATTTATGACTAAGACCTCAAAAACCCAGGCAACAAAAACAAAAATAGACAAACAAGATCTATTTAAACTAAAACGCTTCTGCACAGTGAGAGAAAGAATCAACAGAGTGAAAAGACAACCTGCAGAAGGCAAGAAAATATTTGCAAACAATTCATCTGACATCAAACTACTCATTCATCCAGAATATGCAAGAAACAAACAATTCAACAACAAGAAAAGCATCAAAGAGTCTCATTAAAAAGTGGGCAAAGGACATGAATAGACATTTTTCAAACGAAGACATATAAATGGCTAACAGGCATATGAGAAAATGTTGAACATCACTAATCATCAGAGAAACGGAAACTAAAACCAAGATGAGATATCGTCCTACACCAGTCAGAATGGCTAGTATTAAAAATGCAAACAACAAACAAACAAAAAACAGACATCGGCGAGGATGCAGAGAAAAGGGAACTCTTATGCACTCTTATGCACTGTTGGTGGGAATGTAAATTAGTACAGCCTCTATGAAAAAATAGTATAGAAACTTATCAAGGAACTAAAAATAAAACTACCATTTGATCCAGCTATCCTACTATTGGATATCTACCCAAAGGAAAAGAAATCGATATATCAAAAAGACACCTGCACTTGTATGTTTATTGCCGCACTATTCACATCAGTAAAGAAATGGAAGGAACCTAAGTGTACATCAATGGATGAATGGATAAAGAAAATGTGGCATAAATACATAATGGACTATTATTCAGCAGTAAAGAAGAATGAAATCATGTATTTTGTAGCAACGTGATTAGAATTGGGGTCATTATTTTAACTGAAATAAGCTAGACCCAGAAAGGCAAATACCTACGTTCTCATTCATAAGTGGGTGTTAAAAAAATCTGTACACATGGACATAGAGAGTGGAATGACAGTGAATGGAGACTTGGAAGAGTGAGGGGATTGGAAGGGAGTAGATGATGAGAAATTACTTAATGGGTGCAATATACATTAACTGGGTGATGGATACCCTCAAAGTCCTGACTTTTGTTACTTTATGCATGTAACAAAATTGCACATGTAGCCTGTAATTTTGTACAATTTTTAAAAAGGCAAAAAAACAAAAAAAGGATAGAAAAGAGAGCATCTCGGGTGTATTTCAATTGGATCTGTTGGGAGGATATTATAATTTCACATGAGAAATAATGGTAGCTTAGACTAGGTTAGTATAGGGTGGCAATCATGTTGGAGTTGATGATGTGGTGATAGCAACATTAGTAATGGAAGAAAATAAAGAAGTCGATGGATTAAAAGATCAATAGAAAGCCATGGGTGAAGGGAAGGGATGTGTCCAGGATGACTCCCAGATATCTGAGTTGTGTTCTGGGGGACACTTAACACAACAAGGGAAGGAAACTGAAAGAAGCCTGAGATTTGAAGGTATAAAAGAGTCACAAAGTTTGAGGTACATTTGCAATATCTAAGCAAGTTGGCATCTGAGAATGTTATGTGCTGGAAACCTTTTTAGGACGAACACATGATTGTGAATTAAAAAAAAAAATCATGCTATGGACTTCAGGTGATAATAATGTGTCAATGTAGGTTCATCAATTGTTATAAATTCTGTTGAGGGCAGCTGCCTGTGGAAACAGGGGGCATATGAAAAGTCTCTGTATCTTCCCTTTAACTTTGCTGAGATCCTAAACCTGCTCTAAAAAATAAAGTTTGTTTGTTTGTTTTTAATTATAGTTCCTGACTTCGTGGAGCTTACACTCTAGAACAAGCTTTTCCAGTCCACAGCCCAGGATGGCTTTGAATGTGGCCCAACAGAAATTCATAAACTTTCCTAAAACATTATGAAATGTTTTTGTGATTTTTGTTTTAGTTCATCAGCTATCATTAGTGTTAGTGTATTTTGTGTGTGGCCCAACACAATTCTTCTTCCAATGTGGCCCAGGGAAGCCAAAAAATTGGACACCGCTGGTCTAGAAGGAAAGACAAGTATTAAATAACCTCAGAAAGTGATATTACAAATTGTGGTGAGAGTTATAAAAACAGTATCAGGTGTTATAAAGGAAGTGAAGGAAGTGGTGAGGAAATTCTTATCAGGGAAGTGATATTTAAATGAAGACCTGAGGGATGAGTAGGGAGGAGCTCCGTTAAGGGTGAAATGAAGAATTTTTCAGGCAAAGGGAACAGAATAGGTGAGGCAGGAAAAAGTTTAACTCATTACCAGGAAGAGACCATGAGGGCCGGAACATAAGGAACAAGGCAAAGTCAAAGATTGGTGCAAGGCATGATGACAAACAGGAGGTGTCAGATTGTCTGGGCCCCGCACACACTGGTGAAGATATCAGACTCCATTCAAGTTCCAGGGGAAGCCATTGAGCAGTTTTAAGCAACATATGAATGAATGCATGTGTGTGTATATGAACTCAGGTTGCTGTGTTTAGAATAAAGAAGGCAAGTGGGAGGACCAGGTAGGAGATGGCTGTGGTAGTCTGGGTGACAGATGATGGTGGCTTGGACCAGAGTGACTGCTGTGGAAAGGGAGGATGGGGGAAGAGTGATGTATACTTGGGAGGACCTGATTTTGGGTTCGAAGTAGGAATGAAACAAAGGGAAGAGTCAAAGGTGATTCCCAGGTTCCTTGCCTGTGTAGCAGGATAAATAGCTGCACATGTTGACAGTCTCAATGGACTCCTAAATGCAAATACAGGGGACATAAGGCTATATAGGTCTAGGGCGCTTCTGAGGCATCCAGGGGAAAATGTCAATGGAATGATAGGACATAGAATTCTGTCACTCAGAGCAGATGTCTGGGGTAGAGGTGGACATTTGGGGAGGTATCAGCACCTGTGTGGTAATTAAGTCATGGAGTGGTGAGAACACCTTCAGAGAGTTTGCACACTGAGAAGAAATGGCCCAGGACTGAACATAAAGATTCACATTTAGAACTTGGGAAGATTGGCTGGGTGCAGTGGTTCACACCTGTAATCCCAGCACTCTGGGAGGCTGAGGCAGGTGTATCACCTGAGGTCAGGGGTTTGAGACCAGCCTGGCCAACATGGCAAAACCCCATCTGTACTAAAAAAATACGAAAGAAAAAATAACCAGAGGTGGTGGCAGGCACCTGTAATCCCAGCTACGTGGGAGGCTGAGGCAGAATTGCTTGAACCTGGGAGACAGAGGTTGTAGTGAGCTGAGATCACACACAACTGCACTCCAGCCTGGGCAACGGAGCGAGACTCCTTTAAATAAATAAGTAAGTAAGTAGGGAAGATTGTTGCCAGTGAGAAACCAAAAAGAAGAAAGAGGAGGAGGAGGAGGAGGAAGAGACAGAAAAAGGAGAAGGAGAAAGATAAGGAGAAGAAGAGGAGGAAAAAGGAGAAGAGGGAGGAGAAGAAGAAAAGTGAGAAGGAGAAGAGGAAGAAGGAGAAGAGGGAAGAGAAGGAAGAGAAGAGAGGAGAAGAGGGAAGAGGAGAAGGAAAAGAAGAAAACGGAGAAGAGGAGGGAGGAGAAGGAGGAGAAAGATGACAAAAGGGAGGAGGAGAAGAGGGAGAAAGAGAAGAGGGAGGAGAAGAAGAGGGAGATGCAGAAGGAGGAGGAGGAAGAAGAAGGAGGAGGAGGAGGGAGGAGGAGGGAGGAGGAGGAGGAGGGGGGGGGAGGGGGAGGAGGAAGAGGAAAAGAGCTATGAGAAACTAACTTGCTGTCTTGGACAAAAATTCCACCTCTCCCCTTCTCAGTTATTTGTCTCCCTTCCATATTGCTTTCCTCTCCATCCCTGTGTCCTGGGTGCCTACTATTCCTCCCACCCTTCGCCACATACGTGCACAAGCACACTACATCATCTAAAAATAATTTTCAGGAAAAATACTTGGCTAGGGGAAAAAATATCATGGTAGTGTCACTATATTTTTGCTAACTTCCAAAGAAATAAATTATATGAATGTGTATTATATGTTGATTAAAAATCCTTATATCAATTATTTCTAACATGTGAACTGTTTATTCAGAAATTAAGATCTGGAATTTGGAAAATAATAAAAACTAAACCAGAAATTGAACCTTTGGTAACACTGATCACATTTGAGGGGCATCTGGCAGGCATGATCTGCCGAGCTGTGCTGTTCTGAGAGTGTCCCAATTTTGCAGTTCTGTACGATACACAGATGATGATGATGATGGAAGTCTAAAGTAAGTTGTCATTGTCAACAATTTACATTAAAAAATCACAGAAACAGCACCCCAAATTCATATTTCATTAAATCACTCCTCAACCCAAAATAAGGGATATTCTGGAATAATTTCTTGCTTATTTGTTATTTGGAACTTCTAAAGATTTAAACAGATGAAGCTGTTCACCCTCCCACGATATATTTATTAAACAAACAAACAAAAAACCTACACTATGCTTCCTCTGTCAAACATATGTTGTTAAAGGCTTTATCAATATCCTATTAGTCCCTATAATAAATCCATGGGCCAGGCGCGGTGGCTCAAGCCTGTAATCCCAGCACTTTGGGAGGCCGAGACGGGCGGATCACGAGGTCAGGAGATCGAGACCATCCTGGCTAACACGGTGAAACCCCGTCTCTACTAAAAAATACAAAAAACTAGCCGGGCAAGGTGGCGGGTGCCTGTAGTCCCAGCTACTCGGGAGGCTGAGGCAGGAGAATGGCGTGAACCTGGGGGGCGGAGCTTGCAGTGAGCCGAGATAGAGCCACTGCACTCCAGCCTGGGTGACAGAGCGAGACTCCGGCCCAAAAAATAAAAAAAATAAAAAAATTAAAAAAAAAAATCCATGAAGAAAATACATTATGATCCTCATTTTACTAAGGAGAAAACCTCGGGTTCAGAGGAGTTGAGTGACTCCAGCAACATTTCTTTGGTGGAACAAGGCCTTAAGTCCAGACGACCCAACTCCAGAGTCTGTGTTCTTACCTGCTCTGCTCTGGGGACTGCCAACTGAATAAGTGAATAAAGGAAATATAGGAAGACAGTACTGTACTTTCTCTAAACCCCTGGAATTGGGCATGGTATGAATCTTAGAAAAGTACAGGTGTTTTCCCCGATTTGATTTGTAAATAAACAATAAATAAAAATCAGTCCATCATAAAACCATATAAACTAGCTATAAGAAAATCAACAAAGAAATGTTAAGCATTTGCTTGTGAAGAGGGTGATTTACATTCATCAGAGAGAATAAAACCACAGTTCGTGCAGTCTGAAGATTAACCAAACCAGCCACCAGCAGCTGGTGGGTATGACACTGGATTACATGTAATAGTCAAAGACACAACATGCTAAATGCAAATACAGAGATTTTCTACAGTCCAGAATTTACTCTCTGCAATAGCTGGCTCAGGTGTCCATTGCTAAAATGATAGGGAACGCACTGCAAATTTAAATTATGTTAGACCATGACCTTTCAATAAAACATTCTGTTGTAAAAGATGAAGAAATAATAAGCTGCCATGAATTACTAAGCTAAATATACAAGCCTCATGTCAAGAGCGCAAAGGAAGATCAGAGATGCTGAATCCAAGTACTCAGGACACAGGGCTCTTTATGCATTCTTTATTACAAGCAAACCTTGTCATTTTTAACCTTTAGGTTCTCAGTTTACTTGATGTGTATATATCACTTCTTCTTTTAAGTTTCTAGTAGAACCTAAGCTCGATCTATGCCTAACGTGTTTATTTACAAGACAATCTGCATCCTTGAGGATATAGAGTTATACGTCACTTAACAATGGGGACACACTCTGAGAAATGGGTCTTTAGGCAATTTCATCATTAGGTGAACATTATAGAGTATACTTGTACAAACCTAGATCATGGAGCCTGCTACACACCTAAGCTATATGATACAGCCTATTGCAGCTAGACTACAAACTTGTACATGTTACTTTACCAAATACTGTAGACAACTGTAACATAATGGTAAGTATTTGGGTATCTAAATATAGAAAAAGTAATGCATTGCACTAGGATGTTAGGACTGCCATGATGTCGTGATAGGAATTTTTCAGCTCCACTATAATCTCATGGCCACCATCCTAGATGCAGTCTATCATTAAGCCAAACACCGTTAGGCAGAGCTCATGACTACATACCTGAGCCCAAATTCTAGAATTTGAAATGAAGTTTAAGTTTTGTGTTCTGGGTCCCTGGTAAAATAATTCCAGTGTAAATAACTCCTTATGACTCTTAACAAAACTGAAACAAGCAAAATGGACTAAAGTATAGTTTTGTACATAATATAAAAACATATTAGGATAAGTCATCTATTTGAACAAATCCAGTTCTACAGGGCATCAAGGATGGAAAGAGGACAAGAGTAAAGTTACCGGCTTTGCAAAAATATTCTCTTTACTTTTCTATATCAAAATTTGGAATTATATTTCTTCCTTTATTCCACCGCAGTCCCATTATTCCATCTGCAAAGTTAAGTGGCAAAATCAAGAGGTAAATTGGCAACAATCACTAAAAAGCAAATTTGCCTTTACAGGGTGATATAAAATACTCTACAGCAGCTTCTCTCAAAATATGTGCTCAGGCTGGGTGCAGTGGCAAGCTCCTTTAGTCCTAGATACCCAGACTGAGGCCAGAGAATCACTTGAACTCAGGAGTTGGAGGCTGCAGTGTGCCATGGTCAAGCCTGTGAATTGCCATTGCTCACCAGCCTGAGCAACATAGTAAGACTCTGGCTCCTTTTAAATTTCTTTTTATTACTATTATTTTTGAGACAGGGTCCTGCTCTGTCATCCAGGCTGGAGTGCAGTGGTGTGATCACAGCTCACTGGAGCCTCAATCTCCTAGGCTCAATCCATCCTCCCACCTCAGCCTCCAAGGAGCTGAGACTACAGGTGTGTGCCGTTATGCCCAGAAAAGTTTTACATTTTTTGTTGACAGGGGGTCTCACTGTGTAGCCCAGGATGGTCTCAAACTCCTGGGCTCAAGCCATCTACTGGCCTTGGCCTCCCAAAGGGCTGGGATTACAGGCATGAGCCACTGTGCCCAGCTGACTTTGGCTCCTTAAAAAACTAAAACAAAACCAAAGACATGTTGTTCAGATAAATAGTCCTCAAAGGTATGCTCTGAAAAGAGGCTGCTATGGTCAAATACGTTTAGTAAATACCATAAACAGACTTCACCCTAAAGTTCTGAAAGTCCATCAGCAAAAATTTTTAAATTATTTAACTCTTTGAATTTAGCATCTTTTAAATATATTAAATCAGTGCTTCCCAAATTACCTATGGTGAAGAACTAATGTATTTTTTAATATTTGGTCTATTGTGGTTTCATTTTCTGATATCATGCAATAAAACTATTAGAGAAAATTGAATTTTCAAAACGAAGACATATAGGCTATGACCTCACATTTCTTAATTAGATTCAATATATGTAAAATTGCTTCCCTAAATTGGTATAGAAGTTTATAAATACTTACTCTTAATATCTTATTTAGTCACAAACCAGTAACAATTTGTGACTGGCCCAGTCCCTGGTCCACAGCCCACATTCTGTGGACCCGTATTGTATCAGATCACTATTGGGAGAACCTGCTCCCGATAGTTACATGAGTTCTGTCCTATGTCCTAAGTATCTTGGCTGGTTGAGAAACAAAGGGAAAGAGCACAAGAGAAATTTAAAGCTGGGTGTCCAGGGCAGACATCACATGTCGGCAGGATCCATGATGTTCTCCTAGTTGTAAAACCAGCAAGTTTTAATTAGCAATTTTCAAAAGGGGAGGGAGTGCACGAATAGGGTGTGGGTCTCAGAGGTCACATGCTTCACAAGGCAATAAAATATCACAAAGCAAATGGAGGCAGGGCGAGATCACAGGACCACCGGATGAGGAGAAATTAAAATTGCTAATGAAGTTTCAGGCATGCATTGTCATTGATAACATCTTATCAGGAAACAGGGTTTGAGAGTAGACAACCTGTCTGACCAAAATTTATTAGTCGGGAACTTTCCTCATCCTAATAAGCCTGGAAGCGCTACAGGAGACTGGGGCTTATTTCATCCCTTCCGCTTTGGCCACAAAAGACGGCATGCCTTGAGGGGGCCGTCTATAAACTTACCCTCAGGGCGCATTCCCTTTCTCAGGGATGTTCCTTGCTGAGAAAAAGAATTCAGCGATATTTCTCCTATTTGCTTTTGAAAGAGGAGAAATATTGCTTTTGAAAGAGGAGAAATATGGCTCTGTTCCCTCTGGCTCACCGGCGGCCAGAAGTCTTATCTCTGGTGTTCCCTGAACATTGCTGTTATCCTGTTCTTTTTTCAAGATGCCCAGATTTCATATTGTTCAAACACACATGCTCTACACACAATCTGTGCAGCTGACACAATCATCACCGGGTTCTGAGGTGACATTTGTCCTCCCCAGTTTATGAAGAAGATGACGGGATTAAGAGATTAAAGTAAAGATGGGCAAAGGAAATCACAAGGGTATTGATTGGGGAAGTGATAAGCATCCATGAAATCTTCACAATTTATGTTCAGAGATTACAGTAAAGACAGGCGTAAGAAATTATAAAAGTATTAATTTGGGGAACTAATAAATATCCATGAGATCTTCACAATTTATGTTCTTCTGCCACAGCTTCAGCCAGTCCCTCCGTTCAGGGTCCCTGACTTCCCGCAACAGATCACAAAATCCTCATCATCCATAATACCCGTAAACATCTGTAGGACACCCTTTGCAAAATACTGATGTAGAACGAAAGGACATAAATGAACAGGGTCAAAGTCTTATTCTAAACAAATACTCATCCAATCCACTTATGCATTATCAAAAGTTCTAGCTGCAATTACAAATCACTTGGCCGGGCGCGGTGGCTCAAGCCTGTAATCCCAGCACTTTGGGAGGCCGAGACGGGCGGATCACAAGGTCAGGAGATCGAGACCATCCTGGCTAACACGGTGAAACCCCGTCTCTACTAAAAAATACAAAAAACTAGCCGGGCGAGGTGGCGGGCGCCTGTAGTCCCAGCTACTCGGGAGGCTGAGGCAGGAGAATGGCGTAAAACCGGGAGGCGGAGCTTGCAGTGAGCTGAGATCCATCCGGCCACTGCACTCCAGCCTGGGCGACAGAGGGAGACTCCGTCTCAAAAAAAAAAGAAAAAAAAAAAATCACTTCACAGCTGAATTAACAGATAACATCAATACCTGTTTTTGTATTTTGGTTTTTGTGTTTTTTGGAAACACTGATTGGAAAATAGAAAAAGTTAAGAAACTCACTTCAGGGTCTCAAGCGACATTTGTAAGTTGTAATTGCGCTCCTGTTCAGGCAGCTTGGAGAACTCCACCAGGCATGGGTGTTGTCTCTTGTTGTCATCTCTAACCTGAAACAGGACAGGAAATTGACATATAATAGTCTCCAACGCCAGGCACTAGCAATGGAATTCAACTGTGTAGTGGAAAGTGGAGGTGGAAGGCAAGAAGGAACACCCAGATCATCAACCCCTCAAAGCTTCCCCGACAACCTCTCAGGCGCAGTGAATATCTGCGGTCATTGGTAGAAGCTGGCATTATCTTCATTCCTTCCCTTCTGTTTGGCAGAGCTTCCATGAGCCCCCGCCATGCAGACTCCTACCCTAGATTCCCACAGGCTCACTCACTCAGCTCCTTGTAGCATTTGCTTATATCTTACTTTCTCAGAGAGGTTTACCCCGCCCACTTGCCTAATGAGGACAGTCTGCCTGCCCACCCTACTCTTTTTTTTTGTCCATACACCTTCCACCAGCTTGGATTTATTGAGTTATTGGGCTATTGTCTGTCTCCCTGAATTAGAAGATCAAAAACGCAAAGACTTTGGTCTCTTTTGTTCTTTGCTGTGTCCCAAACACCTTAAACATTCCTGGTATGTCCTGGGTACTCGACACATGTTTTATAAATAGAAATAAATTCTGTGTAAGAAGGGTGTGGTAATGACTTAGTTTTAATTTGTAGTAATTTTCATGTATAGAACCAAACTGATTACAGGCATCAACTAACGACAGGACTGACTGACATAAACACTTTGAGGTGGCTCTGACTGTTCATTTTACCCCCTGCACGTTACTCTTGATCTCACAAATCACCCTACTACCTTCACAAAATCCATTAGCATCATATGCAGGTGGTTTTTATATTAATCCTTGAAACTGTATATTAGCAATCACATTAAATTAAATGCAAGGTTTTAGGAATGAATTAATGAGAAAGATGTTCTCTCTCCTTGCATTAGTAATTAGGTTTGTTATCTTCTCAAAGACCTAAATTGCATCAGCATTAATGCTATGGCAGCACCTAGATGGTGGCCATATGCTGTCAGGGAACAAATTACTTCATGATCATCATTACCAGGTCCTGTAAATGCCACATAAGAAGTACACAAACATGACTGAGTTTTTTTCAAGTCTTCAGCAGTCACCAAGTTAGAAATGATGTATTTATTCCTTTCCTTCTGGTCATCATTACAAATGAACAAGACTTATATAGAATCATATATTAGGTATACTTATTTAATTACAGAACTCTGAAAATGAAATTGAGTTATGTAATGTAACTTTAAACTCTAAATCTCTAATCCTACAAATGAAACACAAAATGAACATTTATAAAATGAATGTGTCTGAACCCAGAGATAATCCCCCCATTTAGGTCATCTCCACTTTGTCTCTACCCTCTATACCAGAAAATAACCAATACCATCATCTTCTCAAGCGTCTAAACAAAATCAGAAATCTGTGCAGATTCCCTTCCTTCTCCTGCGACATCCCATACATGAACACTGAAACACCTCCTGTAACCACGCCTCTCCATCCCTGCTGCAGGGCTCTCAGTCGCCTCTCACCTGGGGTACCTGTGCCCTCTCCCTGCCCCTCTTCCTGCCTCCAGGCTCTCTGCTTTTCCACACTCACAGCAGAGCTTCTTTTGAAAGCAGACAGAATTCTGTCACCTTCCTGCTAAGCATTTTTCAATGCTGTTTAGCCACCTACACAATAAAATCATCTTCTTCCCAAAGCCTTTTGTGACACACTTCCTGTGTACATGGCATAGCTTCCCACCTCTTCTCCGCACCACAGCAGAGGTGTCCTCATGCAACACTGCACCACTGAAAGGTCATGGCAAATGTCCTGTCTCTTCTGCCTCCTCGCTTTTACACATGCCAGGTCCTCTGCCTGCTACATGGTCATGCTTTCTGATTGCCAGCTATCTTGTACACATCCCTCAGCCTTGGATCAAACGTTTACCTCCTCCTGGAAGCCTTCCCTGATTTTCCTGGGAAGAGCTAAATATTACTTCTTTACTCTGTAATTGTTTGCCTACCTATCATTCAACCAAACAGGAAGCGTCTAGAAGGCAAACACAGTACCTTAAAAGTCAAGGTCTTTTCAAAACTGAGTCCCCAGTACTAAATACACCAGGCAAATAGACATACAATGAATGTTAAAGGGACAAATAAATGATAGATGGATCTGCCTTGTTAGTCCATAAAATAGAGCCTTTGCACCATGCTCCTGGGAAATACATCCCAAAGAAACGATAACTTCTTCGGAAAAAAAATCCAGCATGCTGGGTAGCTAAGTATAAACGCTCCAAAGAAAATCATACTTGAATACTTCAAAACCTCATTTAAAATGTTAATGAATTTATGAAATTAGCATAGTAACAGGCACATATCTTAGTCTAGAATAACAGACATCACAAGGTCAAGGATTTTAACTACTACACAAAAAGGAGTTTCAGGGAAGGTCTTGAAAAATAAGCAGGCTGCAAATCATACATTAGATGAGAGAACACTTCCTGCACCAGGAAAGGTGCGGCTGCTAACACAACAGCAGCAGACCGAGGGCTCAGTGTCTCCCCCAGAGGTACAGCAAGCCCAGTGTTGCCTCAACTGGCCTCAGACCCAGCAAAGGATAGCTTGAGTCAACTGTGGACAAGAAGGCTCCGCAGTACTGTGTTATCCTTTAGTTTAGTACTTGAAAACCCGAAGAGTGTCTTGAACACGGCAGGAATATGATGTATGGTATCAAGCCAAACTAAATTTAACTGGAAGAATCAATAATAATGAGACTTTATATTTTAGTCAATTCTTACAGAAGAAACACTCCTAAGACTTCAGTGAAAAACATCATCATTTAGGTGAACTTACTGAGTTCGCAAGAGAGATCATCTTAGAAGCCCACTGAAATATTTGCTATTACAATATGGGGTTTTGCTGCTTGTTTTACGTTTTGTTTGCCTTTTTTTTTTTTTTTTTTTTTTTTGTTTGAAATGGAGTCTCGCTCTGTCGCCCAGGCTGGAGTGCAGTCGCTCTGTCGCCCAGGCTGGAGTGCAGTGGCGCTATCTCGGCTCACTGCAAACTCCGCCTCCCGGATTCCCGCCATTCTCCTGCCTCAGCCTCCCGAGTAGCTGGGACGACAGACGCCCGCCATTTCGCTCGGCTAGTTTTTTGTATTTTTTTAGTAGAGACGGGGTTTCACCATGTTAGCCAGGATGGTCTCGATCTCCTGACCTCGTGATCCATCCGTCTCGGCCTCCCAAAGTGCTGGGATTACAGGCTTGAGCCACCGCACCCGGCCTGCTTTTTTTTTTTTTTTTAATGGGAACTTTTAAGAAAATCTTCCTGGCCTCTAAACATCTTTTTTTATTTTTGAAAATCCTGGGGAATGTTGCCTGTAATTCCTCTGGCAAGTGATTACTTACACATTTGTAGCATCTCTCTTCCTACCGACTAATAGAGGGCTCAGTCTTTTATTTAGCATTTATACACATCCTTCAATTTTAAAAATTGATGAGGCTGGTTGTGCCTGTCATCCAGCCTGTAATCCCAGCACTTTGGGAGGCTGAGGTGGGCAGATCACCTGAGGTCAGGAGTTCGAGACTAGCCTGGCCACATGGTGAAACCCTGTCTCTACTAAAAATACAAAATTAGCTGGGTGTGGTGGTGCATGCCTGTAAAACCAGCTGCTTGGGAGGCTGAGGCAGGAGAATCGCTTGAACCCAGGAGGTGGAGGTTGCAGTGAGCCAAGATCACACCACTGCACTCCAGCCTGGGTAACAAGAGTAAAACTGTATCTCCAAAAAAAAAAAAAAAAAAAAAAAAAAAAAAAAAAAAAAAAAAAATTGATGAATGTAACACAAAACTAGGTACCCAAGTGTTTGCCAGTGTAACAAATGTCTAACTATCATTTAGTTAATCAAGGCATCCCATTTTCTGGTCATGCTTCAGCAAGCCTTACAGTGACCTGCAGTCACTTTCTAAATTCTGTCTTAGAAAACCTTGATTCCAGTCTTGGAGCTGCTACTCACTAGTTACATGATGCCTGCCAAGGCATTTAGCAACTGCAAGAACTCTCTGTTAGGTCATCACCAGTACAACTGAAATAATAATACAAGCCAGTTCACTGTGATGACAATTTGACCTAATAATCTGTATGTGAGAATGCAAGACACTGAATAAATATATAAATATTACTGAGTAGTGTGGAGTATCACATGATACTACTACGAACATTAAGTGTTCTTTATTTAGAGCTCAACACAATAAACTATGATGAGTAAATACATTAATTTCCCTATTCACTCAGGTATAAGAAAGTGTTACAGCCTTTGGGACACTTAGAATAATATCATACAAATGAAAGTATTACCATGGTTTTGACACAAACAAGTATATGATATACACTAGGATTATACAGGAAGTTGTTCGTTTTAAATCTAAATTTTATTAAGCTGTAAACTAAGATCTTTAGCAGAGTATCATTTAGAAGCATGTGTAGTCATGATTTCTCAGCCTTCCTTCTACCTGTGAAATCAACTAGGAACGTTTGCCCGGAGGTCTCCTGCTTTTACACACAATTGGTACTGAAAGAAAAGAAACATCAGCGAGGGAAAAGTAAATTGCCTTCTTTTCATTTTCAGTTTTCACTTTCAATTTCACTGAGATTTTTTTTAAGTGGGTTAAAAATCAATGCCTATTATCTGTATGTGTTAACCTTGATTTGAAAATATAACTTTCAGCCCAGAGACAGATAACTTTTCCATTGTCTAGGCAGCGAGACCATCCTTCAGTGAACCTGCCAATAATGCCTGTCAGCCCCATTAACTACAATAGTGTAGTAATGCAAAACTGCAAAAAACTAATGTGTTGGGGGAAAAACATCAATCTAATTGATTGATGTCACCCCAAAGCAGGAAAAGGGAGAAAAAGTTATGTTTTCAGAAAGATGTATTAACAGAATCCGAAGATAAATTTCAAAATTACGTACCGGTCCATACTGCCAGCCAAGCTCAATTTTATTCATAACCCAGAGTTCATGGATATTCTCTGCCAGTTTTTCTCTTATTCTTTCTAGATGAGGAGGCAACACAATCTAAAATTTACAAAAAGAAAAAAAAAAAGACACATCAGAAACAAATGCAATAAGATGCGATGCCAACGGTCTTCACTGCAAACTGAACTAAATAAAACTGCCTCATAAACCATTAATCATAGAACAGAGTTTTAAGCCATCTATTTCATGACATTCTTTAAATAAATTTTGGGACTTTTTTTTGACAACTTAGGTTTCCAAATCAATTTATGAGCCACACACACACACACACACACACACACACACACACACACAAAGGAGTGTTGGTGGGGACAACTGAAAGATGTTCAATGGATATGGGGCTACTGCTAAGGAATGTATGACTTAAAATGAGAAATTGCCCCAAAGCTCTTACACCAATTGGGCCAGCAGTCATAAGCCAGGGTAAAGGCAATTCAGTGCCCACATGATAATCCGTCGGCTCTTTGAGCATGTACATGTCTGACTGTAGTGACTGATGTCTTCCCCTACACCCTACTGTGTTACTGTTAGTGGTTTCTAAATACAAGCCTCACAGAAGAGAAACAAAATCTTTACATGTTCCCAATAAAAGGAAGAAACTGCACGTTCATAAAAAACACAAAGTAAGGTACTGGTTGTTTATGTCTTGATGAAGCACTACCTGTGTGTGACCCCACAGCTAGTCTCACAACACACAGAGTGGGCAAATGACCACAATGCCCAATGACGAGGTGGCATTTCCATGAGAAGCAGGTGATAATTGTTTCCTTTCCCTGATAGAGGTTATCTGGGTCTCCGGTAATCTTTAAGGTTCTACCATGACATCATCTAGTTGTCCATTTCTAGCCTCCCAAACCTTTTTTTCTATGAACTTAGGTTGCATTACAGATATCCTGCCACCTTTCAGGAAATGGGCAATGCAAACTGAACTCTGGCCGGGAACAATGTTTGCATGTTTATTTTAACAACATGATATAAAAAGGGGGAACAAGAAATACCATTCAAGGAGCTAAACATCCGACTGCTAAGCAACTGGAGTTTCTGAGGCAGGTGATTAATTCAACTTCAGACTTTAGAAACAACGTCTTTGATCTTTAAACACTAATAAACAAACCTTGAATATCTAACCAACCTCACTGAAGCTACTTCACCATCAATATAAATCCATATTTAATTCATTGCCAACCTCAGAACACCATTACATCTATGAAACAGAAAAAGAGGAACAACAGCTAACATCTGTTGGGCACCCATTTGCCAGGTAATACGGTATCTATTAACTATGACAAACATACTCTTAGCATCCCAATAAACAAG
>NC_045434.1:11058718-11137986 GCF_002776525.5 Piliocolobus tephrosceles
TATCTATTAACTATGACAAACATACTCTTAGCATCCCAATAAACAAGGTGAGCAGCTCCCCTAAGCGGGGAGTAGGCCCTTGATGCCAGGCATTTGGACTCTAGAGCTCATGGTCTTCATCTATACCCAAGATAAAAGTCAGTTCAGTATCTTCCAAAGAAGTGTATCCAAGAAGGAAATTAGAAGAAATTAAAAACTCCATGTTTCCTATACAGGATCCTCATCTTTCTCTATATTCTTCTTAGATTCTCACAGGAATACGAAACCCATTGTGAACTGTGCACTCTTTATGAGAATCTAACTAACGCCTGATGATGTGAGAGAGAACAGTTTCACGCCAAACCCATCCCCACCTTCAACCCCGGCCCACTGGCTGGTGGCAAATAGTCTTCTAGGAAACTGGTACCTAGTGCCAAAAAGGTTGGAGGCTTAAGAACTACACTCTAAAATCAGTATATGTCACATCTGTATGATATTACTTCAAGTGCAGTATGTTACCCCACATATTAAATCATCTTAACACTATTATACCTTAAAATTTCTTGTATGATTTTTGCCACTAAGTTCCACCTGTTGCTATCATTGCCTATTTTTAAAAGTGTAATACGCACTTTATAAGCTAAGTAATATTAATTATTTTAATAAAACTTTAAAGACAACCTTGAACAGTGTTTTTAACACTTCAGGTTGTAATCTGTTTGTACGTTAGGGAATCAGTTTATTGGGTTGGGAAAACGACTTAAAACATAGAATAGAGGCCGGGCACAGTGGCTAATGCCTATAATCCCAGCACTTTGGGAGGCCAAAGCGGGTGGATCACCTGAGGTCAGGAGTTCAAGACCAGCCTGGCCAACGTGATGAAACCCCAACTCTACTAAAAATACAAACATTAGCCAGGCATGATGGTGGTAGGCACCTATAATCCCAGCTACCTGGGAGGCTGAGACAGGAGAATCACTTGAACCCAGGAGGTAGAGGTTGCAGTGAGCCAAGATTGCACCACTGCACTCCAGTCTGGACAACAGAGCGAGACTCCATCAAAAAAACAACAACAACATAAAAAAATAAATAAATAAAACATAGAATAGAATCGAAAATGAGTGAGTGGACATGGTAAATGTAAGTGTTATTCTATGAGTCTCCTTTCAGTCCTACGTGTCAACTGTACAACTGTATTACTGTGAAATTCATTCCCATGGGTTGCGGACCAAGTGTAAAGCCACTGCGTATCACAATGACTGTATCACCAGCGATTGCCATTCGAGAGGATCTTGGTACCTGGCTGGTATCCACAGGGATCGGTGTGAAGGCAGCTTGTGTCAGGGAAACCGTGGGGCCCAGCAGGTCGCGTGTGTAAGTTCTTTCTTGCTTGTACTCTCGGCTGTGTTCCACTTTCAACTTTTCTTTTGGCAGAACAGCTTCATAACAAGGAGCGTACCCAGGTGGAGGAAGAAATTTGAATTCTCCATGTCGCCCCCCAAGCAGAAAGCGTACTCTAAAAAGGATGCATGTTAGAGTCCATTTTATCTCTGATGTACATTAAATTTTTCCAATTAACAAAATCTTAGGGAAAGATTATTAGTACAAAAGTAATTTTATCAGAAGCCACATTTTCCCCTAAGTACCATCATAATGTGATCACCTTAGAATTCAAGGGCCTCTAATTGTAAAAGGTAAAACCTGAGGACACCATATACATCAGAAGAGAAAACCTTCAGCTAATTAACGGGTCAGTGAAGACATCACCTGCTGGAGAAGTAACTAAAAGCACATGCACCACAATCTTACGGGAATGAAGTGCATGTTCATAATAACTGGTCACCTAATGTCCCAAAGTACCCACATAATCAACAGATAAAGGAAAGACCTGATCGAAATATCTATATGCTGAAAATTACAGGACTTAACAAGGAATGAGGGGAAAAACAGTCACTTTTCAATTTCCTAATGAAATTCTCTAAAGCAGGGGTCCCCAACACCCAGGCCGCGACAGGTACCAGTCTGTGGCCTGTTAGGAACCAGGCTGCACAGGAGGAGGTGAGCTGTGTGGGCAAGAGAGCATTACCCCCTGAGCTCTGCCTCCTGTCAGATCAGCAGCGGCCTTAGATTTTCATAGGAGCATTAACCCTATTGTGAACTGCGCCTGTGAGGGATCTAGGTTGCATGCTCCTTATGAGAATTGAACTAATGCCTGATGATCTGAGCTGGAACGGTTTCGTCCTGAAACCATCCCCACCATCAACCCCAGCCCTGGCCCGTGGAAAAACTGTCTTCCGCAAAAGCGGTGCCTGGGGCCAAAAACGTTGGGGACTGCTGCTTTAAAAGAGATTCTGAGGTCTCTTCAACTTGAAGAAAGCAGGTAACCTTATTGCTAATTGTTTATCAATTTCAACAACAAAAAGAACTTACTAAAATCTTCTAGACATTCTGCTCATTGAAGCAAAACTATTTTAATCTGAGTTCCACTGAACAACACTTTTTGAAACAGTTAAATGATATCTGTTTCCTGGGGCTCTCGGATTTACAAAAATAAATTTAAATGTTCCATTTTCCTTGTACTTTTTTTTTTGAGTCAAGGTCTCACTCTGTTGTTCAGGCAGGGGTGCAGTGATACAGTCACAGGTTACTACAGCCTCCAACTCCTGGGTTCAAGGGATCCTCCCAACTCAGCCTCCCAAGTAGCTAAGACTATAGGCACACAACACTAGGTGCTAATTAAAGAAACAAAACAAAACAAAACTTTTGCAGAGATAGGGTCTCACTGTGTTGACCAGACTGGTCACAAACTCCTGACCTCAAGCAATCCTTCCACCTCGGCCTCCCAAAGTGCTGGGATTACAGGTGCAAGCTACCACACCTGGCCATAATTCTTTTTCTAATTTGTGTATCAATCAGGTCCAGTCCAAAAAAATAAAAGCAAAGAAAAGTGAGGAAAAATAAAAATGCTAAAACATTCCAGAAGCTTATAGAAACATAATTTGTATAAATACATCAGAAAAAGGAACTGGTACATGGATAGCTAATATTCATGATTACTCTATTCCTTCTTCAATATGCTGCTTTTGTAACTAGGAATTATTCCTGGGAGAATTATGACTAAAACAAAGGGTGTCCTTCTAAGTTTACAGATGTGTGTGTGTATATAAAAACAAGTGACAGAATAGTTACTTATTATAACAGACCATCATTTATTAAAGTTTTATTTGTAGAACTACAATGGATTCTCACTTTGTTTCCCTCCAGTAATAGCAAAAAAGGAAAGAGTGTGAGGAAACCATCTTGGCACCATTGACCATAAGCAGAGAACAAAGGAATAAAGAGAATAAAGGTGGAGAGGAACACTAAAGGAGGCCACCTGCGCCTCATCAACACAAAGGAGGATATTTAATTTCTATCGAAATAAGGAGGTGTGCAATGGGGTGAGGAACCATGGCTTAAAAAAGGAAAATGAATGAAAATATAAGAAAATAAGCAGTATTTTTCTAAACAGCCTTGTTCATTTCACCTAAATCAACTAAAAAAAAGAAAAAAACCTTGAAATAGTTCAGGACACTGGTTTGAGGGAGACTGCCCACATCTAAACACAGTGGGATCCGTAAACAAAGCACTCAGCCTTGCACGATGCCCCTCTTAGGTGAGCCTTTCCTCCTTCAAGGCACAGGCAAAAATGCGCTGAGGACAGGTGCCCAGGAGACAGAAACAATGCTTAGAGAAGCAGGGCAATGGCAGTGCAGAGTCTTCTGTGGAGGTATGAGAAATGAGAAAGGAAAGAGACCAAAAAACATAGACATACTAACTTTATTCCCGCAGAGAAACTAACGACTGGAAAGAAGAGGCCATCGATGTTGAAATTCTCAAACATTCCTTGAACAGGTTGTCCATTAATTCGGAACGAGATGCTTGGGGCACTTAGATCTAAACAGCAACTGATGACATCATCAGTTCTTAACAGATGTTGGTTTGGTGAGCTTACAGTACGAGCAATACAACCTATTGGGGGAAGAAACATTAAGGAAGGTCATGTAGTTTTTATCTCGAGAATCAGCTTCAGAGCCGAAGTCAAAAGATTTCAATAGGTAGTGACAAACCAATGCACAACACCAGAAGGAATAAATCTTGAATATAAACGCATGTTACATGTTAAACCCTTTGTCAAAAAAAAGACTATTTCAGGAGTCAGGCTGCTACCTATGTTGTAAAATACACCTTCTGATACACAGAAATTTCTGCATGTAGATGGATGGCAATCGATCCAGAAATTATCTAAGAGCAGATTATATAATGATGTCCAAGGAACATCTCCAGGGACTTCAAATAGCTACCTTACCACCTACTACTTGTGAGACCATAGCCAAATTACTTAACCTCTCTTAATTTTGATGTCTGATAAACAGAACACCAAATACCATCACCTTGTTTAGTTATTTTGATGATTAATGTTTTACAAGTAAGAGAGTCTCAGGCACAGCAGACACTTCACGTCAGTCCCTTTGTCAAATGCTAAACTCCCTTCGTTCTATCAATTTAAAATAAAAATACATAAAGATAATGAAAGCAGAAAATACGATCATTCATTCCTGCAGCACGTTGTTTATTGTGAGATAACTATAGGTCAATTGGTTTTTCTTTTAAATTTATTTCACACAAGATCTTGGTTGGCTTCTTAAGTAAAGCAGGATATAACTGGAGGCATGAAAATGATATTTGATAAATGTTGTTTCTTGCCCTGGCAAGACCAACCTATGGTCTAAGCCCATTCCTGATTCTAAGAACTCCTTTGCTAATCAGTCCCGAGAGCATCTGCTTCTCACTGCACGCTGGAATAAAAGAAGGCAAGGTCCACCCAAACATATACGCTCACAAACATAAACAAAACCTTCAATTTGAGCAAAGACAAAATCAGACTTTGTGATACGTGCTTTGTATTTTTAATAATTCTTTTTATTTCAAGCATGCCAATATCTCTACCAAGGACATATGTGAAATGCCAGTAGTAGAGAATACCTACTTTTTAAAATGTGAACATTTTTTATTTTACCGATATTCAAATCCACAGGCAATAAATTCACTATCAAGTGTCTCTTCTAGAATTCCCTGAATATAATAAAGGCAGCTTTTTAAAAAATCATACAAAAGCAATGCAGAAAAAGGTCTAGTTTCTTGTTTATACCAAGATGTGTAGCTAATAGCAATGTTGTTTACAAGATATCTATGATAATCAAATACATTGTTCACTTTGAGGGATATGATAGCTTGATAGATCCTGTACTAGAAACCTGTACCCATCTTTCCTGTACATTCCTCCACACTAATTCTATATTTAAATTCTCTCAAAGCACCAAGATTTTTTATACTTTTGGTCCTTTCAGACACCTGGGACCTGGATTCCCAAAATCCAGTTCTGCATTGACAGAGAGGAAATGTAGCAACACCGCAAAGTTTAAATTGAAGGGAAGAAATGAAGACATAACTAAAAACTTTTGCTTATAAGCCCAATCCTTGTTCCAAGAAATACTGTCACTCTCCAATTACAAAATGTTAAGTGGCAGAGAATGTGCTCCAACCTAGAAATCACTGATATTTGATACTTGAAATTGTACATCAACTATTAAGAAGAAAATAGGAGAATGACCCCCAAGAAGGTTATCTGTTACTATGAATTCGAGTTTCATAACTCACATTCCAACTAATTTAGATTTGTCTTCATTGATTATGAATCTAAAATCAGCAAAGCATTTAATAGACCCCCAGTGGCTTAAGAGAAAATACTTTTCAACTACAGGCATGATATGATATATATTTTCTTGCCATTTAAAAAAATGAATAAAATTTTAAGATGCTTTTCTCCTGAAACTCCAGTGCCTACCATCCTTTCTGGTACATGTCCACAGATTCACTAAATTTTTTTGTTGTTGTTCTTATTGTTCTATTTAACAGATACTTTGTAATAAAAGGCATAATGCATACAATTCAATTCCACAAGAACCAGGTACTTTCAATGTATTGAAAGAAAAAGCTTCAAATTGAATACAAAACAAAAATAGTAAAATATGTTATTATATGGAGAGACTAAATGAAAGCAACTTGGCACTGTCGATTAATGTTTTTTTAATCTATTCTCTGTGTAATGGGAAAACAAGTTAACATGTTTCATTTATTCATTTGAGTATTTATTTCCTGCAGAGCAATACCAGGAGCTAGAGAGAGAGAAGGTAATAGTATCTAAAAGATTATAGTTAAAACATTTTATAACAAGGAGATTAGCCCTATTTTGTGTTTAATAGGTCTTCTGAAATGAGGACTCTTTATCTCTGGTTGGTCAACAGAAAAACTTTCCTATGGGAACAAGGCACTGTGACTATGGTCCGGCTGGCACAGGTCGCCTTTGTATAAAGCAGTCCACAGTACTGTGAGGACTCCAACCACATTCCTCAGAGGTTAGATGAAATATGCAAAACACAGCTTCAACACCATGAATATATATATACCTTTTATGTACTCACAAAAATTAAAAATTGAGGCTGGGCACAGTGGCTCACACTTGTAATCCCAGCACTTTGGGAAGCGGAGGCAGGCAGATCACTTGAGACCAAGAGTTCAAGATAAGCCTGGACAACATGGTGAAACCCCCAGCTCCGCTAAAAAAATATAAAAATTAGCTGGGCATGGTGGTGCAAGCCTGTAGTCCCAGCTACTCAGGAGGCTGAGACACGAGAATCACTTGAACCCAGGAGGCGGAGGCTGCAATGAGCCAAGATTGCACCACTGTACTCCAGCCTGGGCAACAGAGCAAGACTGTGTCTCGAAATAAATAAATAAGTAAGTAAGTAAGTAAGTAAGTAAGTAAGTAAGTAAGTAAGTAAATAAATAAATAAATAAATAAGTACACACACACACAAATACAGCTTCATCTCTTCTAGACAACCGAGCTATTGGCACTCAATGAAGAAAGAATTCAGTAAGTATCATTGTTAGATACAACTACACGGAATGCTTTTAGATATAAACTCATTACCATAAAGTCTTAGGTGTAGTTCAATTTATTTCTTACTTTTCATAAGCTTTTAGTCCCATAAAGCATGCATAAATGCCTATCATTTGTACTCCACAAGAGGCAAAGTTCAGCTTTATAACTTAAGGTAACTTTCTGTATCTTCCATATGCTAAATAATTTATAAACTATGGCAAGATTATACCAGGACTATATTCCAAATGCAATTTATAAACTATGGCAAGATCATACCAGGACTATATTCCAAATGCAGTATAAGCATATGTCTGCCAGTATAAGCATATGTCTGCAGAATCCAGATGAATTTTAACATCTAAAAAATCTACATAATCAAGAGCTAAGCTTTTAAATGGAGCTCACCAAACTCTACTTCATGAATTAGAGAAAAGAATATTATTTTTAAATATATAGTACTCATTTTTAATACATACTCAACCATCAAAACTAAGGGTTGGTAGCTGGTGAAATGACCTATTCCTTTATTTTTAAACCATTTTATACTTCTGAAACAGAGTGTCATTTGATTAGAATCTGAGTCCTCATACCACACTTCACAAATTATTGATTTCCCACCATTACATTATCTAACAGAAGGCTGAACTTAGTCTATTTCTTCCCATTATTTTCCAAGGTTTGTTTTTTGTTCTTTTCCATTGGCAGCCAAAGTTTTAAACATACCAATTAAAGCAGAAAACTCACAAGTTTCTTGCAGTTCATTCATGCTTTGGAATGCACTCTTTAAATACACAGTATTGTTCCTAAGCAATACACTCTTATTTAAATCTTTAAATACACAGCATTGTTCATAAGCTAGGCAGTCCCTTGAAAATGTACTATAATTGTAAGTGTTTTCTTTTTCCCCTAGTGAAATACTGCTTTTTCCCCAACACTCTTACTCATCCTCTCAATGCTAAATTTCTGAATGATTAATACCCTATAGAAGTACCCAATGGAAGCGGCACCAATAGCTTTCAGAAATGCCCAGCAAAAGATCTCCTTCTGGAACATGGTGAAAGAAAATGGACCGCACGTACCTGACCAGAGATGAAGGCCATCAAATCCATAGGAGAAGAGATCATCTCCAACACCATTTCCACCCCACTCTTCGCCCCCTCCAGGGTAGGGAGAATACCCTTCAGTGGAAGCCCAGCCCACTCGCAGGTGAGTTGCTTCAGCTGTCACAAAGGGCTCTGTGTGGTCCACCATCAGTTCATAGTACCATTTCTTATACTGAGCAGAACCTTCACTGACGCCCAGAAAAATATTGGGTCTCATGCTTTAAAGAGACAGGAATCACATGTAAGAAAAGTCCAAACAAACCTTCCGTTGTTTGCATTTACATCTCATAATTTTACTTTTGTATTTCATTTAATTTTGTTTTATTGAGACGGTGTCTTGCTCTGTTGTCTAGGCTGAAGTGCAGCGATGCAATCATAGTTTAATGCAGTCACCATCTCCCAGGTTCAAGTAATCCTCCCACCTCAGCCTCCTGAATAACTGGCACTAAAGGAGAGTGCCACCAAGCCCAAATAATTTTCTTTTTTATTTTTAGTAGAGATAAGGTTTTGCTATGGTGCCCAGGATGATATCAAACTCCTGAGCTCAAGTGATCCTCCTGCCTCGACCTCCCAAGTGCTGGAGTAACAGGCATGAGCCACCATGCCCAGCCACATCTCACTATTTTAAACATTAGTCATGCTTCTCTAAGATGCCACATGTTAAATATATATTTCCTTAATTACTAACAAAATTATTAAAACTACCACTCCAGCGTCACTGTGAACATTCCATCAGCAGTTTCGCTTCTGAGATTTCTTGGCAGTGTCACCCAAGGGACTAATGTTATTTTGTCTTAATTCCTCTTCAGCACATTGTATATCATTAATCGTATTTAAGTCACAAACTGAGACACTCAGAGCAGACTTTTAGAATTAATGGAGTTATTAGGAATTCCGGACATGGAGAAATTTTCCTAAACTTAAGCTTTGTGTCACATGGGGTATGGGGCTGAGGTAGGTCATGTTGTTTGTGAAGGAATCAAGGTAACTAATCAGCTTTGTTGTTCATTAAGCCTCACTGTGAACAGAAAAATTTTTCGTAACTTGTATTTAATTCCATTTTAGGAGAGGACATATAGCCTATGGTAGCAGTAGGTAGAAATGAATGAAGGTCTCAGAACATACTACTCAAGAATGGCAGGTCTGTTATATAAAGAATCATGAAGGAAATCTTAAGTCAATACTGTAAAACAAACAAACAAAAACATAGAAGGTGTTTGGACTTTGCTTCCCAGCTCAGCAGAGGTAACACAATTTGATATATAATCGACTTATTTTTAAAAGGAGCTCCTCAAAAGGAGCGAAGGAAAACAACCAGCTGTATCCATTTCCCAACAATTTCCATTTTTCTAGCACAGTGTGGTTGGAAGTATAGTTGGAAAACCATGGGTTTCTGAGTCAGAGAGAAAATTTGAGCATCCGTTTGCTAGCTGTGTGACCTGGCACTAGTTATAAAACCTTGCTCGTCCTCCATTTATCCTCCTGGAAAATGGGCTGGTAAATATCTATAAGTTTAAGCATGTTGTGAGGATGGAATAATAGAATAAATGTAAAGAAGTCTCTGCCATAGAGTGAATATGCAATAAGTATATATATTTTAAAAAACACACACATTGGCTGGGTGCGGTGGCTCACACCTGTAATCCCAGCACTTTGGGAGGCTAAGGCAGGCGGATCACGAGGTCAGGAGTTCGAGACCACACTGGACAACATGGTGAAACTCCGTCTCTACTAAAAATACAAAAATCAGCTGGGTGTGGTGGTGTGCACCTGTAATCCCAGCTACTGGGAGGCTGAGGCAGGAGAAAGGCTTGAACCCAGGAGGTAGAAGTTGCAGTGAGCCAAGGTCATGCCACTGCACTCCAGCCTGGGTGACAGAGCAAGACTCCATCTCAAAAAACAAAACACATCATAGAAATACACAACAAACCCCACATTTCTGTTTAAAACAGGATGACGTTATCAGTATCTCTGGGCTAGCTGCTAGATACAGTGTGCCAATGTTACTACTATCACACACAGCATTTTGTGATTGTAAGCAGTTATTTCTTATTATTTATGTGTTCATCTGGGGGATGTGATGGTTAATATTGAGTGTCAACTTGATTGGATTGAAGGATGCAGAGTATTGTTCCTGGATGTGTCTGTGAAGGTGTTGCCAAAGGAGAGTAACATTCGAGTCAATGGACTGAGAGAGGCAGACCCACCTTCAATCTGGGTGGGCACCATCTGATCAGCTGCCAGCACAGCTAGAATAAAAGCAGGCAGAAGAACATGGAGAGACTAGACTGGCTGAGTTTTCCATCCTTCCTCTTCCTCCCGTGCTGGATGTTTCCTGCCCTTGAACATCAGACTCCCAAGTTCTTCTGCTTTTGGACTCCTGGACTTAGCAGTGGTTTGCCAGGGGCTCTCGGGCCTTCAGCCGCAGGCTGAAGGCTGCACTTCTGGCCTCCCTACTTTTGAGGTTTGGGACTCAGACTGGCTTCCTTGCTCCTCAGTTTGCAGACAGCCTATTGTGGGACTTCACCTTGTGATCGTGTGAGTCAATGCTCCTTAATAAACTCCCTTTCATATAGACAGCTATCCTGTTCATCCTGTACCTCTAGAGAAGCCTGACAAATACAGGGGATAAGAAAGGCAGTGTGGCATGGTGGTTATAAGCTCAGTCTCTGGATTTAGATCTGAGCTCCACTTCCAGTTCCAGTTTTTTCGTCTATAAAATGTGAATCCCAGTGGTTCCTAGGAAAGCACAGACACAAACAGTATAGAATACACATAAAGCCCTTAGCACCACAGCTGGCACATGGTACTCGATGAACGGGAGGTGCCTTGGAAGGCAGATCTAACTGAAGATGTAGTTTTATTGGTTATTTGCATATTACATTTTGGACATTCTATTTCTGATTGTACATAGCAGGTACCTCAAAATGATATTGAAGGGGCTGGGCGTGGTGACTCATGCCTGTAATTCCCGCATTTTGGGAGGCCGAGGCAGGCAGATCACGAGGTCAGGAGTTCGAGACCATCCTGGCTAACACGGTGAAACCCCGTCTCTACTAAAAATATAAAAAAAATTAGCTGGGCTTGGTGGCCGGCGCCTGTGGTCCCAGCTACTCGGGAGGCTGAGGGAGGAGAATGGTGTGAACCTGGGAGGTGGAGCTTGCAGTGAGCCGAGATCGCGCCACTGCACTCCAGCCTGGGGGACAGCGAGACTCTGTCTCAAAAAAATAATAATGAAAAAAAATGATATTGAAGGATAGCGTTTTAGTTACATTCTAAGAAGATGTAAAGCATAATTATATACAACCATATACCGATACAGTTGTCAGGATGGTCCTGAGTATGTCAATGATTATCTATCTACATAGAAATGTGAATAAAAGCTCTTATCCATGTGTTTGCGGCAAAGCCATATTTTGCTAGGTTCATTTATTATTATCCCATCTGATTGTTAGAGAAAAAGACATATTATTCACTGCAAAAATACAGAAAATACTACTATATGGTCTAATTTAAAAAACAGACCATATAGTATCAGCTACAGGACAAGAACATTAATTCTTTTATTATGTTGCCTGTCAGGTGACACTGTCTGAATTTACCTGCTGACGTGGTTCACAAGACGTGTCTGCAATAACAAATCTCTTCCTGGTAAGAGATTGTCACAGATGAGGTGCTGGTTAGAACGGACTGCAACCCCATGGCAAACACAGAGTGAGCACAATACGTCCAGGACCTGAAAAGAGAAATTACTTTCAGTTGATCCTCCCTCCCTCCCTGCCTTTCCATCCTTTCTCTCCTCCCTCCCTCCCTTCCTTCCTTTTTGACAGCATCTTACTCTGTCACCCAGGCTGAAGTGCAGTGACATGATCATAGCTCACTGCAGACTCGAACTCCTGGGCACAACGAATCCTCCTGCCTCAGCCTCTATAGGTTCCTGCCACCATGCCTGGCTAATTTTCCTTTTTTGTAAAGACGGGGTATTGCTATATTACCCATTGCTGGTCTCAAACTCCTGGCCTCAAGCGATCCTCCCATCTTGGCTTCCCCAATCACTGGGATGACAGACATGAGTCACTGCGTGCGGTCACTTTCAGCTGATTCTAATTCCCCCTTCAGAATCAAGCATCAGCAGCACTTTTTACAAAGCAAACACATTCCTCCAGTTACATTTGACTCAGTTATTTAAACATTACAGTAGTTTCCCACTAACTTTCCAACTTTTCTTCATATATAAATTGAGAACTGTTCATGTTCCCACTGATGCTATGAATAAACACTAAACAATATTACTTGATCATGATTAAGAGATGAAGGCCGGGCATGGTGGCTCATGCCTGTAATCCCACACTTTGGGAGGAAAGGCAGGTGGATTGCCTGAGGTCAGGAGTTCAAGACCAGTCTGACCAATACGGTAAAACCCTGTCTCTACTTAAAATACGAAAATTAGCCGGGCATGGTGGCATGTACCTGTAGTCCCAGCTACTCCAGAGGCCGAGACAGGATAATTGCTTGAGCCCTGGAGGCGGAGGTTGCAGTGAGCTCAGATCACACCACTGCACTCCAGCCTGGGCGACAGAGCACGACTTCTCAAAAAATAATAATTAAGAGAAGAAAAACACTCATGAAAAATGTGACACACTTTTTAAAAGTTACTGTATTTAAAAAACATATCTAAAAGGATTTGAGAATTCATTCAGGGAAACGAAATAGTTCATTTACCTTGTGATTTCTTCCATGCTTGTCTAAAAGTGAGATAATGGATTTAATATGTCCTTCTTTAATAATATTTAGAGCTTCTGGACTTTCTACTAAAACACAGTGTAAAACTTCCAGAATGCCTAAAGATAAAACAAAGAAAGAGGAAAAAATAAAAGTGATTAATTGGTACACAATGACCAGTGTGCCTTCCTTTTTCTACATATGTGGATTCAGTACAATATGTAATTATCTCTGCTCAATGTGACTGTCACAAGGCACTGTGATAGGTGACAGGTGGTGTTTGGGAGAGGGGACTAATATCCAAAGATGATGACATCACAGTTGAGGGAGGAAAAGGCAAACAACTGAGACGTGGTGTTTAGCAGAAGCAGCAAGTACCTGGAAGAGGTAGTAAACAAAGCAACATGCAGATGGAGCCTTAAAGAATACGTTCATGACCCTTTTCAGGCTTTCCAGGGAAGGAAGGGCAGAACGTGCATGAGTAAAGTCTTGAATGTGGGGCATATCTGGTGTGCCTAATGTACAGGATGAGTGGGGAGGGGACAGGCAGGTTAGGGCCAGTTTATGAAGCTTCTTGGCAATGAAAGTATAATCCTGCAACATTGCATCCTAATCCATGAAGATCATGACATTCTCCTTGAGGTTTATAGTAGAAAAGATTTCTTAGTTTGTTAAATAAGAGAAATATGTAAAATAAGACAAAAACAAATAGAAATAACACAATGTATAAAACTGGATTAAAAATCGTGATATTTTTAGGTACTAGCCACCACAAAAGATAAAATAGTATATGCCTTTTCTTAAAGTTTAAAAAGGAAAGAAAAGAAAAGAAATTTCATTATCAGAAATTCTAGCGTGAACTTGTAAAGCTAAATGTGTACCTCTGCGTTCATGTTTTCAGAACAAGCTTGCCTTGTCAACAATGAGAATGGATCCCATTCACAACAATTAGACCCAACATACAGAAAACATCACATCTAAGAGTTACATAGTTTTGGGAACAGCCCCAGAGGAACCCTGTAGAAAGGGTCATACATCTCAAATGGAGTTAATGTTCTTAGAAAAGAAATACAAAGTTTTACATTTACAAAGGTATTATAGAATACAGAAGCAATTCTCTACGGCTGTCACAATCTATATTTGATCCAAGCCCCAATCCATTACAAAACAAGGAGAGTTAGTGCTAATTTCTTCACTAATGACTTAGTTTGTTAAAATACAAATATATATTCAGCCAAAAGGATTCTGAGTTAAATTGTGGAGCTGTTCAAAATCAGCTGCTGTGTTCCAACAATGCGTAACAGTTAAAAATCAAAGACAACAGAAAAAAATAATAATACAAGAGGCTGACAAGTTAAAGCAGATCTTTATATAAGTATACTAAAACCAAATACCTTTTTTTTTTTTTTGCTATTACTAAAAACGTAGGAATAAAATAAACTCATTCATTCTGTGCTAAAATAAAATCATGGAAATGGAAAAGCATTTTTAATAGATTGGTCATGCTATCCTGATGTTTTTGCTTGTTTTCTCTCTGTTATTGATTGCTATAGAGCACATGGCTGCCTTTTTATAATAAATAATTTCAACTTTTATTTTTGATTCAAGGGATACATGTGCAGGTTTGTTACATGGATATATGGCATGATGCTGAGGGTTGAGGTACAATTGATCCCATCAGTGGGGTAGTGAGTATACCCCAACCAATAGGTAATTTTTCAACCCTTGCTCCCATTCCCTCACCCGCCTCCGCTTAGCAGTGCGTAGTCTATCGTTGCTATCTTTATGACCACGAGTACCCCTTGTTTAGCTCCCACTATAAGTGATGACACACTGTATTTGGTTTTCTGTTCCTGCATTAGTTCGCTTAGGATAATGACCTCCAGTTGCATCCATGTTGCTGTAAAGGACATGATGTCGCTCTTATTATGGCTGCATAGTGTTCTATGGTATATATGTACCACATTTTCTTTATGCAGTTCACTGTTGATGGGTACCTAGATTGATTCAATGTCTTTGCTATATAGAATAGTCATGCCATGAACATTTAAGTGCATGTGTCTTTTTGGTAAAACAATTAATTTTCTTTCAGGTATATACCCAGCAATAGGCTTGCTGGGTCAAACGGTAGTTTTCTAAGTTTTTCGAGAAATCTCCAAACTGCTTTCCACAGTGGCTGAACTAATTTACATTCCCACCAACAATGTAAGCCTTTTCTCTGCAGCCTAACCGGCATCTTTTTTGGGGGGCGGGGGGGACATTCTTTATTTTTTTTTCATTTTGAGACGGAGTTTCGCTTTTGTTATCAAGGTTGGAATGTAATGGTGTAATCTCAGTTCACTGCAATCTCCACCTCCCGGGTTCAAGCAACTCTCTCGCCTCAGCCTCCTGGGTAGCTGGGATTATGAGCACCTACCACCATGCCCAGGTAATTTTTGTATTTTTAGTAGAGACGGGGTTTCACCATGTTGGCCAGGCTGGTCTCGAACTCCTGACCTCAGGTGATCTGCCCACCTCAGCCTCCCAAAGTGCTGGGATTACAGGTGTGAGCCACCGTGCCCGGCCTGACTTTTTAACAATAGCCAAGAGTGGGTAGTATGAGATGGTATCTCATTGTAGTTTTGATTTACATTTCTCTCTGGTGATTGGAAATGTGGGTAGAAAACTTTTCATATGTTTGTTGGCTGCTTGTCTGTCTTCTTTTGAGAAGTGTCTGTTCAAGTCTTTTGACAATTTTTTAATGGTGTTATTTGGCTTTTGCTTGTTGGGTGATTTAAGTTTCTTATAGATTCTGGATATTAGACCCTTATCAGATGCACACTGCCTGTTTTTATAAATAAAATTTTATTGTGTATTCCATGCACCTGCATTTACATACTATCTATAGCTGCTTTCACACTACAAAGGCAGGGTTGAGTTAACAGACCTCATGGTCCACGCACCTATAATATTAACTATCTGGCTGCTATGGTCTGAATGTTTTCATCTCCTCAAAATTGATATGTTGAAATCCTAACCCCCAAGGTGATGGTTGTCACGCGCGTCCCTGTGAAAAGACCACCAGCAGGCTTTGTAAGAGCAACAAGGCTGTTTGTTTCACCTGGGTGCAGGTGGGCTGAGTCCGAAAAGAGAGTCAGCAAAGGGTGGTGGGATTATCATTAGTTCTTATAGGTTTGGGATAGGCAATACAAAGTACATTCTTAAGGGCAGGGGAGAATATTACAAAGTACCTTCTTAAGGGTGGGGGAGAATATATGCATCAATTAGGGTGGGACAGGAACAAATCACAATGGTGGAATGTCATCACTTAAGGCTATTTTCACTTCTTCTGTGGATCTTCAGTTGCTTCAGGCCACCTGGATGTACATGCAGGTCACAGGGGATGTGATGGCTTAGCTTGGGCTCAAAGGCCTAACAATGGTATTAGGAGATGCTCAAAGGCCTGGCAATGGTATTAGGAGATGTTCCCCTTGGGGAGGTGATTAGGTCATGAAGGTAGAGCCCTTAAGAATGGGATTAGTGCCTTTATCAAGGAGGCCCCAGGGGGCTTGCTGTTCCTTCCACCATGTGAGGACGAACTTTGTATGAGAAAGGAGACCCTCAGGACAGTTTACCTGAAGGAGCCTTGATCTTGGACTTCCCAGAATCTAGAACTGTGAGAAATAAATTTCTGTAGTTTATAAATCACCCAGTTTATGATATTTTGTTACAACAGTCCTACTTGACTAAGACACTAGCCTTTTTCAGAAAAAGACTGCCAAGCGTGCAATAGAATCTAACCATTAAGAAAAAAGATCAGGAAGTTACAACCAAGACCAATGAATTTTCTTGTTAAATAAACACTCATGAAGGTCCACAGAGTGAATAAACTAAATATGTTAGAAAAGATATGACTAGATTTTGGAAGTAAATAGCGTATGTCACAAAGTGCAAAAATAGCTATATGAAAACAAATTCCCGATTTTTCTCCTATTCAGCCTAGTCTAACAGAAAGCTTTCAGAATTTGGTGTTTAACATTAAAACAGTTCCTTTATTTTTCAATTCTACCAGGTCAGATCCAACAAGTAAACACTTGAAAAAAATTGACCGCTTCTAATTCTATTAATTATGACAATAAAATGTCAAAGAAAGCGCATTTTATTTTCAATTTTATTGGAATAAACTGGAATATGCAGGCATATTAGATGGTCAATACCTTAAGAATAACCCTGGTTTATTGGAATAATTTTTTGAGACAGGATCTTGCTCAGTTGCCCAGGCTGGAGTGCACTGGCAGGATCATAGCTCACTGCATCCTCAAGCTCCTGGGCTTAAGCAATCCTCCCCCTGAGCCTCCTGTAGCCTCCTGAGTAGCTGGGACTATAAGTGCCTGCCACCATGCTGAGCTTTTTTTTTTTTCTGTAGAGAGGAGGGTGGTCTCATTATGTTGCCCAGACTGGTCTTGAACTCCTGGGCTCAAGCAATCCTCCCACTGGTCTCCCAAAGTGCTGAGATTATAGTCACAAGACACAGCACCCAGCCTGAAATAAATTTGATTTTTAATTTTATTGAAATAAACAGCAAATATGCTTAATAAAAAATTCTTAAAGGAAAACAAATGGGAAACACCAAAGAACCCATTTTTAAATAAAAAAAGGAATAGCTATACAATATTATGTGTATATTTAAATTATGCTGATATATGCTTTGAACACAGGTGAAAAATGATGCAGAGAAACAGTGCTTAAAGATTACAATATCAACAGTTATAATCATTTGACCACTAAATACTAAATACATTCAATAAGACCAAGAAATAGCTATAGTCATGAAGCTTATGGTTAGATTCTCAAATTTAAAAGCTTGGCAGATCATAACAATATTATGGAATGAAAGAATTATAAATATGCTACAAATTACCTAAAAAAACTCAACCAATTACAGCAACTAATAAGGCAAAGCAATTGAATTTTATGTTTTAATAAGCTTATAGAAATGATTTGAGAGAACCTATTAATATCATAGAAATATATAACAATCAATGTGACTTTTTAAACATAGATCCAAAATAACATATACATGATAATTGCAACTATGTAAAATATGTTCATTTGTATAAAATACATATTTCAAAAAAGACCAGAAGTTATTACCTAAAAAGGTTAGTCTTGGTTATTGCTGGATTTGTATACTTCTCTCCCAATATTTCATAAATTCTGTGAAATGAGCATGCATAACTTTTATAGTAAGAGACATATTTTAAAAGAATCATAAAACAATAGGAAGTAATGTCTATTTACATTTTATTTCTGCCATTAAATCTCAATACTTATTCAATTCATGCAACTTAATGAGGCCCGACAACAAAAGGCCAGTAACATTAGCTGCCTTTCCTCTCTACAGTATATAACTATAATTAACTTTTAATCTGTGGAAAGAATTTTTTAAGTCTTATACTTCATCCAAGTTATATAAACTTATTTTCATTCCATAAATTTGGAAAAAGCATAAACAAAACCTGCCAGTTACCACATAGAGACAGTACTGAGGGTTTATATCAGAACTAAGTGTTATACAGCAATAAACTCAGGGTACTGGCCATTTAATATGCATGATTTACCTTAGTATGAGGAGTAACAAGAACTTAGGTTGACTATTCCAGGTTGATTTCAAATATCATCTCCTAATTGTCTTCTGGACATTTCAATGAGAATGTCTCTAAGTACCCCCAACTAAGTTTTCCAAAAGCTGAACATAACACCTTTCTTTGTACATATACATGTAAAATTGCTTCTCTCATCCATCGTCCATCTGTATATTCAAGCTACAAACCTGAAGTCATTTTTGAATCTTCTTTCACTTTCTCATTTTCCTAAATGTAATTGTTAAAACTCATTAATCCTGTGTCCAAATTTATCTCCTAAACTCCTCCTCTCCTTTCACTGAATAGCCTCTCACTATATCCTCTCCTCCAGTTTCTCCTCCCTCCCCAACCCATCCTCCTAACTGTAGGCGGTTATGCTGAAACACATATTTAATCAATGTCACTCCCTTGCTTAAAATCTTTAATGGCTTACCAGACCTTCCAAGGTCAAAGTCCACTCCCCTTAGCATAGAATATCAGTCCCTACACCAGATAGTGCAACCTCCCTTTGCAGCCTCAATTCCTGCCACTTCCTCCCACAAATGATAAATATGTATACCTACATAGGAATCATATATGTTTATTAAGCACCTATCAGTCACTGTTCCAAGGAATGGGATCAGCGGTGAAGCAGGCAGGCAAGACCCTCTTGAAACTTATAGGAACTTGCGCACCTTCAATCCTTTGCTGATGTTATTCTCAGATCTAAATACACTCCCACCTTCTGAGACTGCAAAATCTCAATCAGCTTGCAAAGGTTGAAAGTTACCTCATTTGGTGAGCCTTTACCAATGCCCCAGGATGAATTAATTATTCCTCCTTTTGTAGTAACAAGCACATTCACATTTTTAAAATTCTTATTTCAATCCCCCATTACAGAAAGAGCCCTTGAGAGCAGATATTGATTTAATTTTGCCTCCTTGTCACCCAGCTCACTCTGGCCCAGGGAAGGCTATCTCATGTTTGCCAAACGAATAAGTGAATGAATATAAATGGACTGTTGGTTCTCACATTCTGTTTAAACAAAAGAAATCTGCCATTTGTTACTCATAACAAGATTTGTTATTGTTAAGTGTAAATAGGACAACTGACATATTTTATATTTGGAGAATTTTATTTAAAACTGTTATGATTTTAAAGGTAGAAAAGACAGAAGACATTGTCTTGTTTTTCTAAGACCACCAGAGCGAGCACAAAAGAACCAGCAAGTAGGCAAAGGTCAGGCACAAAACTGCAAGTTTATTTTAGTAACCTAAGGTGTGGAGAAGAAGTCTGTCGGCCTCCGGCAAAGAAGGCCGGCAGAGTTCCCCTCCCCCAAGCTCTCGGACGGAGTTCGGACATCCCGACAGGACTGGGAAGCTGGGAAGTCCGCGTGGCTCAATGGCGGAGAGCGGCTTTTCTAGGAGTGGGAGGGCAATAGGTGGGGCATGGGCGTGTCAGGGGCGTTCCGCAGGTGCGACCAGGTAAATCTTGGTCTCTTCAGATTGGCATCACCTGGAGCATGCCCAGTTGGTCTGCACCTTCCCGGGTCGCCGGCTGCATTTTCGCGCCCCCGGGAAGAGTTGCGGGGGGGGGGGGATGAAGAACCCGGAAGTGCACCATCTTGCCTCCGTTCGTCCAAACAGTCCAACCTTTTATTGATAATAGTGATAAAGGGGCACCATGGTCTGTCTGGCTACTTCCTGCTGTTAAGGGGCGTCGTTAAGGTCAGGGCCCATGGTTGGTATTTGGACGCACGGATGAAAAATAAAATAAGGCACAGTATTAGTATAGGAATGAGGAATGGAAGCATTTGTTGGAATATGGGCAAAACCCAGAAGGGAGGTCCCAGCAAGGTTGAGGTATTAAGGTTCTGTATTTCAGCTTTTATTTTATTGAGGGTTTGAATGTTAGTGTCTGCTAGGCTTGACTTGCTAACATAATAGCAGCACTCTTCTCCAGGGAAGAGACAAGTGCCTCCTTTTTCAGCTGTAAGCAAGTCCAGGGCTCGCCTGTTTTGGGCAGCTACTTGGGCTATTGAGGTAGTTCGGCGCTGCAGGGAGGCCAGTCCTTCAGCTGATTCCAATAACTAGAGGGAGGAAAACCACCCGTTTTTGACGAAAGTGGCGTAGTAGCATAGAAAGTTGTTGGAAAAGCTCTGCTACTTCTGCCTGGCTGTATAAAGTTAGACTGGGGACCAAGGACACGGGGACATAGAGGGATCAGTTAATGGCTGTATGGTTAAGAGTTTTAGAGAGAGACCAGCCGGCCTTCTTTGCCGGAGGCCGACAGACTTCTTCTTCTCCACACCTTAGGTTACTAAAATAAACTTGCAGTTTTGCGCCTGACCTTTGCCTACTTGCTGGTTCTTTTGTGCTCGCTCTGGTGGTCTTAGAAAAACAAGACAACATGACATAGAGAATTTATATTTCTTAGTGCTAGGATTTCCTTATCTGTGTTTTAATTTGAGGAAAAATTTTACTTGGTGAATTAGGCAAATTTCTGTGCTGTTTGTGTATAGAACACAAAATTGAGGCTGCAGGCGCTGCATGTTTAATACGTGCAATTATTTAGCCATTTGCCTTAAAACTTTTATAGTTGTAACTGTGAATTATTTATGTTCTGTTGAGAAAGGAAAATCTCCAAGGATGTAACTAAATGTCTAGGAATAACTTAATGGTATTATTGGGAGTGGCTGCCAAGTGCTAGGATGGGTAGACAATATTCCTTATCATGTTTTTTGTAACCAAAAAAAGTGATCCTGTTTGCTTTTTACTGATAGACTTAGACTTTTGTCACTTGACTTACAAATCTGTAGGAACTTCATCAGAGATCAAAGTTGACTTTGCTACTGTATATTCACAGGTCACAACTCAGGCTGTCTGAGGTTGAACAAAATTTGTTGAGAATCTGTACAGAAAAACTAGAAACAAGCCACAGGGCAAGAAGAGTGCTCTACGAAGGTTGACTTTACCTACCAAGAAGAATCTAGCCTGGGGATTTTGCCCCATAGCAAGTAGGCATAAGCTTACATTTGGGAGAAGTGAATGGAATTAGACTGGTAGCCACACAGGCACAGGAGGCCAACACGAGGACAAAGCAAACCATGACACTGGTGCTCCCATGATCACTGCGGAAAGCCCAGGAAAACCACCGACGTGGAAACCACCACGCCCTCCTCACTGCCCCCTTCCGGGTATTGTTTCCTCACCTATGGTTACAATTGTCCTGCCAAACTAAAACAAAGTCAAAATCATCCCAGAACACCAAGATGTATGTGGATTTAGATGGAACCTAGTTCTCTATTCATGAAGGATACAGGAGTGTGATCCTGCTCTGGGAGAAGGAAAGTCTCTCTTCCACCTCTATTTCAACTAGGAGTAATAATACTGGACAAAAGATTGCTCCAGAAGGAGCACATGGCCTCACCTAAAAGTCATGACGTGGAAACCCTTTCGTCTAAGCTAGAGATAAGCAAACAGGAAGACTCCGGCTGAGTGCTAATTAGTAGGAATTGAACTGCCCTGTGTAAAGGAAACCCTGGAGATACAGTGCCAGTCAAACAGTTTGGTGGTGTCCACAGCAGATCAGTGAAAGAAGGCACAATCAGAGACCCAATTACTTACAAATGATTCAAACCACAGGTTATTGTTTGGGGATTTTTTCCCTCCTATCTGGGAGTTGAAACTCGTTACAGCTTTTTCGGTCAGAACCTTTTTATTAATATCCCCAGATTTCACTGACGTTTCACTAAAAGTAGGAAAATTGTTCTTTTAGCTCTGAATAATTAAACAAAATGACATAACAAGTAAAAAGATGAGGAAGTAAACTGGTAAAGGACTAGAAGGAACAGGGAAACACACAGAACATAAACGACATTTGCATTCCTGAATGCAAATAACTTAGGGATGTGACAGACCGTCAACTTTTCAGAAGAGTAATTGATTGGTAGTCTTGGTATTTACAAAGCTTAATGGGGAAATATCACAGTAAGAGGTATCATTACTATTCTATTGTATTATACACTGGTGATAAGCATGGACATAAGCTGACGTGCCTAGTTTTGTGTCCTCGCAGGTTTTTAGCAAATTATTTAACATCTCTATGCTCCAGTGTCCACATCTATGAAATGGACGTAATAATGGTGCCTGGGAGAGGGACATTGTTATGAATAGCAATACATGTAAGACATTTAGAACAGAGCTTGGATCAAAGCAATGCTATGTAAGCACTTACTATTATTTTATGGCTGAAATAAAATAAGGCAAATGAAACAAAGATCAACAGGGAAGAATTACCGAGATGCTCCTTTGTTGAGCAGGAATGATAGTGGTAAGAGGTAGAGAAATGCTGAATGGATAACACTGATCAGAGGAGAATTCAGGGGAGATATCTATGAATCAGCATAAAGACATGGAATCAAAGTTAGTTATTAAAATAAAATCAGGTATATTAGTAAATCAGGAGAAATTAAACCAGCCTGTTAGACCTCGGCGACAGAGACAGCGAGACACAGAGAAACAAGGATGGCAAGTGGGCAGAACCACAGAAAGTTTTGCATTCTTGAGATTACAGGAGAGTTGAGTCAAAAATGCAGTGAAGGATCATCAGAGAAATGCAAATCAAAACTATAATGAGATATCATTGCACTCCAGTTAAAATGGCTTATTTCCAAAGACAGGCAATAACAAATGCTGGCAAGATTATGGAGAAAAGGGAACCCTCCCGTACTGCTGGTGGGAATGTAAATTAGGAAAACCACTACGAAGAACATTATGGAGGTTCCTCAAAAAACTAAAACTTGAGCTACTATGTGATCCAGCAATCCCACTGCTGAGTATATACCCAAAACAAAGAAATATATCGAAGAGATAGATATCTGCACTCCATGTTAGTTGCAGTACTGTTCATAATTGCAATGATTTGGAAGCAACCTAAATGTCCATCTGCAGATGAATGAATAAAGAAAATCAGTACATATACACAACGGAGTACTATTCAGCCATAAAAAAGAATGTGATCCAGTCATTTGCAACTACATGGATGAACTGGAGATGATTATGTTAAGTGAAATAAACCAGGTACAGAAAGACGATCATCACACGTTCTCACTTATTTGTGGGATCTAAAAATCAAAACATTTGAGTTCACGGACATAGGAAGTAGAAGGGCAGTTGTCAGAGGCTCGGAAGGGTAGTGGGGGGCTCTAGGGGAATGTGGGGATGGTTGATGGGTACAAAAAAATAGAAAGAATGAGTAAGATCTACTACTTGATAGCACAACAGTGCGACTAATGCCAATAATAACTTAATTATACATTTTAAATGTATAATTAACTCCTTAAATTAAAGAGTGCAATTGGATTGCTTGTAACTCAGAGAAGAAATGCTTGAAAGGGGATGCATACCCCATTCCCCATGATGTGCTTATTTCACATTGCATCCCTGTATCAAAACATCTCACGTGTCCCATAAATATATACACCTACTATGTACTCACAAAATCAAAAAAAAAAATAGTGAAAGTTCAACTAAGACTCAGGGCTTAATAAATGCGAAAACAAGGCATAAAGCACCCCTGGTTAACAGGAGTGTCTTCTTATGGTACTAACATCATGAAAAAAGAAAAACGTGCAAATGAAGTAAGCAGCAATTTTCAGTAGCAGAAGACATGGTCTAGCTAGCTCCAGGCTGGCAAAAAAGCCAAGGAGTTGGGAGGTTTTTTTTTGTTTTTTGTTTTATGTTTTTTTGTTTTTTTGTTTTTTGCTACACAGCAATGGTGAGGCTGTAAGGGAAAGAATCTCAGTTATGTGTAAAAGCAGTAATTTGTATCTGGGCCTGTGCATCTGAGGGGGTTCTGTAAAGGCACAAATCTTTGTTTTTTCCCACTAGTTTAAATTAGACTCCCAATGAGTGATAACTTACGCATTGCATCTAAGTTGTCTTATTTTCAAGAGTAAGCACAACCATGAGGGAAAATGAGAAAGTAGGAACTATAGAGATTTATAGCTTGAGCTAACTGGAAGCTTAGTTTGCTCTTCCTACCAAGGAGAATTGGGTCTACCCAAAACAAATAGCAAGAGGTGAATAAGAGTCAACGTATAGCATCATTACAATATGTCTTTTTAAATGTTTGCAGTGAATTTTGCATTTCACAAACTGAATCACCACTGAGCCAGAGAAAATGTTTTTGTTTGTTCAAACTGGGTATAAATGTGAAGTCAAGAAATCATTTGAGTTTCAGTATAAGATAAACTGATAAATTAGTTTTTAACTGTTTCTTCTTTACAAATAATCAGAAAGAAAAGAAAAAAGAAGCAGTGCACATTTTGCTTCCTGTTAATAGGGGGCTAACTCATGAAATAAATATGTTACTCTAAATAGAGTTTCCATTAGTCACACAAATAGAGGGAGAAAAATAAATTGATATGAATATATATATATATATATATATGTACTTAAAAATAATTCCAAGAGATGTGGGCTCAAGCCAAACTACAAAAATACATAATTACATATGCTTCCTATTTTTATGCTGGTTTTGTGGCTAAAGAAGAAAATAAGCCCATTAAATCTTGAGCACTCATAAAGCTCCAAAAAGCAGAAAAAAGCAACAGAGGTTAAACTTAAAATATAACACAGCTTGGCAAAATTAGAAAAAGGAGAGAAAAATTAATAAAAATGGAAGTTAGTGAAGATAAAAGGTGGATCACATCATTATTCATATACACAATGAGGGAATATCATGGATGCATTTGCAAAACAGATAAACAAAAATGATGGACCAAGAGTATTTTATTAGCAGAAAAGATGAATATGAGTCAAGAGTTTCCTGGAGTAAATTAGCTGAAATAAAACCCATAAAATGAGCACTGTAATTATAATGTACTATGCAGCCTTAATTAGGCCTCTGATGGTTTGCTGCCTTCAGTTTAAGAAGCCATGATTTACAAAAAAATAGACAAACTATAGAAGATAAAGTCCAGTTCAAAGGAAAGAGAATGCCAACTAAAAGCAGTTCATTATACAACAAGTAACAGTATTAGAATTTTTATCCTATACAAACATTTATTTGTATAAATTGCCACATCTCAAAACTTAAGAGAATGTTGAATGCCAGGTAGGAAACCATTAATACGTTAAGACATTCTTTTTTTCTTTTTTTTTCTTTTGAGACGATCTTGGCTCACTACAGCCTCTGCCTCCCAGGCTTAAGTGATCCTCCTGCCTCAGCCTCCCAAGTAACTGTAACAACAGGTGCATGCCACCACACCCCACACCCAGCTGATTTTTGTATTTTTAGTAGAGACAAGGTTTCACCATGTGGGCCAGGCTGGTCTCAAACTCCTGATCCCAACTGATCCACCCGCTTCAGCCTCCCACAGTGCTGGGATTATAGGCATGAACCACCATGCCCAGCCAGATATACCTACCTTGCTATTGACACTCATGGTTCTGGTTTTCTGAAGGTCTCTTTCATTTATTAATTCATGCATCACTAAGTACATCAAATGGACCATTTGCTGTGTTAGGTCCGGGATTTGAACAAAATGGGGAGCACAATTGGCCTCATCCCTGCTCTCATAGAGGTTACAGATCACAGAAGTTCAATCCTAGGTCCATTAGTTTCCTTTTCCCTTGAAAAAGTGACATCTGAGCTGTGTAGCCTCAGATTCTTAATTTGTAAATGGAAATCAGAATAAAACCTACCTCACAGAGTAATTGTGGAAATCCAGTGGAGGAATGCATATGACACTCTCAGCACAGTGCCCTAAATTCACTTGATAGCTCCTTGGTTGCACAATTGAAAACTATGCAGTCATAATAATGTTCAAAAATCTAAGACCATGGGTCTCAAGACCCACAGAAATGCTGGCAGATGTAATCGTTTGCTCTAAAACCTTACTCGAAGGTTTACAAGACATATACACCTGAGCATTTTTTAAGATGGGTCCCCTGGAGCAAGACAAATACAGATTAATCAGTTCTTCCAAAAGATATGTACCTCAAAGCAGCAAACATTTATTGAGAGCTATCGTTTTGGGCAGAAATGTAAACTGGGCACAGCATCAGCTTCATTGTTCCATCCATTGTAAAAGTTCTCCTGCAGTACAAAGACAGACCAAGGGCATCATTCCCAACGATCGCAAAGAAAACAAATACAGGTGCCTAGAATCGCCTAGCTGTAGCAAGTTTAAAGTCAGGGGCAGGAGAAAGGTTGCGCAATACATTGACAAAAAGCACAATTTTAGATAGGGCACTGCGTGTAGAATGGTATGTAGTTGTGAGATATGTCAGTATGTGTACGGTGAAATACAACAACTTACTGCATTTGAAAGTGGATGTATTTTTGGAAAACGGAGCAAATCACTTCAGACCCGAGAATATGAGAAAGTACTACCAGAAGACCAAAACACTTGGTGATTCAATGAAGAGTAGTATTTTGAATCATTCACCACGAAGCCTGCATTATCCAATGTAACTCAAGAGAGGGGTAGTACGGCCACAAGGCAGGCTAGGTGGGTTAGGAAGCCTCCAGAAATCACTTTCACTTTCACTCTGAAATTCTACAAATCTGTGACAACTGAACTTGCCTATTTACATGACAGAGTTATTCTATTTCTTTATCACATTAGAATAACATACAGTGCACACTCCTACCATCATTATCCATCCCGCCGGCCCCCAGCTGAGACATCATCTATTATGAAGGGAAAGAATATGAAATTTGCTGCCGGACAGTAAGCGAGGGTAGGGGGTGCCCTTAAGGCCTGCCTTGGTGGCTTACGTGCTGTCTGGCCCAGGAAAAGCAATTTCACCATGTCTCAGTTTCCTAGCTGTGAAATGGGAATACTAATACTATCCACTTCACAAAGTTATTGTGCAGATAAAGTAAGTTAATATATTTAAAGAGACTAGAACAGCATCCAAAACATAGTAAAACTTGTATCAGCCTTTGCTATTATTATGTGTTTCCATCTGAAATTCTCCATATCATATCCTAGCAGTGTTAACATGGGAAAACCTTGCTTTTAATAAAATCAAATTAATCCTGTAGCTACTAACGACTGCTAAATCCAAAAAATAAAAGGTGCTAGGTGTGTACTGTGGTATTTTTATACATTTAATTTAGTAAGCACATTTGTACCGTCACTAAGAGCACGCTGAGGCAGATATTTTTACCACTCCCATTGCCAGCTTAAAAAACGGGAAGCACAGAGGAGCTAAGTGACTTGGTCAAGGTCATGCAGCTATTTATGTAAAATCCATACCTGTAACCTATGAGCTCTGCTTTTCCTAAACACAGCAGCAAAGAAGGTAGAAATAGAATGATTTTAAAATGAGCTGCCATTTCTGATGAGCCGGCCTTGGTAGGGATGAACCCTGTTTTTGATAATGAAATAGTAGGAAACTTTGGGACAGGCCCCATCACCCACAATTAGGACACTGTATCCTAATGGGCTGACAATCCTCTGAGTCCTCACCCTGGTCACCTCTCTCCAGAGCGGGCACACTTTGTGAGTGCCAAAGCAGCTCAGCTAATATCCATCAAGACCACTTTCACTATATCACACTGCCCTTGAGGGGACTGCCTGGACAACTGTGCACCCTGCCTTGATACTGCAGATGGAAGGTTGGGGTGGGTGGTGAATGACTTCCCTCTTTTGACTACTGTGTTCATATGCTCTCACTTTAAAAGCTTAGGTACTAAAAGGGCCATCAAGGGGCAGGTGGGCTTGAGAAGACTGGACTAAGTTACTCAAAATGCAGAGAAGCATCTATGAACTCAAAGACCCAGACAGAGGCCTTAAGCAATGACCATGTGCCTTAAGTAGGTCACAGGCACTTAAACTTGACGGAAAGCAAGTGACACCGTGCAATGATTTGACCAAGGGTGATGCTAAAAATAACTAGTAACTAGAATGGCATAAGCAAGATGCAATCAGACCAGACAATGGTAATAAACAGCCATCTGTCAGTAACAGTGCCTAAAAGCTAAAACCTCAGTTCTTCCCCTGACAATGAAACTTAAGCTCAGTTTCCAAAGGAGACTAGAAACAGGCCAGGTGGAATGTGCAAATCACTGGTTGTGATTTTGTTTTCTAATAAGCAGTTTTTCTCAAGTAAGCCCTTAGTGGATTTGGTGGGTTTTCTGAGACAAGACTTCCTCTTTTATTCCTCTGGCTAACCAAGATTTTTGTGGAATGCCACCCTAAAGGACTATGCAAAGGGAGAAATAAAATCAGAAAAAAAGCAGTGAATGAGCACAGGTGGCTGGTATCCCACCTCCAAACTAACCATGGAGAAAGTCAATAGTGTTACCTGAATTGGTGGTACTACTCAAATCAGTTAGCTATGATTTCTCTATCACTAATAACAGATCTCAAGCAATAAGTATCGTGGGAGCTCTTGCTCTTTCTAATTCAATTGCTCACACTTAAGTAAATTATCAAGGAGGAAAACTTCCTGCTACATAAGATTATGGCACAAATTATCCCACAGCTTACAAATTTTTTATCTTTGAAAAATGATGAGCTTATACTCTCCAAGAAAGAGTTGTAAGGACTTTGGAAGCTTTAAATCATCCTATTTACAGGACCCACAAGTTGTACTGTACATGAGCATGAAGCTTTGGTATCTGGAGCCCACTCAAAGACTTTTTTTTTTTTTTTTTGAGACAGAGTCTCACTCTATCACCCAGGCTGGAGTGCAGTGGCACAATCTTGGCTCACTGCAACCTCCACCTCCCAGGTTCAAGTGATTCTCCTGCCTTAGCCTCCTGAGTACCTGGGATTACAGGCACCTGCCACCATGCCTGGCTAATTTTTTGTATTTTAGTAGAGATGGGGTTTCACTATGTTGATCAGGCTGGTTTCAAACTCCTGACCTCAGGTGATCCGCCCACCTCAGCCTCCCAAAATGCTGGGATTATAGGCATAAGCCACTGCGACCAGCCTCAAAGACTCCTTCCTTGGCTGAAACCCAGACAGGACTTCACTCACTGCCCTTACTAAGAGAAGGGAAGAAATGGCAGGAATGCCAGAGAGAGACAACTTTCATCACTGCAAAACTGTGTAGGGAACAGACTGCACAAAAAGTAAAACTCAGAAAATCTCTGTAGCCTCCTGACTAGCTGTTTTTAGTCAGTTATCTCTTGCCCCCAAATAGTATTCCAAGGACTGAGAACATCCTGAAGAAAAACCCAACATTCTGAAATACATCAGCTCAATCAACAGGACTTACTCATATCAATCTTTTGTCTTTTCAATTAACTTTGGCCTAGCAACATAATCACTAGACACACATGAAGTCAAGAAAAAGATGTAATTTATCCTTCATTCCCCAAAGGAATTCAGAGTGTGGTCATGCTTATAAACTGATCAGATACTCTTAGTATAGTGACCGGTGTCACTGGTGTTTTCACCACAAATACTGACAAGTATCTGAGGTTATGGATATTTAATTAGCTTGATTTAATCATCCTATATTATATACATACATCATAACATCATGCCATATCCCACAAATATATACAGTGATAGTTTGTCAATGTAAAATAAAGTTTTAAAAACTCCCTTGGTGTTGCTGACATGCCTCTGTATAATTTTTGCTTCCACTTCCACTGTAAATGATTTATTACTACCACCACCCACACTTTTTCTTATTTCCTAACTTTGGGGCCTCAGATCATTTCTCATCATGGTATTTATAAATGTAAATATAACTGGGGAATGTAAGAATACACCAGGAGGCGCAAAGAAAATAAGATCAATAGAAAGCCCATGAAAGCCTGCTTAGAAATTTTAGCTTATTAAAAAATAAAAAAAAAAACCCACAAAAACAGAACCCCCAAACAAGAGAACACTCCATCAATATAACTATACATATTTTAATTTCCATTCATAATCTCATACTCAGTAAGAATCTTGAGAGAACACAGTGGGGTGATTAAGATCAAGGATACTGATGCCAAACTACCTGGCTCCGGGAGCTGGTTCTGTCTTAGCTCAGTTACTGAATTTCTCTGAGCCTTTGTCCCTTCATCTATTAGACAGGGACAGTAATGTCACCTATCCTATAGGGTTGTTAGAATTAAATTATTAGTATTTGTAAAGCACATAAAATAGTATCTGGCATACACAGGTTTATTAAATGTGATCTGTCCATCCGGTAATTTCAGTTAGATTCTTACAAAGCTGCCTGGCTGTAAATATTGCACATTGTAAGAGGCCTTTTATCAACATGGTGTTCAGCTGCAGGTAAGGGAAAGTCCTAATACTGTGGCTCAAACTAGGAAGGAGCCGGGCAGTCAACAGCACAAGTTCCAGGCCATCGACCACTCAGGCACCTGCCATTTCTCCTTTCCTCAGCTCCTCCTTCCTGTGAGGTGTTTTCTCTTAAGCTGACAGATGGCTGCAGCCTACCAGCTAGTGCATCTTTGTTCCAGGCAAGAGACTGAGGTAGGGCCTGAGTCTTTCTCCTAGAAAGGCTTTCTTTGGGAAGCAAAGCTCTCCCAGGGAGTTGAGCTGACATTACAGGCCAGAACGGGGCACATGGGCACCCGCAGTCTTAAGTGAGGTTAAGATGTTGAGAATTTTGCTTTTTAGCTTCTAAAACTAAAGAAGGGAGGGGAGAATGTGGTTCAAAAACACAGAGTTAGGCAATCTACACAATCTTCTTCCCAAGACTTAAATATTTTTCTGATTGTATGTAAAGGTATTCACTCTGACTTCTTAATCACTGCGGTCCCAGGCATATATAGAACATTGAGTGGGAAAGGTTTTAGGTAAAACCAGTTACCTTGTCAGGATGACCGAAACTGTTTCAAACCTCTTGCCCAACAGGTAGGGGTATGTATGTACATGTCTATGTGTGTGTATATATATTTATGCATCTGTATGTGTGTATGTGTATATGTGTGTGTGTGTGTGTGTGTGTGTGTGTGTGTGTATCCCTTCTGTGGCCCTCACACACACCTGCACACAGCTGACAGTCAAGGCTGACTGCAGCTCAGCTTTCTGCACCTGTCAACTCCTAGAGCCTCTACTCTAGCTTTGCTGTTTGTTTTTCTACTCACACATCTTTCCCTTTTCCATATTCATGAGCTTTTTTTCCTCACTATTGGCAACAGAAACGACAGGAGCTATGATTCACGACAGTGTAAAATCATATTTGGAAGTAAATTCATGAAATGTTGAAAAGATATTACTGTTTGTAATAATATCAGAGAGAGATCTGTCTATTGGCCATGTAACTGTAGAGGTAATGCTTACATTATCAGTATCTCCATTAGTTCAGTCCTACCTCAATCCTCTCACCTGGAGTAAAGATGCAGTAACCCATAGGCTGCAGCCATCTGCCAGCATCAGAGAAAACAATGCACAGGAAGGAGGGACTGAGGAAAGGAGAAATGGCAGGAGACTGGGCGGTCAATGGCAGGGAACTCATGTGCTGTTGACTGCCCGGCTCCTTCCTAGTTTGGGTCAGGGTAGTAGAACTTTCCCTTACTTGCAGCTGAACACTATGTTGTCAAAAGGCCTCTTACAATGTGTAATATCTACAGCCAGGAAACTTTGTAAGAATCCAACTGAAATTGTTGGATGGACAGATCTAATTTAATAAGTACATAGATGCCAGATAGATAGACAGATAGATACATAGATAGATAGAGAGAGAGATGGAGTCTCGCTCTGTTGCCCAGGCTGGAGTGCAGTCGTGCAATCTCAGCTAACTGTAACCTCCGCCTCCCAAGCTCGAGCGATTCTCGTGCCTCAGCCTCCCCAGTAGCTGGGATTACAGGTAACTGCCACCATGCCTGGCTAATTTTTGTATTTGTAGTAGAGACAGGGTTTCACCATGTTGGCCAGGCTGGTTTCAAACACCTGACCTCAGGTGATTTGCCCATCTCAGCCTCCCAAAGTGCTGGGATTACAAGCGTGAGCTACTGCACCCGGCCACCAAATACTTTTTTATGTACTTTACAAATATTAATCATTTAATCTTCCTAACAGCCCTACCGGGTAGATGACATTATTGTCCCTGCCACTAAATTAGTGGCAGAATGTAAAGAATGGAAAAAGCAGTACTTTTTTTAAAAAAAGTAAAAGGAAGGTGGAAAAAATAACTGGTGTTACTGTTCATTAGACCCTGTCTTCTCTATCCTTTGGGTCTAATGACTTCCAGTTTGCTATTTATCATAGGTTTTGACAAGCAATTCCCTGTCCTAGAGAACCTAGTGTTTTACCCTTTTTTTTCCCTCTAATTTGAACTCCTTGGTCACCAAAATAACCAGCGGTGTACATATTTCTACAGCCTATGCATGTGGAGACATATATACATATTACACAGGGTTTTTGCCCCTTCTTTCCTTTTTTCATTTCTTCCTTTCTACCTCCCTTTATCTTTATTTTTTTTTACAAAAACATATCCTATCGCACATTCTAAAAATGAATTTTCACTTAAAAATATATTCTAAATATATTTCAGGATATACATCTAAACAATTATTGGCAATACCTATAATATAGCTGAAAATATTGTTGTAATATAATTTAACTATTCACCTATGATTCATCACTTCGTTTCCAATATTGTTTTTTAAGGCAATCCTAGGCATTTTTCTGCATCTAGCAATGGTAAACTAGGTGTTTCAGGCCAGATGTCAACCAGAACAACCAAGGCACTGGAGACCTGCCAAAGCAGTAAAGACCAGAGGGGTCTAGATCCCAGGAAGACTTTTGATCCCTTTTCTACTCAAGAATTCTTCAGTTTGAATCTGCAGCTAGGGCACTAACAAGATGAGGAGAATGTGTGTTCAGCAATGTCAGAGTTATTACAGAGAGAAAAGAAACTGATGCATACGTATGCACTTAGCAAACAGCAAAGCACAATTGAAGTAAGTTATACACATATACACATGCATCTCATCATTGTTACTGCCTCTAAAAAACTAAGCAACACCACTTCCTCTGGGGAAAAAACAGTTTATTAAAACCATAAATGTTAACTACAGTAGAAAAAATCTTTAGCAAAATATATTTTAGATACTTTAAAAACAGGAGCTACGAAGTATCATGGACATATTTCAAGTCTGATGCTAGGGAGCTGAGTTCTAACCTTCGCAGTAACAACAATTAATTGTAGGATTTCGAGTCAGTCATTTAAATGTTCTTTGCCTCAATTTCTTTTCCTCTAAAGTAAGAATGTTAGATTACATATTCTCTAAGGGTCCTTCTTTCCCTTGACTTTCATTATGTTATCTCTGAGCACAGGGCTTCCCTTTTCAGTAGGAATGCCTGCAATCAACAGATTGACTGGAAAAAGACAACAGCAAATAATAATTTGTATCTGATGAAATTGTGCCTATAACTGACCAAACTGAAGACTCTAAAAACACTGGACTCTACTTGGTTGACCTTAAAGGATGCTTGGCTCTTTTCATGTCTTCTCTCTCTCTCTGGTTTCGAGTTAAACATTTTGCTGCACAGTTGATTCAGCCAGTGTTAACACTCTGCTCTCAGGCCGCCCTGCACCTATCGCTTTACAGATACCACTGGGTCCAGCAGAAGAGATGAGCATTTTTAAAATGTCTTCTGTAGCTTCCCAGTGATTCTGGACATTTTGCCCTAAACATTTATCCATTTTTGCAATCTATGCCACCATCTTGTTCCTGATACAGGAGTTAAGGAGAAATTATTCAGGCAGATAGTGAGGGTACAGGAGTCCTTGGTAAGGTTTAGCTTTTGGTGAAAAGCAGTCCCCAAATCATTTTCTTTTCTAACAAAGAGCAGCCTGCAAAATCGAGCTGCAGACATAGACAAGCAAGTTGGAAGCATCCACGGGTGAATGCCAGCAGTTGTGCCAATAGGGAAAGGCTACCTGGGACTAAGCATGTTCAAAATGGCGGCTCTATGTTCCCGTCTCCTTGCCAGCCACGTGTACAGTAAGGAGCAGGCAACATGGCACCTGCCAAGTGGAAAGCCCATTTGCCTAAAATTAGGGTGAGGTGGCCAGCCTTCCTGGCATGTTATGTAAATGTCACACCAGGCCCTATGCAAATCAGACACCACCTCCTCAAGCCTGCCTATAAAATCTGGTGCACTCTGGTGCAGGCCAGATTTCTCATTCAGGCTCGCTCTCTGTCTCTCTCTGTCTCTCTGTCTCTCTCTCTCTCTCTCCTCTCTCTCTCTCCCCCTACCTCTCCCTCTCTCTCTCTCTGAAAGAGCTGTTCTCCTTTCTCTTTCTTTTGCCTATTAAACCTCTGCTCCTAAACTCACTCCTTGTGTGTATATGTCCGTGTCCTTAATTTTCTTGGTGCAAGACAATGAATCTCAGGTATTTACCCCAGACAATGACTTTGCTTCAGTACCACTTACTTGGTCACTCTCTCTCCTAGTAGTTACAGGTTTTTCCTTAATATATTCTGCAATTAATGCCCAGTCACTACATTCATGTTATGATACTCTTAACACCCTCATCTCATAATTATTTTTGTTTTTATTATAACAATCTCCATTTCTATCTTACTTCTGCTACCCAATGATCTAGCAGTGCCCAAGTACTCATTGTGACTCAAATTTTTGTCCTCCACTATCTAAACTCTACAAATTTTTGTCCTCCACTATCTAAACTCTATAAATTTTTGTCCTCCACTATCTAAACTCTACAAATTTTTCTCTGTGACTTAAAATTACTCTCTCTAATCATAGCTGTTTCTCTGTCTCTATTCATTCAATTCCAACAAACCTGTCCCTGAGTGGGTCTTTATCATGAAAAAGTCGCAGAACTATTTTGTATGGACAGTAGTATTTTTTGAGTGAATTTTAACATTCATCCATCTATTCATTCAACAAACAATACTAAACACCTATAGGTGCCAGATGGTATGGTAGATCCAGAGAGAACAAAGATGAACGAAACCACGCCCCTATCTTCAAGAAGTTCATTACTAAAGAAGGAAACTGAGAGGAAAAATAAGTAGCATAAGAGGGCATTAGTGATAGAGAAGGGTAAATAATGAAATACTGTGCAAACAGATGGAAAAGCAGTAGATTCATCTGGGTGTCACTGAGGCCATCTATGGCACTAGAGAGTTCAAACAATTATGTTTGAACTAGAGAGCTCTAACAAGTTCAAATCACTGATTTAATACTGGTAAGTCTGAAATCACTGATAAATCATCACAGTCATTGATAAGTCCACAATACCGAAACAAAACTAACATCTTGTTAGAGACATGTGTACCGAGTTGACTGCCTGTAAATATTTTACTATTACATAGATCATTTGTGAGTATTTACTAAATTTCCTTTAAATAAAATATTATGCTCTAGGATTTGGAAAACAAATTTTCTCCCCAATCTATCCAAATAATCTTTCGAATACAAGGAAAACAATGAGAACTCCAAACTGATCTTTTTATTTATAGAATAGACTAGCAGTCATCAATTTGAAAAAGAATGCGAATTCTGGCTCTTCAGTGTTTTTCTGAGCTTTTATTTATAAAGCTTATTTATAGCTTTTTAAAATATAAATGGACATGATATTGTTAGATGACTATTCAGAAATGACCAATGAAAATACTAATGATTTCTCGATAAATAAAAATACTTAACATAATTTAAAAGGAAAACACTTAATATTACACCAAACATCAGAGGTTCTTGTTTTTGTTTTTTAGAGATGGGGCCTCAGTATGTTGTCCATGTCGGAGTGCAGTGACCATAGTGCACTACAGCCTCAAACTCCTGGCCTCAAGCGATCCTCCTACCTCAGCCTCCTGAGTATCTGGGACTCAGTACACACCACCACATCCCACTCAAAGTTTTTTGTTGTTGTTGTTGTTGTTGTTTTGTCTTAAAGGACATGAAGAAAAGAAAAATAGGAGTGATCACAACAAGGAGAAAACTAGAAAACATACCCGAAGAAGCTTCCAGTCTTTCCAATCTGCTGATCAACCAGTCAAGGGAGCCGGAAAACTGAGCACAGTTCTTACGATTTCCTCTAATTAGAGCCGCTGCAAAAGAAGAAATAGATTTCACCTTTATGTCATTTTCTAGCTCGAAAATTGAGATAAGCTAATAGCGGCCCTAAAATATTGGATCAAGAACAAAATATCTTCATGTTAAATCTAAAACTTATACAAACATATATACACATACATATACAACACTGAGACATTAAAGACAAATTAATAATTATTAATTGAGACTGAAGAAAACCACTTCTCATTAGAAGGAATGTAATTTTGGAAAGTAAATTTCACATGGGGCGGTAACAATGATGGGTAATGGAAAAACCAGTCTCCTAGGAGTTCCCTCACTTGGGTTCTAATACCCATTGCTTTTAATTAGCCATGAGATTAAATTATTCTGTCTCTCTCAAGCCCAATTTGCTTACCTATATAATAAAAAGAGCAAATCAGTTTTTCTGAAAATGAACCACAAAATACTAGGAGATATAACCAGCAGTTATAACTCTAATAGGTATACAGAGAGATATAACTAAATGTTATGTTAAATAATGGATGAGAAGACCAATAGCCACTAACTTTGAAACCCTTTTATTTTCTTATATCATTTCCTTGGATTTAGAGATTCACAATGCATATTAAAGACCTGAAATTCTGCAGTAAAGAAACCGATTCTAGCTTGGCTCAGACTACTGTTTTCTACACTTCTTTGATTGAATAACCCATTTTAAATAAAATTCCTATGTGATGTTTCTGATCTCTTTCAGCCTAGTTTATACATTCAATTTTAAACCTTTAATTTTTCAAAATCATTAAATTCAAAGCAAGCCTGGTAAATATTTTCTACTCTTATACCCCTATGTTTATTCAGAAACAGTACAATTGCTTACGAAGGGATGGCAAGACTTTTAGACAATACGATATTTAAAGAGAGAAACATGTCTCCATAAGAATAATTGCTATTGAAACTCTGGTAGGCCAGGCACGGTGGCTCACACCTGTAATCCGAGCACTTTGGGAGGCTGAGGCAGGCAGATCATGAGATCAGGAACTTGAGACCAGCCTGACCAACATAGTGAAACCCCATCTCTACTAAAAATGCAAAAAATTAGCCAGGCATGGTGGTGGGTGCCTGTAATCCCAGCTACTCGGGAGGCTGAGGCAGAAGAATCGCTTGAACCTGGGAGGTGGATGTTGCAGTAAGCCAAGATCACGCCATTGCACTCCAGCCTGGGTGACAGTGCGAGACTCTCTCTCAAAAAAAAAAAAAAGAGAGAGAAAATCTGGTAGCTGATGCAAGCTGTTTGAAGAAGTGAAGTTTGAGGCTACTGCCTGTTAACCTTCCTGTTAAGAGTAGGAGGGAAAAGACCCTACAGTTACAGTGTACAATTAAACTTAAAGATGTCCTTCATGTTCCCTCTTTCCAAAAATAAAGAAATAAAGTTATTATCTGACCTGAGAGTAAGAAAAGAAACACACAGAAAAGACGCCAACTGCATGAGAAGAGCTTTTTTGTGTATAGAGCCTCCGTGACATTTGTACAGAGATTTAGAGCTAATATACTAATTACTCAGGCTCTCCTCTGGCTCTGGGTCCGGCAGCCTCCCCTAAGAGCCAGCCAGTGAGATATACTCACAGACTGCAGAGTACAGCGAACAAAAGATAGGGGTGGAAGATAGCAGAGGAACGAGAAGTACTATGTGTTAAGCAGAACTTCTAATTTTATTCCGTAAGAATATCTGTTCCCAATTTAGAACAATAACAATTAGGAAAAAGGACATGATAAAGTTTTTGAATTTTAAGAGTCCCTTTTGTTTAAAACTTCACTCATGCTTTTCATTTTATTTCTGATTTTGTAAAACTGATTTTATATATAACATATATAATTATATATAGCTATATAAAATTATATATAAGCTATCTATTGTATTATCTAAAATTATATAGGTATATATAAAACATGTATCATTATCATATTATCTATCTAAAATGATATATATATAACATAAGTGATTCTTGAAAGAAACTAATAGTGTAAGAATGAACTCTTTTAATAAGCCATGGGGCATTTAAGAAAATTATAGAGTGAGCCACAAAGAAAATTTCATTAAATTTACTGCAAACAGACGCGGTATAAACCATGTTCTCTGACAGAACTATGTCAGAATTTAGTAAGAAAAGCAGGAATGAAAATAAAACCAAAGCATATAAAACTTTAAACTCTCTCCTTAATAACTCTTGGGTCAATGATGGAATCAATACCATAATATAAAATATCTATAAGTATCAAACACAACCAACAACCAATGGTAAATATCTAATAAATGGTAAAATATCTAATAAATACCTAACACAACCAATGGTAAATGGCCAAAAGTGTACTCAAGGCAAAATTAAACACTTTAATTGCTAAGCAGTTGGGTGAAAAATGGCAAATAAGTCTTTTGAAATAGAGAAAAAGAACATCAAATAAATATCAGTAAAATAGAAAAAATAAATAGCAATAAAAGTAGAAATTAATGCATTAGAAATAGAAATAATTGATATAATAGTAAGATTGATCAAGAATACATTCAAGGGCTATTTTTTAAATATAAGCTGACTACCAACTACCACTTTAATCAAAAAGAGAAGGAAAAAAGGATAAAATTAAGAAAAGGGCATTACACCAGACGTGACGGCTCATGCCTGTAATCCCAGCACTTTGGGAGCCAAGGTGGGAGGATCACTTGAGGCCAGGAGTTTATGACCAGCCTGGGCCACATAGCATGACCCAGTCTGCACAAAAATTTAAAAAAAAATTTTCCAGGCATAGTGGTACATGCCTGTGGTCTTAGCTACTTGGGAGGCTGAGGAGGGAAGATTGCGTGAGCCTGGAAGGTCAAGGCTGCCATGAGCCATGATATCACCACTGCACTCCACCCTGGGTGGTGGAGTGAGACCCTATCTCAAAAAACAAAGGAATTATAAGCACAACCATATATAGATACATAGACATACAGATAGGTTTTTTTTTTTTTCACTAAAACTGACCCCATAGAAGGGAGAATACCTAAACAGAATAATAAATCATGAGTAATATTGAAAAGCATATCAAAGACCAAAAGCTTTTTCACACAAATAAATAAGTAATTTCTATACTACTTCATATGCTGCATAACAATGATTTGGTCAACAATGAAACAGATAAAATGATCGTGCCTTAACCCCATAAGACTGTATTTTTACTGTACCTTTTCTATGCTTAGATACAAATACCACTGTGCTACAACTGCTCATTCAGTATGGTAATATGCTGTACACATTGCTGTACATATGTACAGCCATAGGTTACGAAGCGCAGGAGCAGTAGCTCCTGCGCTATCCCATAGCAGCTATCCCGTACAGCGTAGCCACGCATTAGGCTATCCCATATAGCGTAGCTCTGCAGTAGGCTGTAACACGGAGGTTTGTGTAAGTTCCATGATGTTTGCAAGATGTTTTCCTTAGAACTAGTCCAATGAGTAAGTGACACATGACCGTATTCTAAAGCCAAAAAACTAAGGAAACTTCTCTGATGATTTCACAAAGACAGTATCAGTGATATTGATATCAAAGCACACATTACAAAACAAGAACTCTTACTTATAAATATAAATCCAAAAATATTATATAAATTTATATATGAATGAAATTAAATCAAATTTAGCAATATACATTTAGTATTTATAATTCAAATTTAGCAATACATTAGCAACATTTCATTCAAGTGGAGATTCATTCCTCCAAAGACACAAAAATATATCAGGAAATCTGTTAATGAGTCAAAGATAAAACAATCTCAATATACTATGAAAATGTATACATTTCTAATGAAAAAAAGTTAACTCAGTAAAATAGTGTCTCCTGAACATCGTGCCTGCATGCATGTGCGTGTGTGTGTGTGTGTGTGTGTGTGCGTGTGTATGTAGGCGCATGCCATGGGTACCAATATATTTTACAGATAAATGGTGTCTGTGAATTATTATAATTCATCCAGTCAGTTAAGAAGAAATAAGTTATGTGAATTTCTAAGTAATGGAAAAGTATGCAGAGAAATACAAGGAAGCTCATCACAACACTCTTTATAATAGCAAAATACTGGAATAGCCTAAGTGTGCCTAAATAAATAAATGGTGACATTCCTTCAGCACAGAAGTGTACATCTGCTAAAGCCTGATGAAGGTTTATAGTTACTGCCAAAGATAGAGGCCCACAATATAGAATTAACTGAAAACATCTGCCATAAAAGAACATTGATAGCATGATTCCATTTGTGTAAAGTAAATGTATCCACTGAATATAAGTACATGTACAGCATGGAGAAAACTATTTTTCAGAATATTTCTTAGAGAATGAGAGCTGATATTCTGGGGAAAAATATCTTGATAAGGGACTGACATAGAAACAGAGACCTTGAGGAAGACTGAGGTTAGTGGGACTGCTTCCCCAGGTCAAAAAGGTACATTTTCTTATTCCAAAATAAGGTGGAAGAAGAATGGACCCAAGAGAGGAAAAAAAAAGGGCCATGTCCTGTAATATGATCTTTCACAGTGACCCTTTGAACCTGCAATAAATTCTGTCAAAAAAATTACAAATGCTCAATAAGAATGGAAGTCAGGATGTGAAGAGGTGATGTTCTGTGGCTACAATTTCACTCTTGGAGAAAAAATAGACAACAATAAGAAAGCATAGAAGTCTGAAAAATTGTAACCAAATAAACCCCTGAAACATACCAACATCAAAGAAAAGCCTTTTCACTATCTTAGTCCATGAACCTGGAATTTGGAGCAAGATGAGCAAATCTTCAAGGGGAGGAAGGAATAGGTGATGTCTTGCTGCAAAGATGTGCACAGATACGCACATACAATGTTATTGCGCAAGCATGCATGCAGGTGTGCAAAATGTTCTGTGCGTGTATAACGTGATAAATATTTAAGGCAACATTTTTAAAGGTTATACATTAAAATGAGTGGTGAAGTTGAAGACTAGTTTCCACCTTCCTAATTTTTCTTACTTCTTCCTTATCTAAAATGTATTAATTTTAATACCAAATAGTACAATAAAGTGAATGTCTTTCCAAAAATCAAACGGAAAACCATGGCATCAGTATCCATAGTGGCTCTCATTAAGAGATGGTCTCCGAGCACCACTGTCGTCTCCCAAGTGCAACGGCAACTTCATATGGTGCGTCAAGTACAAACACAAAAGACAAATGTTTTTCCCTAAAACTTTACAATACTCTTTAATCGCTGTCTAATTAAAGACTAACTTAAGATCTTTTACCTTCCATATAGGTCTTTGTTCTCATATATTTAAGAAATGTCAATGTGAATATAAGGCACTACAGCTGGCCCTGTGAATATAGGCTCAAATAAAATGTGAATAAACACAATCCAATGACTTACAGGTCATCTTCTATGATATTTTAAGCTATTTTATAGGTGACACTCTGTTTTATTACATTTGATATGGTGTCTGTAACTTAGTAGGTATGGTATTTCTGAACATAACTGAATGGATAGTGTCCACTCTCCTATAAAATAAGAATATCAGTGGTTAAATAACTGCAGTCCAACTTAAGTAATACAAAAGAGCTTTGAATTAAGCTCTTAAGAAGGAAATGCTAATTCACCAAACCAGTTTTATTAATTTTAAATAACTAATTAAATCCCTACACTTTTATCCAATTAGAATATGAAAGTCATACAATATTCACAATTAATAAAAAATGGTTGTTAAAAACAAATACACTATTCTGCATTTCTTTACTTTTTAACAATTTAGTTTCCCGTGGTAAGAATATTTAACATGAGATCTATCATTTTAACAAATTTCAAAGTGCACAATACAGTATCGTTGCCTCTTAGTACAATGTCATACAGTATATCTCTAGAACTTAATTCATTTTGCTTAACTGAAATTCTATATCCACTGATTGGCAACTACCCATTCCACACTCCTCAGTCCCTGGACAATCACCATTCCGATCTTTTGATTTTTGTTTTGTTTTGTTTTGTTTTGCTTTTTGAGACAGATTCTCACTCTGCCATCCAAGCTGGAGTGAAGTGGCAAAATCATAGCTCACGGCAGCCTCGACCTCCTGGGCTCAAGTGATCCTCCCGCCTCAGCCTCCTCAGTAGCTGGGATTACTGGCACACATGCCACTGCATCCAGCTAATTTTTAAACTTCCTGTAGAGACGGGGTCTCGCTACATTGCCCAGAATGGTCTCCAACTCCTGGCCTCAAGTGATCCCACTGCCTTGGCCTCCCAAATTATGAGATTACAGAAATGAGTCACTTTGCCTGGCCCCATTCTTTAATTCTATGAATTTAATCATTCTAGATACTTCTTATAAGTGGAATCATGCAATATTCATCTGTTTTATTAGAATCGTCCTATCCCCGGAGGCTTCATGCTTCAATGTCTTTAAATTCTTGAACTCAAAATTTCACAAAAGACTAAAAAAAATCTGAGACTTACAGAAAAATTTAGATTTAAAGAAATTCCAAGAAATTACCTTCACTTTAAAAACTGACACAACAAATACTGATTCCCTGCTTGGTGTCAAGCATTGCTCTAGGTGCTGGAGATACAGAACAAATGAAACAACATCCCTCTTGAAGTTTATATTCAAAGTTTGGAAACACTAAGTAACAGGCCCTACGCAGCACAGAAAAATGAGGGGCTAATTGGACTAAAATCTAGAAACATTTTTCAAAATACTGAGATTAACAAGTAGATGCTGCTAAGCCTGAAAAAAACCAAAACCCATTAAACAAACAAAACAGAACACTTCAGAATGTACTGAAGAATCTAAGAAGATAATGCATTGAAACTTCTTGGAGAGCTTGGAGTGCTGTCCCTGCATTTGGGGATCTTGTAAACTGGAGTTTGAGGACTCCTACCCAGGGACTTGCAAGGGTGAGGGACAATGAGACTTACCAAGCTGAACATTTTAAAGGATGTGTCTTGTTTATTACGTTTCTGAGACTTCCTGAAGAACAAGATGGGAACTATCTAGATGCACAAACATTAGAACAACACCTGATGTGTGTATGTCTAAAGCCCATTTCCTTATTTTTCACCTCTTGACTGCCTTTTCTCAATGTTTTATGGCATTTAGGGAGATCTGCCTCCCTGAGACACTGGGAAAATGGTCTGGATGTGCAAAAATAATGGCTAATGGCTGTATCCTTTCCAAGTCTTCAAGCATTCATTTTGGCCACACTCAAAGAGCAGCAATCTATCCTTGTTGGTTTCATACTTTGAATCTTCAGAAAATGAGTATTCACAGGAAAGTTTGCCAAAGAGCCATTTCTCAGACATCTTTAGAAAATCATTCTGTCTTGCAAGCATCCCACAGATTAATCATGTGGATGTCAGAAAAGATGTATGAAAGCATGCCACAGCGATGCCTTTCCAACTATGAGTATCGCTGTTTCTAAGATCCTGAGGTATTCCAAACAGCAGGCTCATAAATCTACCTTTGTCATTCTCCACCTAAAACACATGAAAAATGCAAAATTGTTATAGATTCTCCTTCCCACCTTCTTGGTTTTCTCTCCATGAAAAATAAACACACTGAAGAAAAAATACAAAGACAGTGGCTTATTACACGTATAACTCCAGGAGAGAATCTATGGTCCACTTATTTGGAATAATGGGAAGGAGGCTTAACAAATTTGGAGTTAATATTTGAACCAAAGGTTTTGATAGCCAAATAAAGAAGGAAAGGTAGATACACATGTCTTATAGGACTCCAATTATTGCTGCAGATCTGAGACTTTTCCAGACAAACTGAAGTATATATTTAGGTATATATGGCTATCTTATGATTACAATGAATTCAGTGAAAAATATTGGCAGCAGATGCTTCTGAAGTCTTTTGCATGTCAAAATTTAACATAAAGTTGCATTTGTCACCTTTTTCTGGTCATGAAATCGATGCTCACTATAACACAAAAAGAAAATCATAAGAACTCAAAAACATTAAAAAACCTCTCATAACTCTATCCATCGGAAACACCGCACCTCCCACTAAAATTACCACGTAGATTATGAGAAGAGAGTCTCTTCATTTGCACTAATATATAAATGTTTTGTTTTTTCTTTTTACTCGACTGTAATTAATACATTCAGTTTTTACTTTTACTGTCAATTATCTGACATGAGATACATGTTAATTACTTTTTTCAGTTATAAAGTAATGCATGTTAATAGATTCAGAATAATGAAAAATAAAATATCAAGATCTCTCTCCCAAGTTGTAGCCCCCTAACTAGACAGAATCAGCGACATCAAAGGTGAAAGGAAGGGACAGACCAGACCAAGAACTCAAAGAATGCAATACAGAGAGGTTAGAGACAGACCAGCAACATCTGGCTGCTGGTGAAAGGAAGGGACAGACCAGACCCTTCTTCTTAGAAGAAGGGTGTAAACCAGGTCAGAGAGTCTCTCAAAGTTCCTGAGAAGTGTGTGAGAGCTCCCTGAGGTCTGAGTAAAGACTGGAAAGGAGAAGGAGTGGAGGTAAAGAGATTAACCACAAATTTTACCATATGTGAATATCATTGATATCTGAAGTATTTAGCTGTATACCAGATGGTAAAGATGCAGATATGTGATGCTGTGTTCAAAAACGGGTAGAACAGGCCAGGCGCGGTGGCTCAAGTCTGTAATCCCAGCACTTTGGGAGGCCGAGACGGGCGGATCACGAGGTCAGGAGATCGAGACCATCTTGGCTAACACGGTGAAACCCCATCTCTACTAAAAGATACAAAAAACTAGCCGGGCGAGGTGGCGGGCGCCTGTAGTCCCAGCTACTCCGGAGGCTGAGGCAGGAGAATGGCGTAAACCCGGGAGGCGGAGCTTGCAGTGAGCCGAGATCCGGCCACTGCACTCCAGCCTGGGCGACAGAGCGAGACTCCATCTCGGGAAAAAAAACGGGTAGAATAATAAAACATAAAATCTGCAGTCTAAGGATAGTGATAAAGCAAACCTTGTTCCTGCCATTTTCCGATGAGGAAAACAAGAACCAGTATACACCTACAATAATCATGATTCTATGTGCTCTATTGGCTAATCCATAACATTCTTTGCTATATCCAACAAATCGAAGTAAAGTTTCTTTTCTAGGACATCTTTGTAAAGCAAAACAACAGCAAGAAGAACGGAGCAAGAGGTTGGAGACAAAAGCTTTGCTATGTTAACAAGGGAAAGGATGACAACAAGTATCCAAAAGAAATGGGAATAATGATAAGAAGAACAATAATATGTGATGCTGAGCATTTTCTATACATTATAACATTTAAGCCACTCAACAACCTTATGAGGGGAATGATTATTGCCATTTTACAGGTAATATTTATAGTAACAACAGGTGCCACTTGCTAGATGCCTGAATGAAAGGTCAGGTGTTTATTTTTCAAGAAAGGAACCTAATGAAAGAGGAGTAAGAGGTCCACTGGTTTTTAATACACTAAATTGATAGCCAAATCCACCCTGCTACAGAAGTCAATGGAAATCTCTGTAATGTATTCATTAAATAATTCAAGCAAATATTTATTGACTGTCTACTCTATTCAAACATAGTGCTAGGTAGTGAATAAAAGCATTCCGATTAGAATTCAGTTGATAAAACCCTTTGAATAAGTATACGAGTCAACATTTGGGATGGAAACTTCAGCTTCCTGGGCAGCATCCTCTATAACATTCATTCCCTGTACCACAGATGGACAGTCCAAGGACTTGACTCAGTTTCAAGAGTGGGTCCCTGATCAGTCAAGACCAGTGTTGGTAAAATTTCTCTACTCTTGCCAGAATGACTGGTTCAGGAATGGCCAGACACATTTTGGGCTAATGACATGCAAGGAGCACTGTATTTGGGGATTTTAGGAAATAGCGCACTCTTTCTCGAGGTATTACTTCTGCAACAAGCCCTCTTTCACTTTTCTCATGTCAGAAAGAAAGTACGCAGTACTAGGAGCTGATAGCAGACAGTTGAGGCCATCAAGAAAAGCCAGCACTGGAAGAAGATGATCCCATGGAAGGTAGAGTGGAGACATAAAGAAGCTTGTTCTGGAGATCAGATGGAGCCATTGTGTCAAACCCACTGGGAGACTGTGAGCTATGCAAGCCCCAAATCCCCTCTGTTGTTGAAGCCAGCTTGCGTTTGGGTATTCTGTTATTTCCAACTGAACACATCCCGATAGAAACATCACTCCACCTATAAGAGTTCCTTTCTCTTTCTATTTAAATAGGTAAGCCATTTTAAAATCACACCTCTAGCCATGTTCCAGTAAAAGCCAACCTCAAAACTAATTAGGAGCAGGAACTGTGTTCATACCCACCAAGTCCCCAACATTTTGTAAAGTCTATTAATGTTACTTTTGTAGGTTCTAAAATAATCAAATTTAATCCCCAAATAACTCTGTGGAGGTAAAGGGAGGATTGGCTTGAGAAATAAGTAGCTCAGAAGGATAAAGCTGAAGTGCTAACTCTTTGGCAATGGACTTTTTCTACGGTTATATCAAAAAATAGAATTCTTTCTATTCATTTTTGTTACTCATGGATACAATACCTGTTGAAGGAACCAATTAACAGAGGCTTTAAAAAGAGTTGATATGAAAAGAAAAGTAAGATGCATATTTTCTAGATTTACCTACAAAAACAACGTTCTTTCTGCACATAACACTTTCTACCCTCAAACATACATACATAAAATTCTTCTTTTTTAAATTTAGAGATGGTTGCCCAGGCTGGCCTCAAACTTCTGGCCTCAAGCAATCCTACCAGTTCAGCCCCCTACATAGCTGGGACTACACACGTGAGCCACTGCATCCAGCTAGTTTTTATTATTATCTAGAGGGTTTTCCTACGCTTCCCAGGCTAGGTGATGCAACGCTTTACTTAAGCGTCGAGTTTATCTAAGAAATTAATCTTATACCAAGTGAAGAAGGTAGTCTGTGGTGTTAAAAACACCACTGCACTTTAGTCTCTGCTATATTATGAAATTTAGTGCTATAACTTCTGCATTTGCAAAGAAATGCAGTCATTAGAATTTTGGCCTCACAAAATCTTTATCTCGATGATTACTGTGGGTAAAATAATGAATCCAAATTCCTATAAAACCTCAATATCCCTGGTCCTGTTCTCAGAAATGGCAGGCACATGTTACATTTTAGTCTGAAAGTACCAAACTGCAAGTGTTTAATTTTAATGGCATATCAAATAGCCCACCTAATGAAAACATATTAACAATTCTAATAGGCACAAGAGTTTTATTTGCTAGGTTGTATTATGACTCTATAAATTTTAATGACATTTAATTAGATTGCAAAGAACTTTCAAATATTTTGACTATCCTTCATTCTTTCCATTAAAAATGCATTATCTTTTTTCTTTTTTTTAATAACTTTTTTTTTTTTTGCATTATCTCCTTTCTATAGTTAGGTATACTTTCCTATTTTATCAGAACTTAAGTCATTTAATGAATACACATTTATTGAGTGTCTTCTGTGTGCCAGACATTCAGTTAAATAACAGAGATACAAAAACCAGGAAGATGCTATTCTTGCCTTAGAAATCAATAACACTTATAAGTAAATAAGAAATGTGACAACTGCTATAAAGTACAGGTAAAACTTAGTTGCAAGAAACCAGAGAAGGAAGGTTTAATTATACTTAAGAGGTGGGAGAAACATCAAGAGTAACTTTATTTTTGTTTTTGTTTGGGATGGAGTCTCATTCTGTCACCCAGGCTGGAGTGCAGTGGCGCAATCTCGGCTCACTACAACCTCCACTTCCCGGATTCAAATGGTTCTCCTTCCTCAGTCTCCTGAGTAGCTGGGATTACAGGCTCCCGCTACCACTCCCGGCTACCCAGCTGATTTTTTGTTTGTTTCGTAGAGACAGGGTTTCACCGTGTTGGTCAGGCTGGTCTCGAACTCCTGACCTCAGGTAATCTGCCTGCCTCAGCCTCCCAAAGTGATGAGATTACAGGTGTGAGCCACCATGCCCGGTCATCAAGAGTAACTTTAAAAGACAGTGACACGTGAACTGGGTCTTGAAGGCTATACAACAATTCTGAAAAAAGTGAGAGAATGTCCCAGAGGTATGATCTGTATGGAAAGTTCTGGAAACTGTGATGTGGCTCAAGTAAGGGGGTAGGGGTAAGGGGACTGGGAAAATAGAAGGCTGGAAGGGTTTACTGGGGCCTCATATATCAGGGGCAACCAGGTGAACTTTATCTTCTAGAATGTTATAGAATTGTGAACACTGTCTAAACAGGGAAGTGACGTAACAGTTGCGACATACAGGATGAATCTGAGATTTTGGAGGTGAAGGTTAGGGTGGAGAAAGAGACCATTCCCCGTGGTCTCTGTTTTTGCACGTCTTGCAAACAAGTCATTGGAAAACTTTGTTTCAGGAAATCTTTTCCAGGATGTTTGCAGCAAGAGACCATGTGAGAGGGAGACGTCTCCAGCCACAGCAAAGGCCAGGCAGGCTTTCTGTCCAGTGTAACTAACTCATGCTCCCTGAACTCAGGATTCCTTTTCTGTGACTCAACCAGCTGCATGTGTAGGTGTCATCTGCCCCTTCACATTGTCCTTTGAGAACTGGGGCTCAGAGAATTGGCACTACAGCCAATCTCTACAGCTACAGCCATTTCTTTGACTACTAAACTGTCCCTCTTTACCCTAACTGCAGGCTAACTTACTAGCTTGCAAATAAGGTAAAAATCTCACACCCTTTAGTTTTTGACAAGAGACAAGTAGAAGCTACCGGAGGTCAAAAATAATGAGGACTTGTGTTTGCAGAGAGCCCACAGGAATGCAGAGCAAACCACAACAACTGTCACTTAATCAATGTCAGGCGTACTCAGAAGTTGCCAAAGGGAGATCTTATAAAGAATAGAGAGAAGACTGGAGCAGATCACTGATAAGATGAGAATGGAAGGAAATAAGAGGGACCCTTGTGGAACTAACTCCAAAACCAAAAAGGACATTTTTAATACATATCCATATAAAGGCCCCTTATCTGCAAAGACTGCACCCTGAATGACTTTCACCTCCTTTAACCAAAGGCAAATCTACTTCTCTAGCTACCTTTCTCACTCAGAGATGGATTTTAATACTAAGCACCATTTGATTTAGCCCACTAAAGTAAAATTTAAGTCTCAATTAAGAGGCATGTCATAAAATTGTTGTAGCTATTATGTGATTATTTTTTGTGTTTATTTTATTTTATTTTTTGTAGAGATGGGGTCTTGCCATGTTGTCCAGGCTTGTCTGAAACTCCTGGCCTCAAATGATCCTCCCACCTCAGCCTCCGAAATTGTTGGAATTACAGGCATGAGCCACCACACGTAGCCCATTTATGGACATTTTAAATAGACATAACTCCATTGTTGTGAACCCAATCATGCTTCTTACCCAGCAACTCATACAGAGAATTCAGAATGGATTTCCAAGACTCCCCTGCTTCTCGCCCGGCAACATCGGCAAAGTGTGCTGCGCTGCTGTAGACGTGCAATCGGTCTATGCACTCGAGTACGAGGTTGATCATTCCCTGGAAGGTTAAAAAAAAAGACATCTAAAACTGTCATTCTGCTTACAGACTAAAAATGCTAAGCTGATTTAAAACTAGAAGTCTGGCTGAAGGTTCACCTACTAATCATAAAGAAAATTGTGATCATTCAAAGGACAGGAAGACACACATTTGCATGTGAAATGAAATGTTCTTCAGATAATTCAAGTGGATTTTAAATTCTGAATGTCATCATCAAACAGTGGAAGAACAACCTACAAATATGTACTTCATACTTATGGCATTCTATTGTTAAGTGACCGTAAGAGCAGATCCTTATTCTTAGATAGGCATTAGTATTATTATTATTATTAAATTAAAGATATAGTAAATCAGGTAAAGCTCATGAAAAGGTATTTTTAAAGCAAATCAAAAATGCTATAATGCATTTTTGCATTATAATGAACTTTGTAAGATACAGCCTGAGATTGAAATTATGCTTTATTTTTATTATTATTGGTAGATCAAGGTTGTAAAAAGTGTAGCAAACCACATAAAGAGCTATAAACCACTATCTAATCCAACTAACTTATTTCACACAGAATTTAAGAGATACCATGGACCTAAGTACATTTCCAAGTCGCCATCCAGATTGTCTTATATGAGAAGTTGGGAAAAAAACTAAATTAATATTTTAATTTTTACGACCCAATATTTAATTTTTCTTCTTCCAGATATTAAATAAATGCAGCATTGTAAAAGAGTCTAACAATTTGGTGTATGTGAAAGCTCCCAATAAACTTGTCCATGTTATTATTGGTTTATGTTGATACTTTTTTGCTTTCGTGCCATTGAGGTCTCCAGATAGGTCATTTCTTTTGAATACCCAGTGGGAATGTCCTCAAAAAGTTATGTCAGTTTCAAGAGTTTCTGATGAGATATTAGAAAACAGCTTTAAAAGTAGACAGGGATTATGAGAACCTAGTAATAACAATTTTTGATTTTGTTTTTTAGTTTCATTTCTCTCTGTCACAACTTTTATTTTAGGCTTTGGGGGTTACATGTGCAGGTTTGTTACGTGGGTACATTGTGTGTCACGGGTTTGATGTATAAACGATTTCATCACCCAGGTAATGAGCACAGTACCTGATACGTAGTTTCTCGACCCTTGCCCTCCTCCCACTCTCCTCCCTCAAGGAGGCCCTGGTATTTATTGTTCCCCTCTTTGTGTCCATGTGTACTCAATGAATAATCTGTTTTGTTACTTTTACAAAGCTAAGTATTTATTCAGAAAAAAATCATTATTCTCCATACAAGATACATTGAAAAGAATGGGAATCCAGCTGAACTAGCCTGATTTATCCCATCAACCCTGGTAGTCTCCACTGAAGCTTCTGACTATATTAGAACATTAGATCTATCATTTGGTCCTTCTTTTATTGTTTATAAAATGTGACACTTGAGTTCTTTTTAGCAGTGAAACTTTTGGTGTAAGACAATCATACATGGAAATGTAATCGATGCAAAGGGGAAGGGTAGGGTTGCTCTGTCCAAGTAGGGCCCCTGGAGCTCAGCCTACTCTGGTAGCCCTCTCTTGACAGCTTCCATCCCCAACACAACGCTTCCTATACATCCCGGGCCATTTCCAAGGAGCACCCAAGAACCTGCTGAATAGTTTGAAAGCCCTGATGCTTTCTAAAGCCTTTATTCTTATAGACACTTTAAGATTCTTAATTGATATAACCCACATGAAGAAAACTTGCAAAAGACCAGGGTGAGGGCTGAGCAGAGAGTAAATGTCTCTTGCCAGGAGAATGAAAAGATTCATGTTTTTAAATTAATATTCACGGATAGTATAAATAAATAAAAACCATGTCTAGATTTCTCTAAGGGCTGTTTCTCCTGTTCAGTAGTATACTTTCTCCTCTATATTGCAAAATGCAAAGATGGTCAAATAGATGGAGAATTTTCCCAACCAAGAAGCTGTTTTTACAAGAGAACAACAGAAGAGAAATGAGCGTTGATAGAAACGCACCTCTTCCTGGAAGAGATTTTGCCGATTCTTCAGGGCTCGTAGTCTGTTCTGTTTGTCTTCATGTTCTAAATGCTCATCAGGGGGGTGAAAGTAGCCAATGAGATCCTGCAGACTTAGACTTACGGATTCTATAGGCAAATCGACGGTGGAAGCCTTCGCTTTCTTGCTGAGAGCATCAAGGCCCCTAAAATAAACCATAAACATTTCTCTATTGTCAGTGATTCACAACTGTATCATTTTTCCATTTATGGATGATTTCAGGATTAATCTCTCTCCCTACACCACTGTAAAAGGGACATGTCAGAAAGGTCCTCCTGGTCCTCAAGCAGCGATAAGGAATTCTTATTCAAGTCAGAAACTGTGTAATGTTATGTTATAAAAACCAGTATCCACAGCCAGTCATCTAGAGAATAACCTTATAGGCCACAGGAACAGGCCTACAAAACCAATAGTTGAAATGTTCAGAAACCAGTTGATTTTCACCGGAAAGCTACACACTTTAAGCATTCAGGCTGCATCTTCCCAGATTCATAATTCTGACATTTCCTTGTGGTTTGTTTTCTAAAAGGAATGCCTAAGTTTTCATGGACCCTAGCTTGCCATTCTGTTTAATTCCTGTGAGTTCAAAAATATATTCTAATGATGTTAATTTAGAAAATTTGCTTATTAATCAGTAAATATATATTAAAATGCTTTTCTATTATCTGAAAGAAATGCATTTAAAAATTATATTAACAAAAACATCATGAAGTATTTTCTAACCTGGGAAGAAAGGTACATTACTGGCATGTAAATGTGTTAATTTGTTGAGCTTACTGAGATTCTCAGTTTTTAAACTCATAGCTTTGAATGTATCTGAAAAGAACTTTAAAACATGATGTCTACAAATCAAAAGTATTTCGAAATAAAACGGTTTAAAAAGCACAATGCATACAATAAAAGAATGGGACAGTACCTCTACTGTAGTTGATACCACAATATTCTATAGCCATGACAAGTTGTTAATGCATAGAAATATTACACTTCCATTACTGCTCTCTGTATCAGCAAAACTGTATGGTAACATTTTATCCCAAGCAAATGTTTCTAATTTTCTGACTATGTTGGAACTTACGTTATAAAACAATAAAATACTCATTAATGAGAATTAGCTTTGAAATTTATAGTTTTAAAACATTATTTAAAATGTGTCATCACTTCCACAAAGATTGTTAATGATTTTGGAATATTTGATTTCAGCCTTATCAAACAGTAGAAATAGTGAAACTGTACAACTATTTTAAAGTTTTTGCCTGAAGTTCTATATCAGTTATATCAACTGATCTTGGAGGTAGAATTCATCTACCCCCAAGTTTTATCACCTCTATAAGTTCTTCTGTACCCAAAAAGCAAGAATGACTTCTCAGCAGAAAATTATTTTTCCCCTTTAACAAGAAAATTTCACATGTAATGAAGTATTTTTCTAAATATTTTACCCCATTAACTCCAATTAAACATAAATAAATGTATAAAAAATTCAAACTCAACTCTTAATAAGTGAATACAATTCAAAAATGATTCAGTATCCACATTTTCAAATTTAAGTGAAAACAACAGTAAATGTCAGTCTTTAGGTTATTATATTGAAATAAACATATCTACCATGAGGAATGTAACTATTCATTTACTTTGTAAGAGAAGTCTCTTGTCAGAAGAAATGTTGTCCAAACTTCTAAAATTATTAATTATGTTATGTTTTAGGGCTTTCATCTAATAAAGAGATGAATATCATCTGAATTTATCAAGAACAAAAAATATAATCGGGGAAAAAAAAATCATCCAGAAATCCAAAAGTAGTAGAATCACACTCTGCCAGAGTAAAAATGAAAGCTATTAACCCTATGACTACATTTCATAATTTAAAGATTCAACTATATTATTACCTAACAAATACAGGCTCCTCCCCTCTCTCATTTACTTCAAGAATATGTTTATGAATATATCCAGAAGAAAAATGAAAACATATATAGTATATATAAAACATATGATATATTATATATATTTATTGTATATATTTGTTATACATTATATATAGTATATACTATTAGTATATACTAATAGTATATGCTGATATAGTAATGTGTAATATACTCTATAGTGTATAGCATATACTATATTATATAATGTATAATATATACTATATATAGTATAGTATATACTATTGTTAATTATACTATTGGGTAGTATAGTATATTATATATATACTAATATAAACTATTAATTATATATATGATCATATAGAATAGTATAATATATACTATACTTTATAATATACTATATAATATATCCATTATAATGTATAATTACATATATGTTTATACACTTCCATGTATACACACATATTATGTATTACTTAAATGCTCATGGTATTGCTACTAGAAATATACACACACATTTTATGTATTTTATATATATATTTTATATACATATATATTCTATATTCCCCACCCCAGGCCAAAATAAGAGAGCCCCCTCCCCTGCAGACAACACGAACACACACACACACACACACACACACACACACACACACACACACTCAGTACTACCACAACCACAAAAGACAGAAGGCTCTCAGAATATAAACCACATAAGAAAAACACAAATGATTAAATAATACTGACTCTATTTCTAAAAGGTAAAAGTTTTAAAATTAGTCTCTTAATACAAATTAACTAAATTGGCATTAATAAAATTAATAGTAAAAAATAACTGAAAAATACTTGGGTGAAAATACTGTAAAAATACTGAGATTTTAAAGACTTGGTACTTTCACAAATGTGATAAAAGGAATAAAATTTTTATTTAAAAGCATATGCTCATTAAAATGCTCAGTAATCATGTAAAACTTTTCAAAGCTTCTGAACATATTAAAAAATCACATAAATTCAGGACTTCTCATTGTTTTTTTTTAGACAGAGTTTCACCCTGTCACCCAGGCTGGAGTGCAGTGGTACGATCTTGGCTCACTGCAACCTCTGCCTCCTGGGTTCAAGGTTTAAGCGATTCTCAAGCCTCAGCCTCCAGAATAGCTGGGATTACAGGTGCATGCCCACCATATCCAGCTAATTTTTGTATTTTTGGTAGAGATGGGGTTTCGTCCCTGTTGGCGAGGCTGCTTTCAAATTACTAACCTCAAGTGACGTGGCAGCCTCAGCCTCCCAAAGTGCTGCGATTACAAGTGTGAGCCACCACACCCAGCCCAATTTGCTACTTTGTAAGTCTTATCATTTTACTGGTTGCATAGCATTCTGTTGTATAGAATGTAGAATACAATATAGTTTACTCTCTGTTGATAAACTCCTGGCCTCAAGTGATCCACCCACCTTGGCCTCCCAAAGTGCTAGGATTATAGGTGTGAGTCACCACTGTGCCCAGCCTAAATTTGGGACTTATAATAGGTAATACTGATGTGCATTTAAGTAAAATTTGTAAAGTAAAAAAGTAAATATATATATATGCAATATAAACATGATTACTGGATATATATATGCAATATAAACATATATATGCAATATAAATATGTGCAATATAAACATGATTACTGGAGTTAAATAATATAACTAAAGGGTAAATATAGAAAAGAAACAAAGAGAATAAACCAAAGCTTAATTAAAATTTAATTGTTGAAAAAGCTAATACATGATCAAGGTCAGTTAAACATAAGAGAAACAAAGGTTCGTTGTGATTATCCATGGCACTTCTCAGGTGATCACAAGGGAGAGACACTGTTAAAAGCAGATGTTAGATAACTCAGAAAAATATGGCAAATTTGTGATGGGATTGTAATGAGGAGGATAGCTAAAAGAGAAAAAAATCAACGCAGAATCAGCAAAGAGGTTCTAGACTACATTTCCCAAGGGGAACAAGGAATCTCATCTGGAAATAAGCACTGCACATGTCACCTAGATGTGAGTGACATTTGGCCGAGATAAAGTGACAGGACAGGATTTACCTTCCCTCTGAAGTAACCCAAAAAACAGACAAAGTATAATGGGGGGTGGGGGTGGGGGTGGGGACCAAAAAAACATGAAAACTTTCAAGACACTGGATAGCAATGAATAAAGCACAGGAACTCCTGAGGAATGAGAAACAAATCAGGTGAGTCCTACAGCTGCCTCAGTTTACTGCCTAGGATAATTTCCAGGTCTTGGAGCAGGAAGGGAACCCAGGTGTGGCCTGACAGTCTCCATGAGTTGAAGAGACACTGCTGGGCCTCCAGGGAGACCAAAGTTGCTAGAATCCACAGGACAGAGAGAGGAGAGGGCTCACAAGAGAGAACCCTGGAGACCTACAGAAGGTCTCCCTCCAATATTCAGCAGAACACTGATGAGAACATCATGAGAAAACCACTCAAGGCAGGGAACAGAATCAGCTGAAAGGATGAGAGGGAACAACAACTGGCCCTCACACCGAACCTGAAAGAGCGCCTGTCCCCAGCAGCCAGACTGGAAAACTTTGCCATTCATGGGGCACTGGATAGAATATTCAGAGGGTCTTGTCTCAATAGTGGGGAATAATTTGCCCTAGACTAAACACTGCTCTTCCCTCTCAGAAAACTCTAAAGGCAAGATCCAAACAAATCAAACTCTTTCTAGGTAACTTAACAGCATCCCAGGAAAAAGCCCAAGAATATTTACAGGAATATAAAAACAGCCAGCATCTAACAAATTCACAATGTCTGGTAACTAAACAAAAATAAGCAGGCATATAAAGAACTATAAAATACAATCATCAATAGGGAGTAAAATTAGTCAACCAAAAGAAAAAAAATTGTCAATCTAGAATGCTGTACACAGCAAAAATATCACTTAAAATGAAGGCAAAGAACACATTTTCAGTTGCACAAAACCGAAAGTGTCTATCTCTAGCAGACTTTCATGATAAGAAATGTTAAGTCCTTTGGCTGGGCACAGTGGCTCATGTCTGTAATCCCAGCACTTTGGGAGGCTGAGGAGGGCGGATCACGAGGTCAGGAGATGGAAACCATCCTGGCTAACATGGTGAAACCCCGTCTCTACTAAAAACACAAAAAATTAGCCAGGCGTGGTGGCGGGTGCCTGTAGTCTCAGCTACTTGGGAGGCTGAAGCAGGAAAATCACTTGAACCTGGGAGGTGGAGGTTGCAGTGAGCCGAGATTGTGCCACTCCAGCCTGGGTGACAGAGACTCTGTCTCCAAAAAAAAAAAAAAAAAAAAAAAAATCCTTCAGGCAGAAGAAAACAATACCTGAAGGAAATACAGATCCACACACACAAAAAAAGAGCACTAGAAATGATAACTATATGTGCAAATATAGATGTTTTTGTTATTTAAAAACTCTTTAGAAACTAATTGACTGTTTAAATAAAAATATAGTGTAGAATTAATAACAACTATAAATGTAAAATATATGACAAACTGCAAAAACTGGGAGGGAAGTATAATATTATAATGTTCTTACACTATTCATAGAGTGACAAAATATCAATTAAAGGTAGACTGTGACAAATTAAAGATATATACTATAAACCATAAGTAACCACTAAAATACAAACAAAGTATTACAGCTTTAACCCGTAAGTAACCACTAAAATACAAATAAAGTATTACAGCTAATAAACCAATAAAGAGGAGGTAAGATGAAATAATAGAAAATACTCAACTAATCCAAAAGAAGCGGAAAATGGGACAATAACAAAGTGTTTTTCTTGTGTGGTTAATTTTTTGTAACCCATATGCTCTCATTCTCCCATGTAAGGGTGGTGATGGTGGTGGTGATGGTGGCGTGTGTGCGTGTATCTCTTTTTTATCCTCCTACTAGATGGGATGAATATAAAACAAATAGGAAGAAGACAGACTTAAGCCTACTATATCAATAATCATATTAATGTAAATGAATTAAACAATACAATTTAAAAACAGGGATTATCAAATGGGATAAAAAAGCAAGACCCAACTGCCTATTGCTTAAAAGAAATGCACTTTAAATATAAAGGTACAAACAGGTTAAAGGTTATAGGATGCTAATACCAAAGTGGGGGGGGGAAACTAGAGTGGCTATGTTCATATTATACAAAGTACATGTCATAGCAAGGAATATTACCAGAGTTAAGGAAGGTAATTTCATAATGATAAAGGGGTCAGTTCATCAAAAGAACAAAATCCTAAACATGTATGCAGTTAATAACAGAGCTTCAAAATGCACAAAGGTGACAAACAGCAAGGAGACACAGAAATATCCACAATTACAATCAAACACTTTGCAATACCTTTCTCTCAGTAATTAATAGAAAAAAGAGACTGAAAAACGTAAAGAAATTGAAGATATAAGTAATACTAAATTGACACTTTTGAACGCTCTACCCAACAAGAGGAGAATGCACATTCTTTTCAAGTTCACATGAAACATTTACGAAAATAAAGTTTATTCTAAGCCATAAAACAAGTCTTAATACACTTAAAAGCAATCAGTCTCACAAAGTATATTCTCTGACCATAATGGCATTAAATTAGAAATTAGTAACAGAAAAATATTCAGGAAATTTCTGACTATTTGGAAGCTGAAAAAATCTATTGTTCAAAGAAGTCATCAAAGGGGAAACTGAAAGAAAATATATCAATGCTGGGCGCGATGGCTCACGCCTGTAATCCCAGCACTTTGTGAGGCCGAGGTGGGTGGATCACTTGAGGTCAGGTGTTCGAGACCAGCCTGGGCAACATGGTGAAACCGTGTCTCTATTAAAAACAAAAAAAAAACAGCCAGGAGTGGTGGTGCACGCCTGTAATCCTAGCTACTTGGGAAGCTGAGGCAGTAGAACTGCTTAAACCTGGGTGGCAGGTTGCAGTGAGCAGAGATAGGGCCATTGCACTCCAGCCTGGGCGACAGAATGAGAGTAAAGAGCAGAATGGTGAGAGGGGAGGGGAAAGAAGAAAAAGAAAAAGAGAAAGAGAAAAGAAAGAAGAGAAAGGAGAGAAGGAAGGAAGGAAGGAAGGAAGGAAGGAAGGAAGGAAGGAAGGAAGGAAGGAAGGAAGGAAGGAGGGAAGGAAGGAAGGAAGGGGGGGCAGGACAAAAGAAGGAAAGGAAGGGGAGGGGCTGGGAGGAAGGAACGAAGGCAGGGAGGAAGGGAGGGAGGAAAGGGGAGTGGAGGAGAGAGAGGAAGACTGAAAAGACAAAAAAGAAAGAAAGGAAGAAAGGAAAATGAAAACATGTGAGGTGCCAGTAAAAACAGAAAAGTGTAACACTAAATGCTTTTGTCAACAAAGGTCTCAATGGTATCAGCATTCATCTTACAAAGTTAGAAAAAAGAGAGCAAGGCAAGAAGAAAGAAAATAGAAAAAATCAGACTGGGAATCTGAAAATCTTTTCATAGTTAATAGGGGTTAATGTAAACATCCTATTTTATCATGATAGGTATAATAAATGAATTTCAAATAGCCCAGACAGAAAATCATTTTCAAGATTTAATAAAGCAGCAAGTGTATAATTCAACATGTTTTTAAATCACAGAATCCAAATTTCTCATACTTGGTACTCTATCTAATCAGAAAAGTAATTGTTAAAATTTAGAATTATTCTTCCAAAGAGCAGATGGGCTAAAGTAAATCACATTTAAGATGAATTTTGGTATTTCAGCCAGCATAAAAAAAGTCACTTATGGTGTACTATCACTATATAATGCCTGTAACACTGAGATAGTAGCTTTCCCACAAAATAGTTTTCAAAACAAATAACCAGTTTTTGGTCTAGTATTAAATTAACTTACCAAATGGAATCTCTGTGGTGCCACTGAATACTCTACAGCAGTCAAATTGAATAAAAAAAAAAAAGTCCCTCATATTTGAAGAAGTCAGTGCTGACTAAATATAAAATTGACAATTTCAAAGATTTATGATTAATTTGCTCAATCCCTATCATAGGATTGATCAGCTCTAGTAAAGAAAAACTAGTGGGAAGAACAAGATATGAAAAGGCTAAGTTTGTTTCCAAATAGAACTTCTTGACTAATTTTATACTGCATTAAAATGTAATAAATTTTTATTATAAGAAATAAATACTATATTAAACTACAAGAATATAAATAATACTGAAAACTAATACAAGTAATAAAAAATACAAAAATGTGGTGCATACCCCATTCGATTTAAGCTTTACTCCATCTGACGAGGCTTGGAGTTGAGATGAGGCAGAGAAATGGACTAAACACTCAGGATGTGTGGCCAAATGCTGTGCACATTTTTTGGTTACATATGGCACACACACATATACACACAGTGTGTGTAGTTTATAAAAGGGATGGTTTATAAAAGTAGAAAATAATACAATCTTGAGTAGGGGAGATTTGTTTATGCTGTAAAGTCAGAAAAATAATTTACCGACTCAACTACTACAAAAATCCTTTCAAATTCTTTTCCAAATCAATAAACTGGTGAAAAGGTTTGCAATTTATCATAACAGGAAATGAGTATCTCTAAACGTAACAGAAGTTCAGAACAACTTAACAGAAATATTAACAAATAATAGGAATAAACACAAAAGAAAAAAGAAATGAAGAAAGATGGTCAACAAGAAGTTTCCCCCATCAAATTAGCAAAGTTTAAAGAGACAAATGAAATCCCTTACAAGTCAGAGCGTATGTTGGTATAATGTTACCAGAAAACATGTTGGTCACAAGTTTAATTTAGTCTGTAGATATGCAATTATTGCAATTATTAGGTGGAAAAACAGTTCTTATGAAAATTACTTTCAAAAAATACGTATCAAAACTCAGCATATATCTAGGCTTCACTGCCCTCATTGAAAAAGGAACTAGGCCGGGCACAGTGGCTCACGCTTGTAATCCCAGCACTTTGGGAGGCCGAGGTGAGCAGACCATGAGGTCAAGAGATTGAGTCCATCCTGGCCAACATAGTGAAACTCCATCTCTACTAAAAATACAAATAACACACCAGGTGTGGTGGTGAGCGTCTGTAATCCTAGTTACTCGGGAAGCTGAGGCAGGAGAATCGCTTGAACCCAGGAGGCAGAGATTGCAGTGAGCTGAGATCGTGCCACTGCACTCCAGCCTGGGTGACAGTGCGAGATTCTGTCTCAAAAAAAAAAAAAAAAGAAAAGAAAGGAAGAAAAAGAAAAGAAAAGAAAAAGGAACTAAATAGGTCCAGTACAAGGAAGAGTAGTCATTAAATAATCCTAATCTATACCTATCAGTTACAAATTACACATCTAATTTCCAAAACCACATTCTTTTTTAAAGTTTATTTAAAAGAAAGACATTAAATCATCTAATTAACACTTCCTAATGTTTCTGCTGACTTACCAAACAGTATGAGATTTCTTACCATCATAGCATACTTTTAAATTGCCTATTTGCATACCCAATAAAGAAATGAAAATCAAGTACCAAACAACTACACCTACAAAAGAAAAAGTACCTTATAAATCTATTGAAAAGGAAGACTGTGCTCCGGATAACTCGTGCTGTGCGTGATTCTTCATGCTGGGATCTCGATAAACTTATGCCATCATCCATGTGGCCTTCATGGTGCATAATAGCCTGTAAGAAAGCAAAAATAAGGCCATTACTCCCAACATCTCTTTTCCAAACTACAGTTACGGAGATGTGTATTCAAACAGCTGAGCCATAACAATACATAGAATCAAAAGGCAGGTACAGGGGACTATGAAGCTGTTATGTTCAGATAAAATAATATGCACAGCTCCCTATACAAACTAGCCATTCCATTTATTCATTTAGTTATTATTTTATTTTTTGGAGATGGGGTCTTCCTACGTTGCCCAGGCTGGTCTTGAACTCCTGGGCTTCAGTGATCCTTCTCCCTCTACCTCCTGAATAGCTAGAATTACAAGCCCCCATCACCATGCGCAGCTCAGTTATCACCTTCAAGAACTACTCAAAAAATGCACTGAGTCAAGTAAAATAAATAGCAGAGCCTTTTCACATATCTACATTGAATGACTGATCCTCAGCCTAAGCAAACTTGGTACAAAGCAGCAAAGGTAACCTTGCATTGGCACACCAGTCATACAGTATCTCTGAACACAGACTAGTCAATAATAAGTACTGAACAATGCTTATAAATCATCTAAATGATAAAGATGTATACATATATTTCTTTTCTTTTGATAGCTGTTTTTGTTTGCTTTTGAACTTTCTTTGAAACTATAATGTAAGGAAAGAGAAATGCAAAACTCTTAAGAAAACAGTTCCATGACTTTCACAAGTAAACATTCCTGCATGACCAACACCCAGCTCAAGAAAGAAAACATTATGGTATCTTAAAATCCTCCTCAGTGCTCCCTTCCTATCCCTATCCTTCACAAGGTTCACCACCTTGCAGACTTTTGACAGCACAGATCAGTTGTGTACTATATATAAGTAGAACCATTTGTTCCCATCTGTGCTTATCTTCATGCAACATTTATAGCAAGATAATTTAATACACCTACCCAGGTGTACTGAGCAAAATTTAGGAACTGTAACTATAAATTATCTAGAAAGCAATGTTAAGAGGAAACTCCTTATATAAAAAATCAGTGAGACACAGATATATCTATATTCAAAGGCAATATCATAGCCTTAAGTGCCCTCATTAATAGAGAAAAAAATGACTAAAATGAAGGAATTGTTACTCATTTTCATAACCTAAAAAAAGAACAGCAAAGAAAGTTGAAAAGTAGAACTAATGAAGATTAAGTGAAATTAATAAACTAGAAGTCAAATAAAGTACTAGAAAAGATGAATAAACTCAAAGTTTGATTCTTTGCGATGATAAATAAAACGAAACTCTCACAAACCAGGCTAAAGATAAAACAGAAAGCAAGAACACAGAGAATGGGAAATTATAATACAATACTGTGTGCAACTCCATAGCAAAACCAAACATCAACCAAATAGAACCAATAAACAAAACTGGGTGTTCCAGGGCAACAGAATAGATTCTTAGAAAATAAGACTAATCAAAAGGAAAAAGATAATTTAAGATCCAATATTTAAAAGACCTAGGACCAGATGGTTTCACAGGTGAGCTGTGATAAAGCTTCAAAAAACAGCTACCTTTCATGGCAGACTAGTCTAGGCCAAAGACTGGGAAACTACAGTACATCACCTGTTTCCGCATAGCTCATAAGCTAAGAATGGTGTTTACACTTTTAAATGGTTGAAAAAAAGACCAGAGTAGAATGATGTTTTGTGACACATAAAAATTAATAAACACAAAAACCGTATGAAATTCCAAATTCAGTGTCCATAAAGAGAAATTAACTTTCCCCATAAATATACATGTAATAATTCTAAATAAAATATTAATGAATTAAATCTAGTAGAATTTCAAAAGAATCATACACTATGGTCAAAGAGGGTTTACTCTGTGAATTTAAGAACTCTTTAATAATTGTGGGTCTGGTAACTTATTTTATCAACAAGTTAAAAGACACAACATACGATTTTTATCTTTTTTATTAAAATTAAGTAATCACTGCTATTTTTAAAAAGCTAAGTAAAATTGACATAGCAGGAGGCTACTTAAACACAAAAACAATTTCAACTGTCCTCAGGATGCAAGTTACAGCTTCGATAAAATAGCAGTGGAAATTCACAATGGGAAAATATGCTGGGATAATAAACCAGCAGACCAGACGAAAGAACAGCAAGCTGAGATAAAAAGGTGAGCTGGGTGAGATAAGGACAAGAAAAAAAAAAAGGCATGAAAACTAAAATTTTAAAGGCACAGAAAGGGCTTAGGAACAGAACAGCACCAAAGAAAAATTGAGGACTTTGGAAGACACATTTGAGCAGCGAAGTGTAGAGAAAAGGTCAGGGAGAACACTGAGAAGAAAGACAGCCGTGTTCCTGAGAAAGAAACCAGCAGACTAAAACGGCACAAAAACAGGAACCAAAGACATGGTTGGAAAAGTAGATGCACATACCCAACTTGTTCCAAACATACATAAAAGTTTTCCAATAATTTAAGTGTATGTTTTAAACATTTAATTAAAATTAAACGAAACTAAAAATGGTGTTCATCTAGTTGTAGTTATATACAAATACGAAATTGCCACGTGTGTCTAGCAGTTACTGATTTGGACAGCACAGCCTTATACCTAGCTTCGAGTTCATGGGAAGTATGAAGAGCATAGGCAATGAGGGAAAAAAGTCAGACATATCTAGAACATGAGGTATTCTATAATTGGCACGGATTTTTAAAAAACTCGATGGCACAAGAAAAAAATAAGCTGAGAATCTGTTCTAGATAAAAGAGACTGAAAGGCATAAAAATAAATAAGTGCATGAATTTTGATTGCATCCTGATTTTAATCAACTAGAAAAGATATTATTGGGACAAAAGAATAAATATGAATACAAACAGGATAGTCAATGATGTAATAGAACTACCATAATGGTGTGTAACAGTACTGTGGATGTGTGAATGCATACACACACACAGAGAGAAAAGAAAGCAGGAAACAAAAGCAAATCTGGCTAACTATAATAACTGTTGACTCTAATTCAAGAGTATGTGGATGTTCATTGGTTTAGTCTTTTAACTTTTTTCATATTTGAAATTTTCATAAGTAAAATATTAAAAGAAAAAAGATAACATCTGCTAAATCTAGCAGAAGAACCATGACCAAACATCATTATCAAAAGAAAAAATTGCTTTAAAGCCAAATCAACCGCTTCTGTCACCATTTCGACAACATTAGCTGTTCACCTTGAGAATGCTAACCCAGCTCACGCTGGCTCATAATTCTGTAACGCTAATGCAGTTGAAGACCAAGTTAGCAGGTGCATGGGCAATCTCACCAACTCAATTATAACTCCACATCTTTAAAAACACATGTTTTCATTCAAGAAACATTTATTGAGCACCTACTCTGGTTCCAGCACTCTGCTAGATAGTGAAAATACATAAATCAAAGACTTAGTTCCAATCTCAGAGTTTAGTAATGAAGACAGAATAAGACACAATTACATATCTTTAACTCTTCCTTTCCTTTCTCACTCCTGCCCCCTCCTTAGATTGTGTTTAATTTCTGGCTTGTTGGTTTCTGGGGACCTCAAAGAGTAGCTTAAGCAATTTGGACTCAAACATGGAACAATATGGATAAATGTTACGGACCTTTTGCTGAGCAAAGGGAGGCATATACAAAAGAGGACATGCTATAGAATTTGATTTATAAAAACTCCAACATCTGCTAAAACAGAAAAAGGATCATAAGATCATTTCCATGAAAGAGAAAGATCACACGAGCAGCCAGGTGCGGTGGCTCACGCCTGTAATCCCAGCACTTTGGGAGGCTGAGGCGGACGGATCACGAGGTCAGGAGATCGAGACCATCCTGGCTAACACAGTGAAACCCCTTCTCTACCAAAAATACAAAAATTAGCTGGGCGTGGTGGCGGACGCCTGTAGTCCCAGCTACTTGGGAGTCTGAGGCAGGAGAATCGCTTGAACCCGGGAGGCAGAGCCTGCAGTGAGCCGAGACTGCGCCACTGCACTTCAGCCTGGCCACAGAGTGAGACTGTCAAAAAAAAAAAAAAAAAAAAAAAAATCGCAGGAGTAGTTGTCCCTGGGTGAAAGGGAGCAGGAATAACCTAGAAAGGAATGCTGGGAAACTTCTTGGAATTAGACATGTTCCACATGGAGATAAGCTTGTGGCTTAAACTCTATAGCTGCTGAGCTCAGTGGCTCACTCCTGTAATCCCAGCACTTTGGGAGGCTGAGGCGGGCAGATCACCTGAGGTCAGGAGTTTGAAACCAGCCTGGCCAATATGGTGAAACCCCATCTCCACTAAAAAAAAAAATTTAGCAGGCCCCAGCGGTGGGCGTCTGTAATTCCAGCTACTCAGGAGGCTGAGACAGGGGAATTGCTTGAACCCAGGAGGCAGAGGTTGCAGTGAGCAGAGATCGCACCACTGCACTCCAGGCGACAGAGTGAAACTCTTGTGTTAAGGGGAAAAAAAAAAGAAACTCTCTACAGCTAAATGTTTACGTTTTGATGTGTATAAATATTATCTCTAAAAGTTGAAAATAAGTAACAGTAATAATCTAGTGAGACATAGCATAGGATTGGAGGTGTAACTGAAACAACAGGAAGAGAGTACTGAAAATGTTGAATGGTGAGGACTCAGGGGTTCATTACACTATTAGTTATTTTGCATAAATTTAAATTATCTATAATAAAAAGTTTTAAAACCAGCCACCTTCAGTTGCAAGAAATAGGGAATGCTTCACAAATATTGAATACATACACGCACACTTAAATGTATGAGCCTAGATCAAAGACGTAAAAAACAAGGGATCATCTTATTATAATGCTGATATAGGTCTTGCAGAATTGTCTGAGGATCTCTATCCCAAGCTCCGAGGAAGGTTGTACCGGGATGCACTCAAGTCAAACTCTATCCCTGCAGCATCAGATTTCACCTTCACTAAAATCAGCACTGGTCACTCTAAATAGATCACAAGAACAGTGATCTATTTAGTTACTGGAATGTGGGTATAGATTTTGATGAATAAATCTCTTGAAAATAAAAAGGTCTGTATCACTAAAGCCTTCCTTTCCAAGGTCTCACGTTTCCAGAAACAATGTGAGTTGTTATTTGGTTCTGTGCACTGTGCTGCATGTCATATGTAAAAACATAAACAATCTAGTATGATGTACTCCCTCAGGGGAGTTGCAAATTTGCAAGGGGGTGGGGGACAATGGTGAGAGAAAGAGAGATATGCCGGGCGCGGTGGCTCAAGCCTGTAATCCCAGCACTTTGGGAGGCTGAGACGGGCGGATCACGAGGTCAGGAGATCGAGACCATCCTGGCTAACCTGGTGAAACCCCGTCTCTACTAAAAAATACAAAAAAAGCTAGCTGGGCGAGGTGGCGGGCGCCTGTAGTCCCAGCTACTCGGGAGGCTGAGGCAGGAGAATGGCGTAAACCTGGGAGGCGGAGCTTGCAGTGAGCTGAGATCCGGCCACTGCACTCCAGCCCGGGCGACAGAGTGAGACTTCGTCTCAAAAAAAAAAAAAAAAAGAGAAAAAAAAAAAGAGAAAGAGAGATACGTAGCCTACTAAATAAAACAGCACAAGGAGTGTGTTTATAAAATGTAATGAGTTATAGATGAACAATATGAGAACTCAAAGGAGGGAGTAGCTGATAAGCTGATACAGTAAGGAAGAACTTCTAAAATGACAAATAAATTGCATCCCTGGATGATGGATAAGAGTCACGGAGCCAAAAAAGGTTTGAAGGTGTTCTAAACAGAAGAAACAGTCTGCAGAGGCACAGGTGTGTAAAAGCCATGGTAGTCTGATAGACTGCAAGGAATGTGTTGTTAAGTGACATGCTGGGGAAACTGAAGGCAACGTCTGGAAATCAGGAAGAGAGTAGAACGGCGCAGGCCAGGAAGGGCATCATTATCACTTCCAAAATGTGGGCCTCTTCTTGTAAGCAAGGGGATGTCAGTAACGGACTTTGTCAAAGCATGGAGGACAAAGTGAACTGTACTAAACTAAAATCCAGAAGACGGCACTGTATATTTCTTCACTTCATATTTAAATAAACGCATCCCATAATCCTGTATATGAGTGATGTAACATCCAGCTATGTTCACCTTACAAAGCTAAAGAGTCTATTACAGTGGAATCTGCCCTTTTGCCTGCAAAATTATGAACTTTTGCAGGTGACTAAAAAGATTAGCCACTTCTTTTTGACTTGTGCTTGGGTACTTTATTTATAAAAAATGGCTTCTATAAATTATGTTTTTTTCTATCATCTTACCTTACGTTGTATAGATCCCATTCTCACGGATTTCACATCCACAGACTGGTAAGTAAGCCATAGTCCCGTGTCCACATGTTGTATATAGCATACTGAGTCACCGTATTTTATTTCAGATGTTCCCATGCCGTCGACTTCTTTTCTCACCCCTACATCCAATTTTTCCTAAGGAGAGAGGGGGGAAAAAGGTCAGTAAACATTTCAAAAATACTAGTGTATAGCAAAAGAATTTTGTCTTATTGTAAATATGTTCTTTAAAAAATTCGGCTCTCTGAAGTCCCCTGAAATAATGGCCAAATATTTTATTCTAACAGTTCAACCTCTAACATATGCTTGAATTATTCACATTGGTAGAACATTATTTTGGCCATAATGTAAAATTTTTAAGTTTTATGTTGCATAATGGCCAACTCCAAACCAGAGATCTTAAAATTAGTAATTTAAGCTAAATAACATTCCTGGGTTTTTGTGGCTTTTTTTTTTTTTTTTTTTTTCTTTATCGGTGATAAAGAGCAAAGGTTTGGGGGACAGAGAGATTTAGTTTTGAGTTCAGCCTCTACAACTCACTACCTCTAAGATGTTAGCAAGTTAATTAAACCTTTTAAGCCTCAGTTTTTGCATCCATAAATAAAGCTAATAAGGTACCACTCCATGGGATCAAAAGAAAAATAAGATAATACATGCAGATTTCAGAATAGTGTCCTTGGGATAAACACTTTACATTTTTTTGACAATTTTGACAATAATAATGGTGGCAATGATTGGTAATGAACCTGTTAATGAAAATGATTATTTATTTTGAACTAATCAAAGCTAAAATTCAGTTTCTACTATTGCAATTTCCAACTTGGACTACAGAGGTATTCGCCCTTAAAGGGCTACTATGCCAAGTTTCCTCTCCTAGGAAGTAGCAATCCATCCTCTGACACCAACCAAATGTTTCTTTCACATCTCTGTTTATGTCAGCACTTCCTCCTTCAACATGCTCTCTTTCCATTTTTCCTCCCATGCATAGCTGTGATCTTCAGGAACTCACTATGCCTTAAAGTCCCGTACAGTCCCTAAAGCAACAATGAAAAAGCCAAAGGTACTTCTTTTTTTTTTCTTTCTTTTTTTTTTTTTTTTTGAGACGGAGTCTCGCTCTATCACCCAGGCTGGAGTGCAGTGGCGCGATCTCCGCTCACTGCAAGCTCCGCCTCCCGCGTTCACGCCATTCTCCTGCCTCAGCCGCCCGAGTAGCTGGGACTACAGGCGCCCGCCACCACGCCCGGCTAATTTTTGTATTTTTAGTAGAGACGGGGTTTCACCAGGTTAGCCAGGATGGTCTCGATCTCTTGACCTCGTGATCCACCCGCCTCGGCCTCCCAAAGTGCTGGGATTACAGGCGTGAGCCACCACGCCCGGCCGGTACCTCCTTTCTTTAATCTCTTATTCTTTTTTCTTCCTTGGTCTAACCTTCCTTGTTAATTTATTTTACGTGTCTTCTATGCCTTTGGTCATATGACTTTTATTTATAATTATAGTTACACGAATGTTTTGAAGATTCAGTCAGAGTAAAATGTATGTCTGCTATACAAAAACGAACAATTTTAAAACAACCCCAATGTTTAACAGACTTTTCATGTCATTTGTATAATGTATTAATAATTAATGACCTGAAAATAATTATGAACACTCCATAAACAATTGAAAATTCAAATTAAAATGAGTTGAAATTTTTAACACAAAAGTCAAGGTCACCTAATATATAATTATCAATTAAGTTGATTCAATCATTATGCAAATAACTTGAAACACTATTCTAAGCATCTGTAATAAAACAGACAATAAAACCTTTCCAATTTCATTCTACCAACCTAGATAAACTACTAATCTACTTACACCAACCCTGTCAATACAAAAATTAAATTCTGGGAAAATAATAAAACACTGTAATTATCTCTTCAGAACAGAACAGTGAGCCTCTAACATTTTTTTTTTTTTTTTTGGTCTTTTCTTCAAGCAAATTGGTTTGTGGCTAGATTATTTGTAGGTATATGGATTGTATATTAAGAAGTCACACAATTATTAATTGTGAAATTATGCTTTCTTTGTATTTTATTGATGTATTTCACATCCGTCTCTGGATTAGAAGATTTAATTGTGAAATTTCATGACGATTATGTTTTTTTTGTTTTTTTTTTTTAGATGGAGTCTTGCTCTGTCACCCAGGCTGGAATGCAGTGGTGCAGTCTCGGCTCACTGTAATCTCCGCCTCCTGGTTTCAAGCAATTTTCCTGCCTCAGCCTCCTGAGTAGCTGGGACAACAGGCAACCGCCACCATGCCCTGCTAATTTTTGTATTTTTAGTAGGGACAGGATTTCACCATGTTGGTGAGGCTAGTCTTAAACTCCTGACCTCAGGTGATCCACCCACCTCGGCCTCCCAAAGTGCTGGGATTACAGGTATGAGCCACCGCTCCCAGCAGATAACTGTTTTAAAAACTACTCTAACCCTTGAGTGAGGTAAAAAATGCTGAAGTTACATCAGAAAAAATAAGTGAGATCACTTGCTGAATGAAAAACCAAAGGCCATCCATGTTCTTTCCTTCTTTATCTCCTGTCATTTTCTGTAGCTCAGGCTTAGGAGAAATTCAGATGAAAATAATCTAGATCCTTTGAATGACCATAAGCTGAAGTATAGCATGTACCACAAATGTGACATCTAGTAAAAGCACTCAACAGAATATTAGCCTGTGTTACTGGACATAAAGTGCTCAGATTAGGCAAGTAATAATCTTACTAAAACTCTGTATTAGCTGTACCATCTCTCTATTAATGGCCTTAATTTTGGCATCAGCTTTTAAGTTTTATTTTTCTTTTGAGTTGTTCTATTTTGGAAAATGATGAAGAAATTCACTGGAGTGAATGCTCCTATAGAAACTATTACACAATTTGGAAAAAATACTTTTAAGAATTGACTTAAAGGCACGTGGACCAAAAGCAGGAAGAAATTGAAAAGCAGATCTCTCTCAAAAGGCAAACAGCACCTTATGTGATTGGTAAGTGGCTGCCTTTTGCTTTGGGGCATGCAATGTTCAATCTGTCTGCTACTCTGGCAGCAGAAATCTGCTGCTTTATTGGCTTGAGGTATCAGAGGATCTGCTTCAGGGCTCACAAGCAACAGAACAATTAGATGTGCTAAATCCTGGACACAAAGTTACCTACAAAACCTTTGTAAAAAATTTATCCAAATTCTGCTATGTATGCTCTAGGAAAGCCCAGTATAATGCCACAGATGGAAGCTGAAAGATTTGAGTAAAAATATAAGCAACTCCTCATGTAAAAGAGAGAAAACTGAAGTTTCAATCCAACGAGGTTAACTGCCTGCAAAACCAAAATCACTCTTCAGAAAAAAACTTGAAGCTCAGAGCCTTTACTACATATCATTTCCAATATCCAATATGCTGTCAAAAATAAGCAGATATAAAGAAACTAGAAAATGTGAGCTGTATTTTTTGGAAAAACAAAAACAACAAGAGTATAGATAATACAAATCAATGCAAAGATGGCGCAGATCCTACAACTAGCAGACAAGGACTTTATAGCAACTATTATAAATATAAAATATGTTCAAAACTATAAAAGAAAACATATATATAATGAATAAATAGAGCTAAATTATACATCACAAAAAATAAATGAAATCGAAAAATGAAAAGAATAATTTAAATACAAAAATAACTGGGTCAGCTTAGCATCAGCTTGGAATTGTATAAAAAAGAGTTAATGAAATTAAAAGCTAATCAACAGAAATTTTCCAATCTGTAGATCAGATTGCCATTAAAACACTCTAGTTTAAGTATTTTGCTATTAAATGGAAACTTCCCTCAAAATACTATATAAAATTTAATTCCTATACCTCCTACACTTAATCAAGAAAATGTCAAGATCCTCCTAATCTTAGCATTATCTTATAAGCATTATCTTATTCATTAAAACCTGTACATTTTTAACTTTTACAGTCTTCTATCCTGTAAGAATAATCTTGAGACTTTAAGAGCTATAAAAATACTCAAAGATAAAATAACTCTTTTCAGCACAGTCTAGAATTACTGCAAACACTGCTTTTTCAAGCTAAGAGGTTTGTATGTATATTTTCTCTTTTCATTCATGTACCCTCATAGCATGTTGTACTTCTACTATCAGGGAAATGTTGGCACTTTGTTAAAACTGTTCCTCAACTGTCTTCTTTCCACCTGACTATCATTCACCTTTTTGACAGCAGGAATCATATGTCTGATTCCTCCACCCTGACCCCACATAGCCTCAGGACCAGAACAGTGCCTGCAAATGTCAGATCCTTGATGAATTTCTGGAAATCCCTTCAGATTTCCCATAAAAACTGTGCTGACAAATTACTCCCATTATGAGCATTCAAATAATCCCATTCGTAAGTGCTTGGAACATCTAATTTTCCAATGAATATTAAAATAGACCCAGATGTAAAAAGACTGGTCTGAAAAGTATTAAGTGATATCTGGCACTGGGTATACCAAACTGACTCATAATGAAGCCAAAACTATTTCTGAAGAACTGTGGCCTTATATATATAGATACACTAAGTGATATATGCATACTAGATATACAAAACTAAACTCAGTGAAAGACTAAAACTAGTCCTATAGAATTATTTCTTATAATACAGAGCATGTAGTTCAGAGGAATTCTTCTAGCATAGTTAAAAATCATCCTTATGTCTACCCAAATCACTCTGTCAGGTAACAAAAGAAAAAAGGCCTTTATCCTTAGATGATGTGGTTTTTATTGGTATTTTAATAGCCAGGTCTCTTTAAGACAAATAATGGTTAAAGTTAGAAAAAAATTAAAAAGTCCAAAGAATTGTTTTATGTGCTCCTTTGTGGTGCCACACTGCAGCACAGAATAGCTGGTCACTGTGAAAAGAGAGTCTAAAAATGTTACATGGTAAGAGAAATGAGTGGAACTGACAGGCCACGCTTAGCCCTTCCAGGACAGAAATGCCAAAACAACACCACACACACACACGATCCCTCGGCTTCTCATGAGAAGCTACTCTGGTGAGTGAGTTTGTGGAAAGAAAGGATTTTTAAAGTTTCTCATGCTGAAGGGGTCTTTGGGGGGATTCCACAGCAGCAGTCACAGAGCTTAAGGTCACAGCGCCTACACAACAGCCTTCTAACACCCCGTACAATACCCTCCCCTGGAGTGTGCTGGGACCAATGAATAGAACAGGGTCTCACTCCTGCAATGAGGTTACCTTAGATGGCAAAGGTCAAGGGATCTTGTAGATGTAATTAAGGTTCCTTATCAATTGACTTTGAGTAAATCAAATGAGAGATTATCCAAGATGGATGTTACCAGGTGAGCTCTTTCAAAGGGTTCAGGCTTTCCCTGGGCACATAAACTACAAACAGCTAGTTTCCATGGGGTTCTACCCAGTTCTTGGTCCTCTCTTCCTGACCACCTGTGGACAACAGCATCGGCCCATGCCTAAGGATTCCAGCCTGATCATAATCATCCTTGCCCGAACACTTGCCCCTGCAGGTGGCAGGCTTACTTACCCAGCCCTCATCATCTCATTCAGCAAACCTATATAATAAATGCCCTAATATATACACATCTCCACTGGTTCTGCATCTCTGGCTGAACCTTGATTGATTACTCTAACTCATCACAATGTATCTGTATACGAGAATGTAGCTTTAGTATGTATTTCTGTGTCATCTATTTTTTCCTGAGATAACCACTTCTGTTTTGTAACTTATATTATATAAAATTAAACTATCAAATTATGATATATTAACCACAGAAGGCTTCAATGGGTTCATTCTCGTGCTTACAGTCATTAAAAAGGACCAGCATACAACTATAACTGAATTTCTCTATCTTCTGTAAAACCATAATTGGCACTATTTTATCGGGTTATCAATGCCCCTTGAGAAAAGACTACTGAAAAAATTTCTTTTGAATTTAATCCCAAGTAAATGCAAAATTCATTTCCATTGATAACTTTGTATAACTGTTTTGATAAGAAAAAAAATTACAAGTTCTTTATAAAATCTTTAATTTTCATTAAAGAGGGTTTTAGTCTTACTATGTAGTTGATTTTGGTTCTGCCACATATCTTACCTAAGCCTCAGTTTCCTCAACTGCATAATAAAGATAAAAAAAAATAGCATCTTAACTCCATAGAGTTGTGTTAGGATTAAATAAGATAAAGCATGAAAGATGCTTAGCACACTGTTTGACACATAAGTTAGTCACCTATACCTTTATTTTCAGCGTGTGACAGTGTACATTTTAAAACATCTGAAACATATTCTGAATGAAAAATAAAAAAATCCAAATAAAAATAATATAGTAAAAATATCTTTAAAATGTTTTAGTCTGGCATCGTGGCACACGCCTGGGTAATCCCAGCATTTTGGGAGGCCGAAGCAGTCAGATCGCTTGAGCACAGGAGTTCAAGACCAGCCTGGGCAACATGCCGAAACTCCGTCTCTACTAAAACTACAAAAATCTGCTGGGTGTGATGGTACATGCCTGTCGTCCCAGCTACTTGGGAGGCTGAGGTGGGGGAATTGCTTGAGTGAGAGACTGTCTCAAAAAAAAAAAAAAAAAGTTGTATTATATTTTTGACATTTGTTCCACAGTTCTTGTAATCTTATTGACAGTCTTGTTTGAAACTGCTATTCCATCATTTCCATAGCAAAAGACTTCTATCCATGGTACATAGGGAGGAAAAAAACAGAGGAAATCGCCTACAGAGAAATGTTTCAGTGGCATTTTAAGCTAAAAAAATGTTATCTTGTGGGTTGGGGATTGGATACACATACGATTGGCAAGACCTGCCTTATGATTAAAACGAACATTTCAACACACTTGAAAACAATGGTTAAAACTTCTAGGAATAGAGAACGTGAAGAACGTTTCTAAGAAAATCTACATTCATCAAATAGCATTCTTCATTATGTAAAATATTTTCCTTAAAAGAAAACAAAGTAGGTTACATTGTAAACAACTTCCTATTTTATTCAGTTTTTTCCTGAATATACAGTGTTGTCAGCAATCGTTGATTCTCCCATCAAATCCTGTATCTGAGATTGACTGGTGAATGTTCACGTTAGTGTCAAAGACACCCCAATGACAGTTGAGGAAATGCCCCTTATGTCAACTAGCAACATGGAATTTTAAAGCCAGTCTCGCCTTTAAAATCTTAAGTTAAAATGATCTTAATGATTTATAAAATCTTCCAAATGTACCTATACTTTCAATAGTCTTACACAGCTAGGGGTAAGGGACTGCTCATGTAAATGCAAGGGTTCAGAAGAAGTGATTTTCATTTCAGAATTTCAAAACCAAAACTCCTAAACCCAAATGAAAACTGAGATTTGCACCTGACCTAGAAACGTCTGATTTTCCATCAGTAATGAAAACTTGATTTGCAACACAGTAATTATGTCAACCAGCAGTCACTCATTATTGCATACTCAAAAGTATACCTCAAGTCTAAGATATGTTACATCATTTTTTTAAAAGTGTTTGCTTTTCACAATGTAAGTAGTTCTCTTCATGGGAAATATGATAGAAGATATATGTCTAAGATGTAAGGTCTAAGATATATGTTACATCATTTTTTAATAAGTTTCCCTTTCACAATGTAAGGACTCCTCTTCATGGGAGATATGGCAGAAGTATGTAAAGATAGGGCAAGAATTTTCAACCTACCAGAGACACTGAGGGGGAAAAATGTATCAAATATACCTTTCAGTGAATCCAATATGTATTTTAAAGAGACCATGACCAAATGTGGTAACTAACAAAGGGATTAAGTGAATCTGTTGAGTTATTCTGTTTTCTCTGAAATGTTAACAATGTAAAACAGTATTTTTAAAACATATATTTTCATCTTTAATCAAGGTCTCTTTTTTATTGTGTTTCAGTAGTTCTAAGTTCAATGCTGCTTTATTATATAATTACAGAAAATACTTTTCAGCATGAATGGATTTTTATTTCATTGGGCTTCCAATTAAAACAAGATTCTATTATAAATATTATAATCAGCACTATTAATTACTCTAATTTTTCATGTCTGTATACGTGAGTGTAGTTTTAGATACTTATTTCTGTGCCATGTATTTTTTCCTGAGATACCCATTTGTCAAATTATGTTAGTTCCACAGCCCTTTTTGCAATACCTTGTAGCTGGATTTTAACTACTTTTCTAGTATCAGAAATATCTTCTATTTTAAAAACAATTTTCTACCAGTCAAAATTGGGTAAAATATTACACAAGAATCACACATTAATTTGTTCTTTTCTCTAAGATACCACACACACATACACACACACACACACACACACACAGTCACCTAAACATTTTAATTAGCAGATGGTTTTAATAATTAAATTTATTTAAATTATAGCTCTCCCCTAATAGAGTTATTGGTATTTACAAACTTCTGAAAATCAGGGATCTAAGAATTTAAAAATTTAAAATACAGTAGTAAAATATATAGTAAAAAGTGTACTGTGCATTCTAAAGGAAGTTATCCAGAAGCATTGATTTGCTTTGAGAAAATGATGCTGATAATGACAGTGATGACAGAAAAACAGATGTAAGAAAAAGACGTCACTGCTCTACTTTTAACCAATGAAATAAGAATTTGAGTCACCAGCTCCAGACTACAGTCTTGGAAGTCAGGCATTGTTGTAAACAAAAGTCATTTTTTAAATTCCTAATTCGTAATATCCAGAGACAGTCCTAATTGGAAAGACACTAACCATGATTACAGAAAGTTCAAGTTAGGACATGAGCAGAATTTCAAAGAGTTTGGAAGTGGGCATAAAAATTCTCCATCCCTTCCCTTCCCAGAGAAGACTGAGCCAGGAGAATCAAATCCCCCATACCACTTCGACTCACCAGATAATAAGAATTTTCTTTCCATTCCCAACTGAATATATTTATGCCCAGTCTTACAGTAGCTTTGCTGGTACATTCAGAAGTTCCCAATTGGAAATATATTGTTGTTATGATTCTGTTTCTGTCGCTACACAAGTTATGATTCTGAGCTCATTTGAAATATTATGAGATGCATATATACATTTAAGATAAATTAAATGCCTTGAATAATCTCAAGTATATTCAAGATTAAACTGTAAAAGGCATAGTTAAAAAAAAGTCTAAAGTCATTGTTCTGGGAGATACGGAATGAAGGGTAGGAAAGTTCAAATTCATCTGCTTTTAAAAGCCACATGCATTCCGAGAATTAGAAAAAAAAAAAAAAAAAAGCCAATTGCTAAAATTTGCTTACTGTGGAATTTGTTTCACTCACTGGAATACTGTATCATTATAATTTGCTTTTAAAATTATAGGGGTTTTACAGTAAAAGAGGTTAACTTACTCATAGAATATAAAATAGAATACAACTGATTTTTCATCCATCAAAATTACCAGATTTTAAAATCATCTGTGATGAGGTCGCACAGAAATGTAAAGTTTCATACCCTGCTGCTTAGCATAAATACTGGTGCGAAATTCTGAAGAGTACTTTGGCCAGGTGCAATCACCTACTAGGGACATTTAGCAATCCCCACTAAGTGTCAGGTACTGCACTATCCACGGTGAACAACACAGATCCTGTTCTGCCCTCTGAGAGCTTCCAGTACCAAAACTTTTGAATCTCTTTTTTTTTTTTTTTTTTTTTTGAGACAGAGTCTTGCTCTGTTGCCCAGGCTGGAGTGCAGTGGCACGATCTCGGCCCATTGCAAGCTCCGCCTCCCAGGTTCACGCTATTCTCCTGCCTCAGCCTCCCAAGTAGCTGGGATTACAGGCGCCCGCCACCATGCCTGGCTAATTTTTTTGTATTTTAAGTAGAGACAGGGTTTCACCATGTTAGCCAGGATGGTCTTGATCTCCTGACCTCGTGATCCGCCCGCCTCGGCCTCCCAAAGTGCTGGGATGACAGGCGTGAGCCACCGCGCCCAGCCAAAATCTTCATATTCTTAGACCAAATAGTACAACTTCCAAAAAAGAAGTAGTCAGCAATATATAGAAATATTCAGAGATAAAAATATTCAGCTTAAAAGTGAAAAATGGAAAATAAGCTAAATATTCAAATATAACAAAGTAGCTGCATGAATTATGATAAATCTATATAATAAGATGTTGAATTATTGCCAAGTTCTATTAAAGAATATAGTAGTATATGTTACTAAATAAAAATTAGGCCCAAGATAGTATATAATTAACACTACTCATCATCAAAATATGTAATATTTGCTTACAACTCAAATACACACAAGAGGTTGTTTCTGAGTGATGGATTGTGCATGAATTTACTTTTCTCCTTTCTCTATCTTTGTACTACCTTAAAATTTTTCTGTAATGACTATGCGTTAAATATATAATGGAAAAAGTCATTTTAAAAGAAATAATTGGAAGAGTTATTATCTCTAGTTCATGGGAAAAACTTTATTATCTAATCTTCCAGTTATATTAAAATTAAAAATATACTGTGATTAAAAAAACTTCCTTCTGAAATCTCGCCTTCACTTTCACTGCCTCCAACCACGTGATCATATGAAATTACCTGCATGAATGAAGTGGCTGGAAGTATGGCAGCAAGCTATTAACCTGTACACTTGAGAGGTTCCCTGAACACCAGGCAGGAAAGTAGCTTCAGAGAAACTACATTGTTCAGTTAAAGAAGAGTTGGGATCTTTGGCCTCTCTACCTCCGTGCAACCGGTGACGTTACACAATTGCCAAATTCCAGAAACAGAATCCCTGAGCAGAACTCACAGAAGGATCTGGAGAGTCAAAAGTCCTCAAATACGAGCCTTATTCTAACATGGAGAGAATATTAGGAGAGATATTCAGAGAAAAAGGATTCAAAAGCTGTTGCTTTGGGCAATCTGTCTCAAGAACATTCAAAAATATTCACAGCTTTTAAGTCACAATTTCCATTTCTAGGAATCCATCCTAAATAAACAAATCAAAAATATGCACAGAACTTATGTCCCAGAATGTCAGTGCAATGGTTGTTTTTTCCTTAACTGATTTTGTTGTAAAATAAACATGACTATCGTAATAGCCAAAATAATCCAGAGATACATTTTTTAAGTTAAAGAAAAAAAATCTCTCTGCCTTCATATTCTCATACAGCTTTCATTTTGATTTTTCTAAAATACTCTAAGTTAAATGATTAGTGTATCTCCTTCCACAACTACCATAAAATCATATACAAACACAAATATGAAGATTTTTAATTACAAAAATAAGATTTGTAATATCTATAATATTACAATAGATTACATTAAAATCTACCGTAAGATTTGCAATACCTATATCACAATTTACAACTCAAACTGTTGAGTAAAACAATATTTTACTGAACAATATTTTCAGGGATTATTTTTCCAGATCAATATATTGTTATACATATCTCCAGATCAATATACATTATGTATATAACATTTTCAACATATATT
>NC_045434.1:11137996-11206655 GCF_002776525.5 Piliocolobus tephrosceles
GTTTTACTCAACGATATTTACAAGGATATCTTTCCAGATCAATATATTTCAACAGCTAATACCACTTAATATTATATAGAATAATTTTTATTGCAAATTTGTGACTTTTCCATTTTTTGTCATGACAAAGAATGATGAAATTAACTTGCACATATATTTTTACCTACAAGTTTCACTTTATTTCTGTAAGACTGTACCCTCCCACCCCCAACCCCAGCTTAAAAATATATAGGTCAATGGATGAAAGGCTATATAAGAATATTTTTGAAGTATGTTGTTATACTTTTTTCCCTTTTTGCATTTCCATTTCCACATGAATTACCTGCTTTGCCACGGGTATTCATTTACCTCCAGGAGAATTAGGATTACTAGAGAAAGAATCAAATGAGAAAGATGCCCTGATGCTCTCCCTCCCCTCGCACCCTGCTACCAACAGGCCCTGGTGTGTGATGTTCCCCTCCCTGTGTCCATGTGTTCTCACTGTTCAACTCCCACTTATGAGTGAGAACATGCAGTGTTTGGTTTTCTGTTACTGTGTTAGTTCGCTGAGGATGATGGTTTCCAGCTTCATCCATGTCCCTGCAAAGGACATGATCTCATTTCTTTTTGTGGCTGCATAGTATTCCATGGTATATGTACTACATTTTCTTTATCCAGTCTATCATTGATGGGCATTTCGGTTTATTCCATGACTTTGCGACTGTGAATAGTGCTGCAATAAACATGTGTACGTATATCTTTACAATAGACCGATTTATATTCCTTTGGGTATATACTCAGTAATGGGATTGCTAGGTCAAATTGTATTTCTGGTTCTAGATCCTTGAGGAATCGCCACACTGTCATCCACACTGGTTGAATTAATTTATATTCCCATCAACAATGTAAAAGCCTTCCTGTTGCTCCACAGCCTCACCAGCATCTGTCGTTTCTTGACTTTTTAATAATCACCATTCTGACTGGTATGAGATGGTATCTCATTGTGGTTTTGATTTGCATTTCTCTAATGATCAGTGATGTCGAGCTTTTTTTCATGTTTCTTGGCCACATAAATATCTTCTGTTGAGAAGTGTCTGTTCATATCCTTTGCCCACTTTTTATGGTTTTATGAATACTATCTTGTTTTACGAATACTACCTTATTATGTAAATTTAACAACTGTTACAACTTCAGTGACTTGTACTCTTCAATACCATGAAATATCCTTTTTTGTCTCCTGCAATGCTTTACTTTGCCTGAATTCTACCTCGTCTGATATTAAGATCAGATGACTTTTTTTTTTTTTTTTTTTTTTTTTTTTTTATGGCAGAGTCTCACTCTGTTGCCCAGGCTGGAGTGCAGTGGCGCAATTTAGGCTCACTGCAACCTCCACCTCCCAGGGTCAGGCAATTCTGCTTCAGCCTCCCAAGCAGCTGGGATTACAGGTGCATGCCAGCATGCCTAGCTAACTTTTGTATTTTTAGTAGAGACGGGGTTCACCATGTTGGCCAGGCTGATCTTGAACTCCTGACCTCCAGTGATCCACCTGCCTTGGTCTCCCAAAGTGTTGGGATTACAGGGATGAGCCACCGCACCCGGCCTGTTTATATTTTCTTGGTATTCCACCAGCCATCTTTTTATTTCCAACCTTTCCAAATAAAGTTGTTTTAGATGTGCCTTGTAATGTCAGTATAATTTATACAGCATCCCCCAATATGAAATTATTTAATTTTAAATTGTGATACAGTCCATTTATATATATTGATAAGCAAATAGAGTGGGCCATATTTTCGGTTTTCACTGTGTCGCATTTTAGGTTTTCTGTTTTCGTACATTTTTTTAGAGCCATTCACTCTGTGGTCTAATTTTCCTCATTGTCTGTATGTCTGTGACAGTGTTTATGCCTCTGACTCTTTAGTAACCCTTTACTTCTTTTTATTAGGCTGGATTATGCATGATGAAAAAGGTAGCATGTTCCTCCTTCTCTTACTAACTTTTCTCTCTTCCATCATCTTGTTTTAGTAAATGTTATTATATTTGAGTGTTTCCTTTTTGGCTGTTAAATATTTAGGCTTCCATTACTTGAGTTTTCAATCTTAAGAAGATCTTTGACTTCTGTTTCATAGAAGGCAATTGGAGCACCTACTGTACATTTCACTCTTCCTCTTTTTCCTCCAATTTTTGTTAGATGTATTCTGCCTGTTTATTTTATTTTTTTACTTTTAGTTTTTCTATAGAGTCTTGGTCTCACTGTGTTGCCCAGGCTGGAATGCAGTGGGCATGATCATAGCTCACTGCAGCCACGAACTCCTGGGCTCAAGAGATCTTCCCACCACAGGCTGCCAGCTTTTAAAAACACTCAAGTTTGGCAAATCATTCCAATGTCTTCCATTGTGATGTACCAGTTCATGTTTTTCTACCTCTTCGAGATTTTATTTGGATAAGTTATATTTTGCTAGGAGGGTACCAATTTCTCCTAGTTTTTCTAATTTATTGTCAAAAAGCTGAATGTCATTTTAATAGGTACCACCTTCTTTACTTGAAAAGGGTTTCTACCATCAAATAATTGGTTCTTCTTTAGTGGGCTGAATTTTTTTCTTTCTGGACAGAGGTGCTATCAGTAGATAAACTAGCAAATTCCCACCCCTCTGCTAGCTAGATTTAAGAAAGAAGCCCATGTCCCCATAATGGGATTAACTGTGCTTTCCAGTTACAGAGACAAGGAGCAATTCTGGCCTATCTTGAGGTCCACTGAGCACCCCACTGTAGCGAACCTCTAAGAGCCCACAGAGCAAATATATAGGTACAGATGCTTTGTAAGGATAATGACGTTTTACCAGCTGTGCCTCTCTATTTTCACAATGGAGAATAAAGACCTACCCTGATTGTCTTTCCTGGAGTGCTCCAGCTAACTCATAGATTCAGAGGCATCTTCTACCATTTGGTGTGTTGCAGAACAGGAGTTGAAAGAGAAAGGCATTGGGAATGTTCATTCAGATACTGTCTTTTCAGAATTACTTCTGGTCTCCCCACAACTTATTTTGGTTTGAGTTTTATTTATAATAATATATATGCATGAATATATGTATATATTATATAACTATAGAAACAACCTAAATGTACCATAAAGGGTAATGATTACATAAAGAGTAATGATTGCATAAATCATAGTGTATACATACATACTGGGATAGTATGCAGCTGTCAAAAATATAAAATATAAAAATACCTACGATACATCCTCATGAAAGCAGAACACAAAACTACAGTCATATTTTGTAATGTACAGTTGATTCTTGAAGGACATGAATTTGGACTGTGCAGGTCCACTTATACATGCATTTTCCTTCATCTCTGATATCCCTGAGACAACAAGACCAGCCCCTCTTCTTCTTCCTCCTCCTCCTCAGCCTACTCAACATGAAAACAAAGACCAATTTTGTTGATGGTCTACTTCCACCTAAGGCATAGAAAATATATTTTATCTTTCTTATGGCTTTTTTTTTTTTTTTGAGACAGAGTCTCACTCTATCACCCAGAGTGGAGTGCAGAGGCATGATCTCAGCTAATTGCATCCTCTGCCTCACAAGTTCAAGCGATTTTTCTGCCTCAGCCTCCCGAGTAGCTGGGACTACAGGCACATGCCACCACGCCTGCCTGATTTTTGCATTTTTAGTAGAGATGACGTTTCACCATGTTGGTCAGATTCACCTGCCTCGGCCTCCCAAAGTGCTGGGATTACAGGCGTGAGCCACCGTGCCCAGCCTTCCTTATAGTTTTCTTAATAATATTTTATTTCTTTTCTTTATTGTAAGAATACAGTTTATAATATATACAACACTAAAAATATGTGTTAATCAACTATGTTATCGGTAAAGTTTCCAGTCAACAATAGGCTATTGGTAGTTAACTTTTTGGAGAGTCAAAATGTAGATTTCAATTGCATGGGGAAGGGGTATTGGTGATCCCTAATCCCTACGTTGCAAAGTGGAGTGCATTTATACAGTAAAAGAAAATGATTAGGAAGGAAATTCATCTAAATGTTGATATTCTGCATGATTAGGTAGTTCTTACTCCTACTTTTTTTTTGTATTTTCTAAACTTTCTGAGACAAACATGTACTGCTTTCAAAATCAGAAGAAATGAAATATGATTAAAGCACTAAAAAGCTTTTAAGTAGCTGTAAATAACTACTTTTAATTTTATTTGTTACAATTATCACTCTAAATGATAAATATGTTTTCTTATATGTTAGATATTATTTAGATGAAATACATTATTAAGAGTAGAGTGAAATAGTTTATTTTCATAATTAGGAAAATTAATGTTCTCTATTTTCTGCACTCACTGGAGCAATTCAGGCCATAGACCTCATGTAGAAATAAAGTGGTCAGTGGCCTCTGGTGACAACTGCAAATACAAGCTCTGTGGGACACCTTCAAAGTTCAATAAATATTTGTGTTTATGCTGCCAATCCTATGCTGTGACAGGACACCATAATAAGATTAATAAAATGGAATTTATTAAGCATACAGAAAATTGGGCTTTTAGGGTAAATGTTTTACCTAAATAGGAAATAATCATTTATTAAGGCTTGTAAAATATTTAGAAGATTTTACCTAACATATAGATCTCTAGAGAGAGGCAAAGTAAACATTTAAACCTAATCCAATATTGAAAAAGCATTGTAGTGCATGTATTATGGTTCTACTAAGCCAAACCATGACCTTGTTTTGAATATATTATACATGGTACTTAACATCTTTTCCTGATCTAATAACACTGCTATCAAAAATCCAACTTGAATTGAGCCAGCATACAAAATATAGGGAAGGGTGATTGAATCCTAAGAATTTCCTAGTAGTGAAAGAACAAAATAATATGGTTTTTTTTTTTTTTTAATGAGCCCTGAATAACACTGTGAAGATGCCTGTACCACGGAGTATGTACTAATCACAGAAATATAAAGTCAAATCTTTATCTATTTAAAGGAACAAAGTTTTGCCTTTCTAAGATGAAAGCTAGTTAGTAGTTTAATATTGTTCCAATCATCTTTCCCAAGTTTCACAACCTTCATTAAATTATGAACAGAAATATGCAATTGATATGGTTTGACTCTGTGTCCCCACCCAAATCTCATCTCAATTTGTAATCCTCACATGTTGAGGGAAAGAAGTGATTGGGTCATGGGGGAGTTTCCCCCATGCTGTTCTCCTGAGAGTGAATAAGTTCTCATGAGATCTTATGTTTTTTTTAAGTGTTTGATGCTTCCCCCTTCACACTCACTCTCTTGCTCTCTCGCCTGCCACCATGTAAGATTTGCCCGCTTCCCCTTCTGTCATGATTGTAAGTTTCCTGAGGCCTTCCCAGCCACGCAGAAGTGCAAGTCAATTAAACTCCTTTTCATTATAAATCACCCAGTCTCAGGTATTTCTTTATAGCAGTGTGAAAATGGATCAATATAGCAATTATCATAAAAATGATTCAGTAGGGATAAGGATAAAGGTCTGCATATAAGAATGGATGTATAAATGTATCTTTGAGACACAGATTCCAGTGTGCTTTATCCTCATACTGTAACCCAAAAACATCACAATATCTGTGGTCACTGTATACTGTCAATGCTTAAGAAAACAGGAAGGAGCTGGATGGATGTGTTTTAAGAACCATAAACTACATGAAACACCTTTCCTTTGATGATGTATAATAGGTATTTTTGTATTTTTGACAGCTTCATACTATTCCAACATGTATGTATACAGTATGATTTATGCAATCATTACCCTTTATGCAATCATTACCCTTTATGTAATCATTACCCTTTAGTGTACATTTAGGTTGTTTCTATAGGCAGGTTTTAATGGTTAAGAAAATCGGTTTTACCAGAGAGGAATGGATAGAAGAGAAACTGGGAATTTAGAAATACACATATGACATACTTACATCATTTATTTTCTCATTTCTTTTCTCATTTCTAACATCAAAGGAAACATGACAGGGTAACATGTATAGGAAACCCAAAATATTTTCTGTCTCACCTTGGAAGACCGGAAGGTAAATGCTGTTGATTTTACATCAGCTTTCTCTTTGTCCATGAGTAGAAGGTTTTTGTCTTCCATGAGACTCAAGTATTTTCCTGTTGTGACATGGCGTAGTCGGAATGGCTGGCCCCATCTTATGTGGCTTCCACTCCACCTAATGAAAACAGTTAGGACTTGATCCAACAGCACCCACAATCACAGAAGGAGCAGCTATTGAAACATGTCAGACAGTGAACAGTCATATATATTGTCCTACTTAATGTTCTCAAAAAACTTAGGATGTTAGTGATATTAATTTCATTTCACAAATAACAAAATGGCTCTTCAGAATGATTAAGTAATATACAAAGTCATAAACCTTATAGTAAGAAGAAGTTAAATTTAACTCAAGGTGTTCTGACTTTAAATACCATACTATCCACACAGCACCCTATTCTATGCAGAGATAACTAAGAACTTGTGCTCCAAGTCAACCTCTAATATAGATTAGTCAAGCTCTAGTGCAGATAATGCAGGAAGTATAACTTCAAATAATATTTCAGCATTTACTAGTTAAAAACTGTTGTATTTGCACAGACTTGAAAAATAGTAGTATTGTGGTCAATGTCTAAGTATGATTAAATATGGTTAGACTATATTTACTTGACAAAATAAATGTACTCTTACACTTTACATTTCAATATTGTGGAACAATTACATTATTAGAGTCTGATGAACAAAAAAGATAAACCAAGAAAATGAAAATTCTAAAAAAGTCAGAAAAAAATGTAATAAACAGAAAATATAGAATGTTTCAGTAAAAAGATAAGTGATGATCATTAAAAATTTGCTTTAAAGGATACTGAATGTTCTTAATGCACAGAAATGATAAATGTTTGAGATGATGGACATGCTAATTACTCTGATCTGATCAGTATACATTACCTGTATTAAAACATCACTTTGTACCCCATAAGTATGTACAATTATCATTTGTCTATCAAAATTAAATAAAATGACTTTCAGGTAGGATAAAATAGAAAAATCAAAACACAAGCTGTTCTTGCTTTGCACATTACCTTGTTAACTGAAGGTTGTGCATTTAGGAGCTTTAACCATGCTAAGGTGCAGAGTGATGGCACAGTTCTATTGTACATGACTTTCCCGTAACACCGTAACCATGCAAAGTGAGGACAGCCCATATATATCATTGACAAGAGACAAGCTTAAGATCAAAGCATGCAAGAAAACTCAAAACAAGTGAGTAGAAAAGATTCAACAAGCAAATAAACATAAAAAGGAAATGGCAAATTAGACATTAGATAATTTCCAGTTCAAGGTCAAAAAGCACAAACGGTATACAGCCAGATATTTTATGAAGAAAAAGTGTATACTCTAAAAATAATGCATGTTGTAAAGAGTTTCAATATAAACTTATTACTTAATAAACTTGGGTTTATACAGACTCATTAAAAATGTTTGTGTTCTACAAATTGAGAATACTTGTTTCAAAGCTAGCAATCTTTTAGTAAATTATAAATCAATTTAATGTTGTTTTCCTAACCCAGATTTCTGACTTGAGATATTAGCATAGAAAATTAGCAGTAGAATGTTATAACAAGTTCATTTTCACATGAATTTGTTTATAAGGACAATTAATTTGGAAAATCCCCCAACTAAGTTAATAACCATGTACTAATAAAACCAGATAACACAGTATTGTCTTAAAATGAAATTAAAGTTTGTTACCAATAATAGCATATTAAAGGTTTTCTATTTTGGAAATACACAAGTTTCTAAAAATCCTCCTCTTATAAAATTAAGTGTATTGTTTGCAAATACTATGAAAACCACTATTATTATCATTATTATGATGATGATGATGATGATGATGATGATGATGATGATGATGAAGACGGATTCTCGCTCTGTCACCCAGGCTGGAGTACAGTGGTGCGATCTGGGCTCACTGTAACCTCTGCCTCTGCCTTCCGGGTTCAAGCGATTCTGTAGTCCCGGCCTCCTGAGTAGCCAGGACGATAGGCGCATGCCACCACGCCCTATATTTTTGTATTTTCAGTAGAGATGGGGTTTCGCCATGTTAGCCAGGATGTTCTTGTTCTCCTGACCTCATGATCGGCCCCCCTCAGCCTCCCAAAGTGATGGGATTACAGGCGTGAGCCACCCTGTGCCCAGCCACAATTATTTTTAATATTTGTTTCCATTACTTGAGAAACAATGAAATATTTGGAAAATATTAATTTTGGAAATAATGAATAACTTCCAAATAATATTTCATCTTAATCATCAGAGAATACACCTTCATTTTCAAAATAGCTCAAAATTTTGACCAGCTATATAGTATTTACTAGTGCATCTGGAAGATGTTCTGGGCTCAGTTCTATTGAATAGAACTCATATGTACCAGTGCTCCTTTCAAGTCTCTAAGAGGATTCTGGTAGAAACGGAACGAATGTGGCCAATTTTTGGCAAAACCACTGCCAAGTCTAAGCACATTAGCACATTTGCTTTCCTATCCAGCCACTCAAACTAGCCTAGTCTCACATGCCCAGACCTCCACCTCCTCCCAAATGAGAGGGCAAACCCAAAAGTATCAAGAAACAAGGAAAATTGTATGTAGGAAAAACTAAAATTGGCAATAGTAATGGAGTTTTATAAAGCAATTTCCTATGGTAACATCAAAAACTGTGCCCTACGTATTACTGATATTTACTCAAAATTACCTCAAAGCAAATTGGGGAATAGTGAGTACTTCCTTATGATATGTCACCCTTTAATTTTGTTTATTTGTAACATAAAAAATAGAACTTGAACTATATGTAATTCATAGTCTTTATTTCAATGATTATTCCTATTACAGGAACTAATATATATCTCACTTACAATATCCCTATAATTTTGCCTTGGAGTACAATATAGGAGAGCATTTTCTATTCAATTTAACTCCCTACATCAAAACCATTTATTAAAAAGGCTATGATACTGAAAAACTTCTGACAATAATTTTATTTGTGTATGCAGTATAAAATATATAATGAATGGACCACATCAACTACAACAAATATATAGTTTAGGATCTCCTTGGAGAAAAGAGAAGACCGAGTATCCCAAATATTGAATATAAACATTGACATTAGGCAATATAATTGTATCATAAACAAAATCAGGATCTTCACTATAAATTCCTAAATATAAAGCAAAAGTAGTAATTATGTGGCCATTGCATATAAGACACGTAAACTTCCTAGAATGAAAGGGGTTTAATTAAAAAAAATAAAAGCCCGTAAACTGAATGTAGCTCCATTTACATATCTACAATAAAGCCAAAGTAGGTTGAAGAGTCAGTCTAATGTGAAAAACTTCTTAAAATAATTATATTCTATACATATGAATCCCCTACTTTCCTACTGCTAGACAGGAAGGTGAAATTTAATCAAGGGTCACAGAGAAGAGCAAAACATTTCTCTTTAAGCTGCTAAATGGTTGACAAACTGTGTGCTCTGCCTTCTCTGTGGTGCTCTGCCTTCTCTGTGGTGTTCCCCTCAGTGACATCTGGACTCCGAGAAGCAATTAGCATCCCCTTTCTTCCCCTGTGACTGACCATAAGATCATGTCCTTTCTTTATATTGATCATCCATAATCAAAGTGAAAATAAACTCCAAACTTCTATTTCAAAATACAAACATAAGCAACAGTAGAGAGACAGGATCAAGCCTACTTAATGCAGAAGTTTGCAGAATAATCTAGATTTATGTAGTCATAGCTCATCAATAATATTGATAACAATAAAAACAAAGTCCTGTCAGGTTTTCAGAAGCTCTTGTGCTATTTTTTAACCAAAAATAAGACAGATTTAGGGTCTCTCTCTCTACAAAAAAGATAAATATTTCTTTAAGCTCTCAATCATGAAGTATAGGCATGTCTCTAAATTTTGAAAACACACCTTCAATCTGTTTTATAAGGGTGACACAACCCCTCTAAACTGCACTTATAGTGACAATTTAATTGCATATATAATTAGTAATTATTTATACAAGTAATTAGTATAAACGATTCTTTGATCTTTCATTTTTATAATACACAAAGTAAAAAATATGAGTAATACTTAAAATTCCTTTCCTTAAATAATCTGAATAATTACAAAACATATAAAAGCTATGAGTTTTCCTTTGTTTGCCTTAGAAGTCTGTCTCTTCTTTTCCATCTCATTATGATACGCATTTCTAATAAAAATTTTCTTTTGAGTATTTACCAAAAGTTTTACTATTTAGGTAGATTTGATCAATTGTGCCTCTATATCAAAGAAATTTAATATTATCAATTAGTTATTAATGACAATATAGAATAACTTTTTAAAGTTATAGACTTACTAACATAAGAAATATAAGAAATTAATTTATATGAATATTTTTGTTGCACAGGAGTAGGATGTAGTAAAAAGGAAAAACTGAATAATATTTATTTTTATTGTTAAAGAGGAACATTTTCAATAAACAAAGGTATTAAACCACAGCATTACTTACAGTCAATTGGATACTTTGAAAAGGGTGATGTAACCATTTTATTTTAAAGTATCAGTATTTAAAATACACTGGAAGTTATATTCTTTTTTTTTTTTTTTTTTTTTTTTGAGACGGAGTCTCGCTTAGTCACCCAGGCTGGAGTGCAGTGGTGCAATCTCGGCTCACTGCAAGCTCTGCCTCCCAGGTCCACACCATTCTCCTGCCTCAGCCTCCCGAGTAGCTGGGACTACAGGCGCCTGCCACCATGCCCAGCTAATGTTTTGTAGTTTTAGTAGAGACAGGGTTTCACCACGTTAGCCAGGATGGTCTCGATCTCCTGACCTAGTGATCCACCGGCCTTGGCCTCCCAAAGTGCTGGGATTACAGGTGTGAAGTCACCGTGCCCTGCCTACTGGAAGTTATATTCTATGCATCTAAACTGATAAAGGATTTCTATGTCAACCTCACAATGTTCAAGAATGTACAGTTTTTCAAAATTATTGTATGGGTCACATAAGCAAAAACAACTGAAGGCTACTAAACTACTCTCATCACCATTAGACAGGCAGTAATCTCAAAATAAAATGTCTATAAAGATAGTTAGAACAGACTGAGAGTGGTGGTTCACACCTGTAATCCCAGCACTTTGGGAGGCTGAGGCAGGCGGATCATGAGGTCAGGAGATTGAGACCATCCTGGCTAACACGGTGAAACCCCGTCTCTACTAAAAATACAAAAAATTAGCCAGGCATGGTGGCGGGCACCTGTAATCCCAGCTACTCGGGAGGCTGAGGCAGGGGAATGGTGTGAACTTGGGAGGCGGAGCGTGCAGTGAGCCAAGATTGCACCACTGCACTCCAGCCTGGCGACAGAGCAAGACTCCATCTCAAAAAAAAAAAAAAGACAGTTATACTAGAGTAAGATAGCCCTCATTCCCAGCCATAGAGTCTCTTATCCTAAATCAATAATGTCTTTAAAGCCCAACACAAATCAATTATCATCCTAAATCAATAAAGTCTTTAAAACCCAATATACTAGGAAACAAATACAGTGAAAATTTACTGCTTTTAGGCAAAGGACTAAAGCTTCCAATTATTAAAAAAAAAAACGACATTTTAATTCTACTTAAAATAGTTCAAAATGACACCTTCATCATCATATCGTACTCATTTACAGGAACTAAAAGGAAATATTAAGACAAGTCATCAGAAAAATATACTTTATACATTTATATGTTTCATAAATATTAATATATAAAAACTCTCATTACTATAATGAATACACAGTGACTTTTATTGCAATGCAGATTTGTACTTAGCTATCAAGTGATTTTTAAGTAAATATAGTGACTTCCAGTAATGATTCTGTCCTACTGCTCATGTTCAAGTTTCCTGTTTTAAATGTACTTTTAGAAGGTTAAATCCACAGTCTGTCAGATCTGAGATGTGCGACAGGCTTGCAAAGAACTTGTCTTGTCTCCAAATCTTACATCACTCTGTCCTAGTAGCCATTTCTGCCAAGAGATGCATGGTCTGGGATGAGATGATGTTAAAAAATCGAATGAGGCTAAAGACGAAAGCAGAGTGTACAAAATTACTGCTTATTTCTCAGGTTTGACAGCTGTTCAACTGAGGCTAAGAAAGCTAAAGGTAGGTGAACGGAAATAGACAAAAGAGAAATTCTCCACCACTTTTTCTCGGTGTTTCCTTTGTTCGCTTGCTTGCTGTAGTTTTCAGCATGACCGGCTGACACAGAAGCACAACACTGAGCTATTTGGTACACTTGGTGCATTAGGCTGTGTTTAGAAGTTCTACTTACGCAACTCTTAGTGTCTCTAGTCTCCAAAGGGAACGTGCATGAACAGACACAGCGCCACCTTCATAATGAACAGTTCTGTTTCAACAAACAAACAAAAGCCCAAATGTGAGTTAAACATGTTCATTCTTTGGATTCTAATTTTTTGAAGCTAATTAGAAGAGAAAAGCAAATGACCTGTGAATAAATAGTTAAAGTTATACTTTTTTGGCAGGAGACAGTATAGCTGGAAATAAAAATAACTAAAATTTATTTATTTTACATACAGTAACAGTGATCAACCTAAGTTCTCCCTGAATAAACAAAGATTTAAACATATTCTCTCTTGCCATTTTCTCCCTGTAATCTCATTCATTCTCTCTCTCTCTCTCTGTTTCTCCCCATCCCTCCCTCCCAGTGAACAGATTTCACCTTACTTATCTAACCTAGGTCCATGAAAGTACTCTGTGAAAAGTTTAGGTATAGTTTAATGTATCATTATTTGGACATATGTATATAAATATTTGCACTTCCGAATTCTGTTTTAGATTATTTAAAGCATTTTAAAGAAATGTAAGAACACTAATTCTTAATATTTTAACAATATTGTAATCTGCAATTTATATCAAAATATAAATATCCAAAAAGTTTCAAAAATGGAACTTCTTTGGATGCATATCACATGCACCCAAATTCTAAAACTGTCATAATAATAATGTGTTAATATGTCATACATAATGCTAAGTAATTGCTATAATTATCCAAATTAATGACTGCACCAACGCCTTGAGATTGTTTTGGAAACCAAAGCCGATGCACATTCCTTCTTTCTTCCCTGAGTGTTAACTATCTTCCTCTCTATAGGGTCTGTCTTATGTAAACACATGAAAGTCTATCCTGCCTCACACACGGCAGTAATACCATGTCTACTCCTGTCAGTTTCCAGTGGGCTCCAATCTTGCTTCCAGACCCATTTCTCCACTGAAACAGATTTTGCTAAACTTATCAAGTGACCTTCATGTTACTAAATCCATTACTTTCTTTTTAACACTATGGAAACTCCTATTGTCTTGAAAGTTTTTCTAACACCATTCTCACCTGCCTTTCCTCCTACCTGTTTATTCCTTCTCATTCTGTCTTTATTGTGGAACATTTCAAACATACACAAAGATAAAGATAATATTAAAATAAATCCCCATACACCTAGCACATGACATCAACAATGATGGGACATCAACATAGGGACAACCGCGTTTTATCTATAACCTCTACTTACCCCTCCACGTGCATCTCTACAAATAATTATTTGAAATGATGAAATATCTAGTCTGTGTTTGAACGTCCCAAATTGCCTCACAGATGTTTTTAATTTTCCCTTGTTGCTTTTTCAAATCAAGTTACAAAAAAGACGCACTTATCAGTTAGGGGTCTTCAGTTTCTTTTATTCTAGAATAGTCCCCATTCCTCTCTTGTCTTCCCTTCTTGCCATTTATTAGATGATAATCAGTCTGCACCATATGTCCTGGAGGACTTTCTGCATTCTAGATTTGACCAACAGCCTTCCTATGGTGTTTTTTTTTTTTGTTTTTTTGTTTTTTTTTTTTAACACATCCCTCTAAATTGGTAGTGAGATCTAGAAATCTAGAAGCTTGTCCAAGTTTGAATTTTGGCAAGAACAAATTGGTGTTTGTACTTCCCATTATAACACAACAGGGGTACATAATTGTCTATTTCTTTAGATAAAATTTGATCAGTTAGTTTGGGATCACCCTAATCCATCCATTAGGACCTAAGAGTTTTAGGTAGTAGGTTGGTGCAAAGGTTATTGCGGTTTTTGCCATCAATAACCAGTGTCCACAACAGTGATTTTCAACTTTTGCTGCATACAGTACTCACATGGATAGTTTTTAGAAATCCTTATGTGCACCCTCACCAATGACATTAAACAGATCTGGAGTCAGGACTTTAAAAACTCTCTCACTGGTTGCAATGGGAAGCCAAGCCTCGGAAAGCACGGTCTAAGTAAGTTACTCCACAGCGGCACTATTGATGCTTGGGGCTGCATGATTCTCTGTTGGGCTGTCCTGTGCATTGCAGGATCTTTACAGCCCTGCCCTCTACCAACTAAATGCCACCAGTAGCCTCCCACCAGCTGTGACAACCAAAAGAGGTCTCCAACATTGCCAGATGTCCCTTTGGGGACAAAACCACCCTCAGTGTAGAACCACCGACATAGGTAAGTGGCTCTCAGTCTTCAGTGAGGTAGAATCCTCTCCCTTCGAGGGCTTCGTAAGACCCAGATTGCTTATCTCACTTAACATACGTCCTCTAGGTGCAACCATGTTGCTATGAATGACAGAATGTCATTTAAAAATTACAAGTAGATTGGAGATATAAGTTCTAGTATTTGATAGCACTATAGCATGACTGTGGTTAACAATTTATCACATAATTTCAAATAGCTAGAAGAGGGGATTTTGAATGTTCCCAACAAAAAGAAATTATAAATGTTTGAGTTGATATACATGCCAATGGCTGATTTGATCATTCTATACTGTATGTATGTATTGAAATATCATATTGTACCCCATAAATATGTACAATTATGTGTCAATTAAAATAATTTTTTAAAAAGAGGTTGCTGGCCCCATCCCCAGAGTTTCTGAGTGGCCACGTCTTAGGGTGAGGCCCAATAATCCGCATTTCCAACAAATTCCCAGGTGATATTGATGGTCCATATTTTGAGAACCACTTGACTAGATCCATTATTTCATTTTGGCAATGGTACTTAACCTTGGTTGTATGTTAGAATCACCTGGAAAGCTTTAAAAAGTCCAATGCACACTCAGACTAATTAAATAAGACTGAATGACAAAATACAGACATTGTGCACATCTGTGCGTGTATACACACATATATAAATAGATGCACTCACACACAGACACAGCTTTTTTTTTTTTTTTTTTTTTTTTGAGACGGAGTCTCGCTCTGTCGCCTAGGCTGGAGTGCAGTGGCCGGATCTCAGCTCACTGCAAGCTCTGCCTCCTGGGTTCACGCCATTCTCCTGCCTCAGCCTCCTGAGTAGCTGGGACTACAGGCGCCCGCCACCTCGCCTGGCTAGTTTTTTGTATTTTTTAGTAGAGACGGGGTTTCACCTTGTTAGCCAGGATGGTCTCGATCTCCTGACCTCGTGATCCACCCGTCTCGGCCTCCCAAAGTGCTGGGATTACAGGCTTGAGCCACCACGCCTGGCCGACACAGCTTTTTAAATACATTTGACCTTTAATAAGGGTCTTTTACTTGACCACAAAGAAAATGTTATCAGATTTTCAAAAGACTTTTACTCATTATATTTTCTGATCATGAACAAAAAAAATTAGAAACAAATACTGAAAAGACAAGAAATTGACAACTTGGAAAACGAAGAAACTTCTAAATAATTCATGGGTCAAAGAGGGAATCAAAATTATACTCTATCTAGAATATAATGAACAGAAAAGTACTTCTTAACAAATCTATGATTCACAGGTAAACTTTGAACACTTTTAATCTGCAATCCTTTAATTATTAAATAAAAAACATAAAGAATTGCCTGAAGACATGAAATAGAGAACAAAATAAACCAACAGAAAATAGAGGAAGAAACTCAATGATGTACTGTTAAATAAGATGCAGGAGTGCTATTGTGAATAGTGCCACAATGAACATATGTGTGCATGTGTCTTTATAGCAGCATGATTTATAATCCTTTGGGTATATACCCAGTAATGGGATGGCTGGGTCATATGGTACTTCTAGTTCTAGATCCTTGAGGAATCGCCATACTGTTTTCCATAATGGTTGAACTACAGCAGCACTATTCACAATAGCAAAGACTTGGAATCAACCCAAATGTTCATCAGTGACAGACTGGATTAAGAAAATGTGGCACATATACACCATGGAATACTATGCAGCCATAAAAAAGGATGAGTTTGTGTCCTTTGTAGGGACATGGATGCAGCTGGAAACCATCATTCTTAGCAAACTATCACAAGAACAGAAAACCAAACACCGCATGTTCTCACTCATAGGTGGGAACTGAACAATGACATCACTTGGACTCGGGAAGGGGAACATCACACACCGGGGCCTATTATGGGGAGGTGGGAGGGGCCAGGGATTGCACTGGGAGCTATACCTGATGTAAAGGACGAGTTGATGGGTGCTGACAAGTTGATGGGTGCAGCACATCAACATGGCACAAGTATACATATGTAACAAACCTGCACGTTATGCACATGTACCCTAGAACTTAAAGTATAATAATAATAAAAAAAAAGAAAAAGAAAAAAAAACAATGCAGGAGTATAAACTATGTACATTTTCTGTGCAAGTTATTACTAAAAATCTATCATATATGTATATATGCAAACATATATCTGAGCATGGAGAAAGTTGTCAAATAATGAACATCAAACTATTAGTATTAATTACATTAGAGGAACAATTACATAAGGTATAGAGAAATTAAGCTCAAAAAAATTTTAAAAGGTCTCTAAGATACAAATAGCATGAATAATATATCTTTGTAAAATTATATGGATTTCTACAATAAAGTGAGGAATTATCATGCAAATATTTTACTTTGATAACTTTACCTTTTGAATTTAACAATGATCTTTTATAAAAAGCTAATGGTATTTTTATTAAAATTTTAAAAGACAGCAAGTGCAGAATGTCAATGGTTGTCTAATCAAGTCTTCATGGGCTGTTTCGGACTGAAAATTGGCACTACAATATCAAGATCTTAAATACATAGGCATTTCCTGTTTGGACGAACGGAGGCAAGATGGTGCACTTCCGGGTTCTTCATCCCCCCTCCCAACTTTTCCTGCGCCCACGAAAATGCAGCCGGCGACCCAGGAAGGTGCAGACTAACTGGGCATGCGCCAGGTGATGTCAATCCGAAGAGACCAAGATTTACCTAGTCGCACCTGTGGAACGCCCCTGACACGCCCGTGCCCCACCTATTGCCCTCCCACTCCTAGAAAAGCCGCTCTCGGCCATTGAGCCACACGGACTTCCCAGTTTCCCACTGCTGTCGGGACTGTTGGAACTCCGTCCGAGAGCTTGGAGAGGGGGGACTCTGCCAGCCTTCTTTGCCGGAGGCTGACAGACTTCTTCTCCACACCTTAGGTTACTAAAATAAACTTGCAGTTTTGCTCCTGACCTTTGCCTACTCGCTGGTTCTTTTGTGCTCGCTCTGGTGGTCTTAGAAAAACAAGTCATTTCCGTCTCATCATAAAGGACATTAAGGACATTCAAACTCATTGAGAAATCAGCCCACCTAGAGGAATACACTTGCTCTATGAAGGGATTGTCCCTTTTCCCCACAATGCATTTCAAGTACCAAGTCAGAGTCTAGAAGGGCAATTGTCCTAAAGACAACAAGTTTACCAAATGGCATTACCAACTTTAAACTCATACAAATAAACGATTATACTCAGAGCAAATGCCCTTTCAGCTGGAAGACTGAAAAGGGAGAAAGATTCTCTAAGAAATTACACAGACTGATAGCAACAGCACCTTTTGAGCTAATCATCACAAGGGATTTTAATGCAAATGGCAGGAAGGATGCCAGAATTCAGGAAGGTCGATGGATATGAAAATACAAAAGAGCTCATGCAGCTCTTTGTTAACTGAAGACTATTTTTACAATGTACTAAAACAGTGTTACAGCTACTGGGAAAATAAGTATGTGCTAAAAGAACTGGATATTGTTATTATTTTGAACAGAATTTTGTTTAAACATTTTAATCTCATAAACCAGACAAAGTCAAAGTCACTGTAATTTCACTGAATAGGAATGTTAAAAATATGCATGTATAAAAACCAGCAGTATGAGCTTGTTCAACAGTATTTTGAAAGATTTCAGACTTCAGGCTGTAAGTTATGCCTACATAACACATTATTCCACAATATAATACATTTCATTAAGGAACTCATATTTCAGGCTGATCGCATAAAACTGCCTGAAGAGGCCCTTTAAGGTTATTCTAAGTACAAATTCTTCCCATGATACCATCAATTCCGCTGTTCATAACTATTATAATATTGTCCACTGATATAAAATTAGTTATTTTCATATTTTGGGCTATAAAACACAGTTTGAGTCTTATCTCAGTTGTCAAACCACTTGTTTCTTGGTAAAAAGCAGGCACTTGGACAGCTAGGATAGTTCATCTTCAGAATCTGAGGCCCAGAAAGGACTGTCATTAGCATATTAATAAAAGCGCAAATCCTTACGAGTTCTTCATAGCTTGACAGTTGGGCATCTATTTACAGTAAAATTTTATAGGGCACACAATTCTAATTAGTGAACTTTAGTACAGAATCATAAAATGCATTATTAATGAAAGATTGCACATTGTAAGGGACACCTCCAACCTGCAAGGAAACTGCTTCCTTTCATTGTGAGTGCTGCCACAGGGCTCTGTGAACCAATGACATCACAGTTACTCTCTCGCTTGTTCTGCAGGGCAACTAAAAGTTGATGACTCACTTTCACATCTGATTGTTACTAACTTTCTGAAGATGTCACTTCTTCGTGTGAACTTGTGCAAGCTGTTGACTTCCTCTCTGCCTCATTTTCTTCATATGCAAAACGGGAATAATTTTCACTGGATTACTGTGAAGAATGAATGAGTGATGTAACACATGTAGACCACTTAGAAGAGTCTTTGCATAACAAATGTCAGCTCTGAGGGTGCAGATAGTGATGGTGATGATCACGACGATCATGATTATGGTCATAATTTATATTCAATCCTTCCACATAGGGAGTTAAGACTCAATAATATTTTGTCTGAATTGAATGGACTGTTGCTAAATCAATCATATTATATACTTGTTGATATTCAAAGTCCCTAAATTATAAAATTGCTCGGGACAACATAACTAGGAAATGAAGCCTACCTATTAATAGCTTCATCATAAATCAGTCACTTCAGTGCTAACCTCCCCCTGCAATTCAATGGCAGGATCTCAGCATTCCTTTTTTTTAAAAAAAATATAATAAACACATTATTTTATACTGTTTCTATGGGTCAGGAATACAGTGTATCTTATCTAGGTGCTTGTTGCTTGGTGTCTGCCTTGGAGTCTCTTGTGAGGTGGCAGTCAAGATGTTAGCTAGGGCTGCAGTCACTGGAGGTGTGAACTAGAGCTGGAGGCCCTATTTTCAAGATGGTTCAATCACATGGCTGCCATAGGAGCTTCAGTTCCTTACTATGAGATTCTCTCCATAAGTCTGCATGAGCATTTTCACAAAATGGCATGTCCTTACTCCGCTCACCTCCCCTGTCTACCTGTCCCATTATGCCCAGCATGTTCTTCAGCAGTGATTTTTGACCTTTATGGAGTCACATGGTCACTGAGATCTAATGAAAACTAAGGACCTTTCCTCCAGGATAGCAAACTGATGCATTTACACATCAGCATTCCTTTTCAGACATATCTGCATACTTTCTTTCTTTCTTTCTTTTATTTTTTAGACAGAATCTCAATCTGTTGCCCAGGCTGGAACACAATGGTGCAATCTCGTTCACTGCAACCTTTGCCTCCCGGGCTCAAGCGATTCTCCCATCTCAGCCTCCAGAGTAGCTGGGACCACAAGCACATGCCATCACATCTGCCTGATTTTTTGTATCATTTTATGTAAAGACAGGGTTTCACCATGTTGCCCAGGCTAGTCTCGAACCCCTGGACTCAAGTGATCTGCCCAGCTCAACCTCCCAAAGTGCTGGGATTATAAGCATGAGCCATGATGAACCTCAGTTTGCTTTTAGCAGTTCTCTATATCAAAATGAGTCTGAATATATTTGCAGTCTTAAAATTCACATACTAGTCAACATGCCTTTCTTGGGCATCTCCAGCAATATACTTTGTTTTTTTTATTAACAAACAAAAATTGTATATATTTATAATGTATAACATGATGTTTTGAAATATGCATACATTGTGGAATACCTAAATACTCATACATACCTAAATACACCTCTCATACTTACTATTTTTCTGTGGCGAGAACACTTATAATCTACTCCCTTAACAATTTCCATGTATAGAATACATGGTTATTAACTACAGTCATCATGTAATATACTAAATCTCTTACATTTACTCCTCTTGTCTAACTGAAATTGTGTACCTTTTGACCAACATCTTTCCAACCTCTGGCTACCACCATTCTACTCTCTCCTTCTGTGAATTTGAATTCCACACATAAGTAAAATCAGGCAGTATTTGTCTTTCTGTGCCTGGCTTATTTCACTTAGCATAATGTCTTCCGGGTTCATCCATGTTGTTGCAAATGACAGGACTGCCTTCTTTTTTAAGGTTGTATAACATTCTATTGTGTATGCATTGCAAACACTTGTAAAATGACACTATAAAAAATTCAAGCTCCGAAAAGAATGCATATATTATATAGATTAAAAGAATACTTCTTTTCCTACCTTCTCTCTTATTTAAACCCTCTTCTGAAGTCACCTGTTTTGTCACCCTTCCTGTAGCTCCAGCATAGGGATCCACTGTCTCTAGAACTGTTGGACTGGACACCCACCACTATGACTTTCATTGCCACCATGAAAGGGTGGTCTAAAACACGAGCAGACCTACTTTTTCTGTAAAGGGCCAGTTAGTAAATATTTTAGGTTTTGTGAGCCATATGGTCTCTGTCCCATTATTTAATTGTTATTATCATATAAAAGCAAACATAGACAACATGTTTTTAAAAATAGGATGGCTGCATAACAATAAAACTTTATTTACAAAAAAAGGCAGTGGGCTGGATTTGACCTACTACCTTGATTGGTTGACCCTAGATCTAGAATATTCTACCCATATTATTGGTCATTTTAATCTCAGAGAAAGCTAGCTGGATAAAATCCAGGGTCTAGGGTCTTTCATAAATTGGGAGAAATGTCTTACCTTATCTATCTTGAATAACATTTCTAAATCTAGAATTCATATCTACATTGTGACAGATCTTTTTTCCCCTTACGAGAAATATAGACAAATTTACAGTGCTTCAGAGCACTTGGCTTATCCAAAAAACCCACATGAAAGAACAATTGGGGCATTTTTCAATCTACTTTTGTTTCTTCAACATAAGAAAGCCCTGACAAGGTTAGTGCAGTAATGCTGAATAGCTTACATAGTCTATTATTACTACAGCATCACAGACGCTTTGAGAGGGGCTCTAAGTGAACTTTATTTTTCTCTTTTTTACATTTACCATGACTTTTGAGCAATGGGGAAATGATACAGAACTATTCAGAGTCCTATTTTCTGAATACATAACATTCTGGTTTCATTTTTTGTCAAGAAAAAGTGTATAACAAATACTGAACACCAGAAGAGGTAAATAATAATAATAAAAGACAATTCAATCAGTCACATCAAATTTTGATCATGAATCCATTACAAATGTTAAAAATAGAAAAGAACAGTTTACTAGGCTCTGAAGATTTCCTTGCCAATTCATATTATAATTACATGTTACTGTAGAATATAATAGGGACAAAGAAGAAGCCATATCAATGTATTTTAGTTACTGCAAAGCAGGGCAGTAATAAAATACTACTTCATTTATCCAAACTCCACTTTCAATGAATATATCACAGAATATTCCACAGAATTTCTGTGACATATCACAGAATTCAATTCTCCCTTCAAAAACCAGTAGTTATTTCATAATCTAAACAAAATATACTATAAATGTCATAACAGGTATTTCCAGAAATCACTATTTTTTATTTCAAAAGGAATGTACTGTTTGAATACGTGTATGATAGCAAAAAATAAATATTTTCTCCTTTTGTACACATAAGGTAATAAAGATATCACTGAACCATAGCATAATCCATCATATCAACGTGCTAAAGAAAAAAGTCATTGATCATATCAATAGATGAAGAAAAAGTATTTGAAAAAAATCCAGTGTCTATTAATAATACAAATTCTCAGGCAATGAGGAATAGAAGGGAACTTCCTCAAGTTGATAAAGAACATCTACAAAGAATATCTACAGCTAACACCATACTCAATCATGAGAAACTTGTTGCTTCTGCATCAGGACCAAATCAAGAATGTTCTCTTCACCACTACTACTCAAGACTGTATTAGAAGTTCTAGATAATGCAATAAGATAAGAAAAGGATATTAAATATATACAGACTGAGAAAGAAGAAATAAAACTGTTTTTCTTCATAGATGACATGATTATTTATCCCAATCTCAAAGAATCAAGAATAACAACAAAAATCTCCTGAAACTGATATAGGAAAGTTGCGGGACACTAATATACAAAAATCAATTTCTTCTACACCAGCAATGAACAATAGGTATTTAAAGTAAAAAATACTATTTATACTAATACCAAAAAATTAAATGCTGAAATACAAATCTAACAAAATATGTACAAAATCTAAATAAGGACAACTACAAAACTCTGATTTAAAAAGTCAAACAAAATCTAAATAAATTGACAGATATTCCATGTTCATGGATAGGAAGACTCAGTATTTTCAAGATGTCAGTTCTTCCCAATTTGATCTATAGTTTCAAAGCAATCAAAATCAAAATCCCAGCAAGTTATTTTGTAGACATTAACAAACTGATTCTAAAGTTTATATGAGAAGTGAAAGACACAGAAGAGCCAACACAATACTGAAGAAGAACGAAGTTGGGAGACAGACACTATCTGATTTCAAGACTTACTATAAAGCTACAGTAATCAACACAGTGTGGTGTTGGCGAAAGAATAGACAAATAGGTCAATGGAACAGAATAGAGAGCCTAGAAATAGACCCACAAAATACAGTACAGTGATCTCTAACAAAGAATCAGTAATTCAATGGAAATTCTCCCCAAATAGTACTGAAAAGACTGGATATCCTCATAGATAGATAGATAGATAGATAGATAGATAGATAGATAGATAATCTAGACACAGACCATACCCTTCATAAATTAACTCAAAATGGATCACAGACCTAATACAATGGAGAAAATATAGTCCTTTCAACAAACAGTGCTAGAACAACTTTATACACATGTGTAGAAAAACTAATCTAGAACACACCTGACACCTTCCACTAAATTTAGCTCAAAATGAACCATAGGCCTAAATGTAACACAGAGAACTATAAAACTGCTAGAAAATACCATAAGAAAAAATCTAGATGTTCTTGCATTTGACAATGACATTTTAGATGTCAAAAGTACATTCCATGAAATAAAAACTTGGTAACTTGGGCTTCATTAAAATTAAAAACCTCTGATCTGCAAGAAAACACTATTAAGAGAATAAAACGACAAGCCAGAGACTGAAAGACAATATTTGCAAACACATATCTGGGAAAGGACTGGCATCCGAAATATGCAAAGAACTCTTAAAATTCAACAATTTAAAATTCACCAAAAGATCTAAGACATCTCATAAGACATTTGATATACAGATGACAAATAAGCATTTAAAAAGATGCTCAACGTCATATGTCATCATTTGCAACCTGAGGTATCACTATTCATCAGTTACCATGCCCAAAACCTGGAATGCTGCAACATTAAATGCTGGTGAGGATTCCCATTCATTGCTGGTGAGACTACAAAATGATACAGCGACTTTGGAAGACAGTTTTGCAGTTTCTTAAAAGGCTAAACATACTCTTACCATAGGATTCACCAACTGTGCTCCTTCATATTTACCCAAATAAATTAGGTCTATACAAAACTTGTAAATATTAATGGTAGCTTTTAATTTCCACAACTTGGAAGCAACCAAGATGTCTTCCAAAATATGAATAAACTGTAACACATCCATTGGAATGTTTTTCAGTGATGTAAAGAAATCAGCTATCAAGTCATGAAAAGATATAGAGGAGTCCATATATGCATATTGCTAAGTGAAAGAAGCCAGTTTGAAAGGGCTATAAGTATATGATTCCAACTATCTAACATTCTGAGAAAAGCAAAACTATGGAGACAGTAAAAAAATTATTCTTTCAGGAGTTCAGCGGAGGGAAGAAGGAATAAATGGGGAATAGGGAATTTTTAGAGCAGTGAAATGATTGTGTGTGATACTGCAATTGTGGATATATGTTATTAGTCAAAGCCTATAGAATGTACACCACTGAGTAAGCATAATTTAGAAAATTAAGAATAATGTGTCAATATTGCTTTACCATTTATAACAAGAGTACCACACTAATACAAGATGTTAATAACAGGAAAACTGGTGAGGGAGAATTCTCTGTGCTTTCTGCTCAATTTTCCTGTAAACCTAAAAGTATATAATAAAGTCTATTAATTTTTTAAAAATCGTTAAGTAATCCAGCTCAACAAATATTAATATAGTAATGAAAATATATTAGGAATATAATTAGCAGGGAAAAAAGGAGGTAGTTTTTGGGGCATTTTTTTCTCCAGAATAAACAAAATAACACCAGGCTATCTCAAATAAACTTTGATTATTCTCTTTAAAAGAGAAGGATGGAGAGCTACAAATGTGTATATGTAAATGTTGCAAAAGTAAATAATATGAAGAACTATTATCTTTCTGTTCTTTCATATAAACAACAGTATATAGAAATATAATTGTATTTAGCCAAAAACAAACACTAATTGCTTACCATTCATATTCTAGACACACAGGTACATATTTTACGAAAAATAAATATAAAAAACCAAAGTTCCTGTATCCACGAATGTGCAGTTTAACATGGTAAGAAAGACATGAACAACAAAAACTAGCCCATGTGGTGTTATGGGGAAACTACATATAAAGAGATGGGGGAAGGGAGGCGAAGGGAGCGGGGAGGTGGGGAAGGGAGGGGAGGAGAGGAAGCGAAGGGAAGAGGAGGGAAGGGGGTGAAAGGCCATAAATTGTCAGTAAGAGCTGTGGAAAGTTTTCATGAGGGAGATATTTGGGTTCACCCTTGGAGCTGAGTAAGAATTCAGCATGCAAAGAAAAGAATGAGTATATGAGGAGCAGGGCAGTGAGAGTAGAAAGGTTGCAGAATCTTGAAGTAGAATGCTGCCATGTTCAAAGTGCAAGAATACCTCAGTGGTTGACGGTGGGATGAAGAGATAAAGTTAAGAAAGTTTTCTCACCTACTTTTCTGAATGGAGGTCACAAATCCATAAGAATAAAAAGGGGCCGGGCGTGGTGGCTCAAGCCTGTAATCCCAGCACTTTGGGAGGCCGAGATGGGCGGATCACGAGGTCAGGAAATCGAGACCATCCTGGCTAACACTGTGAAACCCCGTCTCTACTAAAAAAAAAAAAAATACAAAAAACTAGCCGGGCGAGGTGGCGGGCGCCTGTAGTCCCAGCTACTCCGGAGGCTGAGGCAGGAGAACGGCGTGAACCCGGGAGGCGGAGCTTGCAGTGAGCTGAGATCCAGCCTCTGCACTCCAGCCCGGGCGACACAGCGAGACTCCGTCTCACAAAAAAAAAAAAAAAGAATAAAAAGGATAAGGAGTTAAAGGTAAGGACTTTGGATATTAATCTGAAAGCAACAGCACGACAGAACCCTCAAATCACAGTAAACAGGAAGGTGCACCCTTAAAATTGATATCAGCAAGAGAAACAAGTCTAAGAGAGAAAAATATAGCATTAAAATCAATAGGACTTAAAGTCCTTCTTTCTCTTATTTCAAAAACAGAAAAGTCAAGGCAAAGTTTTGAGCACAGTAGACTGGTATACATAACCAAGCTACGGACTGTAAGAAGGCAAACATCTCTGACGGAATTAAATTAAGGTTGATATATTTGAATTGCTGTCTCAAGTGAAATTCATGCAGACATATGCAGTAAGAACTTGCACGTGTAGGAGAGAAGTTCAGGAGAATGAGTCTGTGGATTAGACTTGACAGTAATGCACAAAATTCATAGCTGAGGCTATAAGAAAGAAAAGAATGAAAACATTTTGTTCCAAGGGCATTCCATTTGTGGATATATTTGAAGGGAGAACTGCATTTGACATAGCTGATCACTCCACTGCCCTTGACAATCTTGTGCTCTGACTCTACTCTTTCCAGGTTTTCCTCCTACCTCACTGGTGGTTGCATCCTTTTCTATGCTCCTCATCTCTCCAATTTATGGTCAGCTGGGTAATTTGTGTATTTTTTAGTAGAGACAGAGTTTTGCCATGTTGTCCAGGCTGGTCTCAAACTCCCGACCTCAAGTGATCCACCTGTCTCACCCTCTCAAAATGATGGGATTAAAGGTGTGAGCCACTATGTCCAGCCTCATTTTTTCTTCTATAGACATGCTTTTGGTGTCAAGTTTAAGAACTCTATGATCTCAAAGATTTTTTTCTATCTGCATTTTTTTCCCCTAAAACTTTTATGTTTGTTTTCCTAAAAGTCTGTGTTTCATATTTAAGTCTGTGATCTATTTGGAATTAGATGTGATATAAAATGTGAAGTTTAGGCCCAGGTTCTCTTTTGTGTATGTATGAAAGTCCAGTTGATCCATGTGAATGTCTTTTAAGTCTGGGGAAAACGTCTCCTTTTTCTGTCTGACGCAATCCCTCTTTCCTTTCTGTCTAAGACATTAAGCATAACAATGGCCTTAGATTTAATCTCTGGGGACTGAAAGTCAGGAAGAGAGATGCCTTATAGAAAACTTGAGCTTTCTGCCAAGTCTCAAACCTCCCCTTAGGCAAAGAAACACAGGGACTGCTGGCTGCTTAAATGGGAAGAAAGAATAGAGAAAATAATGGGAGAAAACGTAATTTAACATCACAAAAATTGTGCATGTTGGCACGTATATAAATTTTCTATGGAAGAATCTGTAGCATATATTAGATTCTCAAAGATATCTACAACCCCAAAAATGCTTTTGTTTTAAATCACTGTCATCAAGATTCAGATTCCTATTCTATTGGTCCAGAGACTCTTCCCATGTGTAGAGTTACTCACTTGAAATCAAAGTATTTTCAATATAGATGACTTAGCCAAGCATACTGGAGTCATTCATAGTCCTCAAAATAGTTTTCTACTCACTCAGGTTATTATGCTGATTTATTAAAATGGCTTTCTTTCCCCTCCCCTAATTGCTGGCAGATAACAATCCTTCAGGAATTGTCAAGACAATATAAACGGGGGACTTCACAACCACGGGTGATTCTCTATACAGCCATCCTTAATCAAACTTACATTAAAGTCCATGAGTTATTTTTTCTCCATTTCTTTCTTTCACAAATACAAATCAATAGCATTTGTATGCAGATTCCCATATATACCTCACTATGCAAAAGGTATTCAAGAAATGAATGGCACAGCCCTGGCTGAAAACTGAATGGAAGAGATGAATATGCAGACCAACAGGGTGATCAATGGCCCTATGGGATGGGGGAAGTGAAAGTGTGGGGAAGTTAAAGACAGTCCTACTAGCGGATGTGTCCTCAATCAAGTTAAGTTTGGTTGTGTTCATTTATGACTAGACTCTCATATTTAAAATGCATGTAGGAATCGTCTGAAAAATAGTTACAGTCACCCACAATTACTCACCTGCAATTCCCATTTACAGTTGATACTGAATAGCAGGTTCAAACTCATTAGTGAAAAGAAAAGCTTTTTTGTTAACTTTTCATAGGCCGACAAAAATATCCTTCAAAATCAAAGGTCAACAAAGACTTGGCTGATCTTTCTCACATGGTTGAATAGTAAAATACGTTTTCTACCATTTAAGTTTTACAAAAATTATAAATGGCTTCTCCCAGATTAACATTCACTTCATCCTGAATACAGTGTTGTTGAGATCTTAAAAGATGGTGATAAGGTTTGGATTTGTGTCCCCGCCCAAATCTCACTGTGATTTATAATCCCCAATGTTGGAGGAGGGGACTGATAGGAAGTGACTGGATCATGGGGGCAGACTTTCCCCTGCTTTCCTTGTGATAATGAGTTCTCGCGAGATCTGGTTGTTAAAACTGTGTAGCGCTTCCCCTTTGCTCTCTTCCTCCTACTCCAGCAGTGTAAGACATGCCTCCTTTCCATTCACCTTCTGCCATGATCATAAGTTTGCTGAGGTCTCCCCAGACATGCTTCCTATAGAGCCTACAGAAGTGTGAGCCAATTAAAACTCTTGTCTTTATAAATTGCCCAGTTTCAGGTATTTCTTTATAGCAGTGTGAGAACAGACTAATACAGATGGTGAGTTCCAGAAAGATAGTGGCTGGGCCTCAGACATGTTTTCATACCCAGCACATACCAAAAATGTCTGGGCTATATAAGTCCCTCAATAAATATTAAAGGAATTCAGTTGAGGTGACTGAAAAGCAAATCCAGTCTTAAAAGGTTATTTCAGAGTGAAATTATAAGGGTTTCAGTTGACACATTTTCATGGGAGAATTTCTGCTGCTGGTACCTTTGGGAGCATGTGGCTGAGCTGCAGGCAGGTGCTAAAGCAGCTGTCAGGAGTCTCTTCCTAGTAACAAATCAAGAAGTATTTGCCTAACCAGCATCTCAAGAAGCATTACTTATTTATTCAGGGGCTGAGTTTGCCACAATAGTTCTATTCAAGTTGCTGCACAAGGGAAAATAGGTATGTTTTGAGATGACACCTCTGTATAAAATGTAAATGAATCAGCATGAATTTGAAACAACAATAACTTACACTTTGAATCACCATTGAAAGAATCACATAGGTAGGACTAGAGCAGAAAAACAACAAAATACATGTTGTTACCTTTACTTTGCATCCTTTGCAGACACAATACAACCATAAAGCCATCCAGAAATTTAAAAAAGAAGATGCTTCTCTTTCTTTTTTTTCCTTCTGAAAGATATTGCTTACATATAGATCAAGTTAATAAACCCAGTGTAGACAAGTCATGTTCTTAAATTTTAATTGAGAAAATCATTGAGGGATTTCTTTTTGTATAATGTTGATTTTAATCTATTGTCTGTTTTTCTATTCATATACTCTAAATGCATCAAATGTCTCATTGTTTTTCATTTTTGCTAAGATCCAGCAGCTCAAATTCCTATGAATATTTTTAATCTTCTGTGTTAAAAGCCCACGTTTTTGAAGCAGTCATTCTACCCAGCCCATGCCTTGAGAATGCGGCTCTAGACCAAGTCAGGCTTCCAGAACATGACAAACTACAGTAGCTACTGCGCTCTCTGCAATCAGCAATTACTTTAAGTTTGGGGTAAAAAGTGAATCTCTCCCAAAGGAGAAGAGGCAAAAAGCAGAAAGTAGCTCTCCTTTATGTACTGACTCTTCCAGCAAGACTGTTTAGCTGACTCATCTAACTCTCAGTTCCAGGCTGAAAAGATATGTGCAGGACCTGAAGACAGAGAAAAAGAAGAAAAGCCCTCATAGGTTAAACTTTATCCTTGACCATTTTGGAGAACAACAGAATAGCTTCAAAAGTTTCCTCCTAGGTGGTGGCCAAAAGCATACAAATATCCTCACAAAGACATTAGTCATCCATCCAGTTTTGTACACAGATATAAACTATGCAATCTCTTTCTAAGCCAGACGGAGAGACATTTAATTCATTATATCCAATCCATCTCATGCCTTATCAATTATTTACAACTAAAGCTCATTAAATCATCATAATATTAAAAGAGGCATGGAGGTAAAAATATTGTCATGCATACACATGGCATAGCTTTTTCCTGCTGAGTCACATTTTGGAAAGCAAATGTAGCATTTATTTCCAGATACTGTCAGAAACTATGACTTAATTGGCCTACATTTGAAAGTAACAAGACACAGCAAGCATATGCCAAGAGTAATGCCAGAGAAGGTGGAAGAAGAACAACCTTTCTCTCCTTCTCTCCCCACCTCTCCCTCTTACCACCCCACCAAACATACCACACACATGCACACTCTCCATCCCCTTCCATGCATGATTTTTCTCCTTAGCTCTTATCATCACCTAATGCATTTTATCTCTGTATACATGGGTACGTGTACGCATTTATAAATAAACATATTTACTGCCATATATGCCTACTAGAACGTAAACTTCTTGAGAAAATAAACTTTGTAAATTTTTCTATACTACTATAAGCCCCAGCACCCAGAAAATAATAGTCATTCTACAAATTCTTATTAATCAATAAAACTAGTTTCAACATTGCAAACCTGTTTTTAACATAATGCTTTTCAAACAATGTTTCCTTAATAGATTTCCAAACTAAAGGCCCCAAATAATCTTACCCAATGCATCCATTTTAAAATGTATTAATGTAAAAGTGTGCAGAGTTGATTCACATAGTGCATATCGAATCCATAAATAAGTCTGTGTGCACATAAAGGAAATGCCTTTGTTGATATTTCATTATATTCACATAAAATTTTGGATGGATATAATGAGATGCTATCTAGAAACAAAATCTAGAACAGAAAATACTCTCCACATAAAATATGTCAGGCTTGAAATAAAATTTAGTAATCAAATTTCAAGCCTCCGGAATGAAAGCCTATTTCTTTAAGTTTTTATTTTTAATTTCTGTGGGCATGTAGTAGGTATATATATCAATGGGATACATGAGATGCCTTGATTCAGGCATACTATGCATAATAATCACTTCAGGGTAAATGGGGCATCCATCACTTCAAGCACTGATCCTTTGTGTCACAAACAATCCAACTAGACTCTTTTAGTTATTTTTAAATGTATAATAAATTTATTGTTGGCTGCAGTTACCCTGCTGTGCAAAAGGTTTTTTTTTTTTTCTTTTCTTTTCTTTTTTTTCAGACAGAGTCTTGCTCTGTCGCCCAGGCTGGAGTGCAGTGGCGCTATCTCCATGCACTGCAAGATCCCAGGTTCATGCCATTTTCCTGCCTCAGCCTCCCGAGTAGCTGGGACTACAGGCGCCCATGCCTGGCTAATTTTTTTTTTTTTTTTTTTTTGTATTTTTAGCAGAGACGGGGTTTCACTGTGTTAGCCAGGATGGTCTTAATCTCCTGACCTCGTGATCTGCCCGTCTCGGTCTCCCAAAGTGCTGGGACTAAAGACGTGAGACACTGCGTCAGGCCCAAAAGTCTATTTTCAAAGCAATAATTAAAACATGATTGAGAAGGGATGCTGACACATCCCTTCCCAACTACCAGACTTGCTTCTCTTTAACTCATTCTATCTCACTAATTGAAGAGTTTAATAAGAACTAAAAGGTTATGACACTATAGTTAATACTCATGGGATCTCTCCCTTTTACCTGACTGCTCACAACTACTATAGTTATATTTTCACTATTTTTTGTTGTTTAGACAAGTTGACTACTAGTCATTTTAGAGCAATTTGTCTTCCTGAAAAATATCTCTAGTAACTTAAAACAATAGTGATGCTGTATTTCATGAACACATCAGAATTCAATCCATAAAAGCAAAATGGGCAGGATGCATGAGAAAAAGATAAATATTTAGTTTAACTCAGATAGGCCTCATCTCCAATTTAGTTCTTCTTAATTGAATAGCTCTATATGCTCTTCATTCTAAGAACTTTATTAACATTCTTTAGGAGAATGAATAGGTAACCACATACACATACATATCTAAATGTGAAGAGGAAGGTAAAAGTAACTCTACTGATATCCAGAATCATAAAACCCCAAATTAAAATGGATTTTCAATAGCTACAATTACAGTTATGTATATTAAATAACTGTCAATAGAACAAAGCAGGAACAGGTGGACAAATCCGTGTAGAAACACAGCATTTATGACCAGACTACTCCTAAATCACTCAGAAGTAAACATCTCTTCTGGCTATCTCCTTAATAGTTTCCACTATGTCTCCTAAAAAAGTAAATTGAACTTTAGTTATTTAACATTAACAACAGCATACAACTAATGAGCATAGCCAGATCATAATTACAGGAAAGAATAAAAAGGTAAAAAAAAAATTTTTTTTTTTACATATTTCCCAGGACATTCTCTAGCTTTCAAGTCACTATGCAAAAATCAAATTATTTTTGCTTCTTTAATGAATGAAAAAAATATATTTTTAGATCATCATTATGCATGTCTCCCCCAGTAAAGACTGATATCAAATAAAGAAAGGCTGCTTCCAGGCTGAGCTATCCTTTGCCTCCCCCAAGTTCCTTACAATGAGCTAGGGAAATAACAGAGGGAGGTTGAACATTTTCTAAGCAATGGTATTAACAAGATTTAGAAATAATGAAGTGCTATATAACTGAAATTCAAGGAATTATTTTTATCATTCAATTCAAATAATTGCTCAATCCCAATAGAACTAACACAAACAGTTTTTTCTTAAACTACATCCCTTCGGCTTTGTGCCACCTATCGCTGACTCATTTTCTCCCTCAAGTCGTAATCTGACATCCATTTTCATCTAATTTCACCCATGTAAATATGTTATAAAAAGGGACACAAACAAACGTGTTCTTACCACCGTCACTACCTACAAGAGTCCTGATAGGCTGGTCCTAATTACATACTGAGATTAAATTGACACTGAAAATTATCAACATGAAATCAAGGACAGCATTTGGAAAGGAGGGGCAGGCTTCAACAAATATGCAAAAGGAGAGTGGGCCCAGAACATGATTAAAATACCTTTGAACTGCCCCCTAGATTTCTCTGCAATCATAACTAGCCATCAAAAGGATCTTCTTGGATCTAGTCTGGCCTCTCTTCCTACAAAGTCTATGCTGAACCATTCTGTCATCCACATGCCCAGAGTCCCTCAAACTTTTTAATCGTATCTGGCTAAATGCTGCCTCTTCAGTCTAAATAATAGGGATAATAACAGCAACAACAATGCATCAAGTATTTTACGTGTATTTTCTTATTTAGTCTTTTCAATAGCCCCACAAAGTAGGAGATAATATTTATGCTGCATTTTACAGAGGGAAAACCAATGTTTAAAGAGATTATGTCACCTACATGAGTCACACAACTGGTAAGTGGCAGAGCAGAGGCGCAATCCCAGATCTGTCTGGTTCTAGAGTCCATTACCTTAACCACAAAGCTCTACAGTGTCTGTAGATACAGCTAAAAGTGCTCTAAGAATCACTTAGTCTAAGTCTTCCATTTAACAAATCAGGGACTGAGGATCCAAAGACTCTGGCATGGTCTCTTATAGGCCCTAACTCCAAATGGATGCATCATAGCATTAAACATATCCACAGCTCAATCCTTTGGCTTCAATGACTAATTTCCCTGATTCCCCACTAAACTATCACTCTGACTCTCTTGCTGACTCTTGTTTCTCTGTCCACATCCTAAACATCAGCATTCTGTAGGAATCCATCCTCAGCCTCCCACCTGGTTAGGCTATTCCAGGGCTTTACAGCCTTCATAAGGCAATGCCCAAATTGATAAACACATCTAATCCCAGCTCCCAGCTCCTCCCTCTCCATCTGATGAACATATGCTAGACCCCATTCCTTTAAATGTCCACCTTACACTTATAATTTGCATCCATCCCAAGCTTTCAGTTAAAGACTCAGAAATCCCAATTTCCTACTTGACGTCTCATAGACTATACTCATGTTTAACCAAAGTTTAACTCCATCTTTTATAGCAAACATGCACCATCTCCTGCAATCCGTTAGCCCCAGCTGTCTTCCCCTGAGGCAGAAACAAGATGGCGCTGGATTTGATACCTTCTCTCAGTCTGTATCTAGTTCTCCCCTAAACCCATCGCTTTTATCTAAATGTCTACGATGCAAGTAAACTTCTCCATTCTGATGGCATTCTCTGGGCTACGTTCTTAGATTTTGTCACATGAATTACTGCATTTCATTTCCCTGACTTAGATTCTCCCCACCTCTAATCTAAGCTCTCCTTGTCTAACAGAGTTACTATTTTAAAAGAGAACTAACTATTCCACTCCAATCCCCACATTCCTTCCTAACAACCTCAGAATAAAAACCTGCCCACGGGAATGGCACTGAGGATCCTTCTCTTGTCTACTTTTCACCTTTTCTTCCATTTCCCCCCTCATCACTCTGGAATAATTGCTGTTCCCAGAATATACTTGCCATCTCTCTAGTTCTTAAGTTTATACTTGTGCTTGAAACTAATTCCTTAATCCAAGTGTCTTGCAATCTCCATTATCTTTTATACAAACCCTACTGACGCCATCGACATCTTCTTCCTAAACCTACTGAAAGCGGCATTTTTAGCTTACGGAATGTTTCCAGGGGATGTATGTCACTCTCGACCATCATCTAGGTCTACCTGGGAACAGAGGTTAAGTCCCAGTACCCAGGTTTCAGAGGTACTTTTCCTGAGATTATGCAGCTGGTTAAATGGCTATTAATTTTCTAAATGGTCCCTATTATTTTTATTAAATTATAAAAATAATCATTAACTAATAGTTACCTAAGTGTCCATGAAAATATGATAAATATCCACTAAAAGATTTAAAGATATGCAACAAATCATCCACACAATGCCTTCTCTCACTGCAATCTCTTATTTACATATTCATCTTACTACATTCATTAATTTGTGAGGTAGAGCAGTAGCAATCAAACTATCCTAAATATTTTTATGGTTTTGTAATATTTGTGCATTTTTCTCAGTAGATTCATACTATTTTAATCTTGTCCCAGTGCCAAATAAATTAACATGAGGGAGGTATTATATCACATTAAATATGAGAGAAAGTGATCAATTCTATCATCCATATCAATAAATGAGAGGTCATAGCAAAGGGTCCTAAAATTGTACGCAATTTGAGAACTCTGACTTCAAAACTGAGTTTGAGATTACATATTCTAAAAAGAAAATTAATCAAAACTAATGAGCATTTAGTGAAGTTCTAAGTAGTTTAATGCAATGTGGTCACTCTTTCCGCTTGGTTTATTTTGTTCAGTGTTTCTTAATACGTTTTAATTATACAAAAATCTTCAGTTCTTCTATTGGTAGGTAACAGAAATATAACATGAGAAAAAGCTAAGGGGGTCAACAAATGGATCACTTCAGTGAACCAGTGAATGTCAGTAACCCATCCCGTATGACGCCACTGGCCTGAACAAATATATCCCTAGTTTTTAAAAACATTACATCAAGGCAACAGAGCGCAAGTCTCAATGCAATGAGCTCGGGTACCAACCTCCGCTGCTCTTCACCATGTTCTCCTGAAGGGACAGTGAGACACTCGTCCATGTGTCCATGCAGCAACCTGAGGACATCACCACCAATGAGATACCCTGTAAAAATTAAAAATTATTCAGTTTGGACTGTCAGGGTCAGATGTTGTGAACTGGACAGATCATCTGGTCCAATCTTCTACTTTCATAAAGAAATGAAGTCTAGTGAGTCTTAAGGACCTGGTCAAGGTCACAGAGATAGACAGTGCCTGCTGTTCCCTCTGAGTCCCAGGTGCCCGAGTCCCACAGTTAGGGATATTCCCACAAAAAGTAGGACCTCAAACACATAAAATCCTCTGTTAAACACACAAACACATTTCAATCAGATGTGAACCTATATAAGTTGTAATAGCCAGAACATATACAGATATTTCCCTAGGAAACCTGATTCTTTGTAAAATTCCTGTTCCAGCTATAAGGCATGACCTCAGAAAACAAGAAATCTTGACATTAGTCCAACTAGGCAACACCCTGAGGTCAAAAAATTGAAGAAAACAACCCATAGGACGCTATCACATAAAGCACACACGAATAAACTAAAGCTGACAGTAGCATAAAAATAATGGAAGATTAATCTTCACCCAAGCTTCACTTTTAAAATAGCAATTTAAACAAGATCCTCAAATGTCAGGTATCCACATTACAGAATGTTTGGACACAGACAAAAAGCTCTAATTAACAATCAGCTCATTATCACAATTCCAAAGATGACTGTCAACTTTGCATCAAGGACAGGCCCTCTAATTGAAGTGGAGTTTTTACCTTGGGCTGCCTCACTTCCTGAGCTGATTGGGGCCACGCTCCAGAGAGTCTGCTGGAAAGCGGCATCCACATGTAAGCTGCCATTGCCGTAAGACAAGTGCTGTATCAAGAGGCAAAAGAAGGCATCACTTCAGGCTCTGGTAAGCTGTAACATGTAAGCGCTTCTAGCAATGCAAACTTAACATTGCTGATTTGGTTATGTTCATAGAGAACATCTGTTTCAACCTGTCATTCAAGAATAAAAAAACTAGTCAGAAGAAAAGAAGTTCCTCTCTGAATTTAGGGATTTTTAAACTTCATTCTAACAGTTACTGACTTAAGTCAATAATCAAAATATGCATACATGAATACACTAAATAAGTTTATTTGTAACAAGATACTATTTTTGTTTTAAGGGTGATTGATGAACAAAATGAGCACTTAAAATTATAATTGGGTTTTCCACATATCACACTCTGACAGCTTTTTGATGATGAAGTAAGTGAAATCTATTGGACCAAGTTTATGGAGTCTTCATTTTATGAAGTCCTTAGGCATCTTACAGGGTCTTTTATGGAGTCCTTCAGGAACTGTTATCTGCAATTTGATACAAAAGCCATTAGATGGCGATATTTCCTAACAGCTATCTAAAACCAAGCTACATTTCTTCCAAAATTCAGATATTACCAAATTTCAGATTTTCCTTCTTAGAAATAGAAACATTAAAATAAAACACACTTAATATCTTTTAGAGCCATAAGACTGAATTATCGAATGTTAACTAAGAAAAACAAAACTATGAGTACAGCCATACGCCTTGCTTATTTTACTAATCATTACCTACCTGGCTGCCTCTAGAATTTCAAACATATATACAGCAACCACCTGTTTTCATGGAGTCTTCTCAGTAAACATCGCCAGTCTCCCTGCAATGTTTCTGTAACACTTTGCCAATACTGATGATAGCCTAAGTTTTCACAGGCTTTAATCAGACCAGAAATCTTGACCATCTTAGTTAGATGAAGATCAGTCACAGCCTAAAGTAGTCACCTTAGGTGTACTCCAGAGGCCTTTTAAACATCCTAAGGATCTCTTTCACATAAAGACACTATTCTTAAGTCACCATCGAGAAGAGGTCGTTCACTCTCTTTCTCTTAAAAATAAAACCAAAGAAATTTTAACATTGTGGTATGTATATAGGGTTTATCGGTCATTTTTCCAATTAGTAAGACTGAAAGTTTACCAGCTGATACATAAGATTCAGCAATAATTTGCTCTTATGCCTCTCCTCAACCTCAGCTAGCTGCCTGCTTTTGTACAATTTCTTCTTCACTTCAATCTGTCATTCTGACATGTAATCCCAGCTAGATTCCTTTATTGACTCAATTTCTTCTCCAATATGTTAAAACTGTTTGTTTACAAATAAATCATATCCCACCTGCTTTAACAAACAAGCAGAATATATTTCCCTTCAAAGCGATTATCACACAATGAAATTCTTGGGATTATTTTCTTTTTGCCTTTTAGAAGTTACCTGACACAGGTTCACAGCTGTATTCCTAGCATCTGGCAATGTTATCCAACAAACATGTATGTGGAGAACATAACCAAAATCATAAAATCAAAGTATCATAAACTTAAAAATACATATTTTAAGCTATTCCATAAATACGATTTCAATAACTTAGTGTAAAAAAAAGCACATGCACATGCACACACACATACATATCCATGTGAATGACACCGATTTTAACCAAACTCTGAAAATAATTCAAAATACCCGTGCTTATATTTGTGACCAAGTGAAAGCTCATGTAATATTATGATACGTAGATTACCATCATTTGTTAATTCATCATGGGTTCAGTGAATGTACTATGTATATTAATAGTATACATTCTCCACCCCAAGGGTGCTTGTAATCTCATAGAAAAAATTCATACACGAAATGCTGTACCTCAGTATACAAACATATCACATGTGATATTTTGATACATGCACACAGTGTGCAGTGATCAAATTAGAGTAATTGAGATATCTATCACCTCAAACATTGCATGCTACACTTTTTATATACTGAGGTACAGCATTTTGTGCATGTATTTTGTGTATGTATATGTAGATGTAAAATATATACATATTTATGGGCTGCATGTGATATTTTGTACCAGTAAAATAAATTATGTACCAATTAAATTAAAAAATAAATAGGGCCGGGCATGGTGGCTCATGCCTGTAATCCCAGCACTTTGGGAGGCCGAGGCAGGCAGATCACGAGGTCAGGAGATGGAGACCATCCTGGCTAACATGGCGAAACCCGTCTCTACTAAAAATACAGAAAATTAGCCGGGCATGGTGGTGGACACCTGTAGTCCCAGCTACTCGGGAGGCTGAGGCAGGAGAACTAGGAGTGAGCCAAGATCATGCCAGTGCACTCCAGCCTGGGTGACAGAGCGAGACTCCATCATATATATATAAATGAATGGATCTGGAAGGTGGGGAAAAGCCTTTAAAAATGCTGTGTAAATTGTAATCAACACGCTACAGGAATTGTAACAAGAGAACACTCCAGACAACAAAATGAGAGCGGAGTTTCTCATGGGTTGGGGGCTTTGAGGGAGCCAGTAGGATCACTTGGCCTGTGTCTCACATTTATATCTTTGGAGATGCTGTCCCCAAACAAGTGTCTACATACACTGGATTTGAGTACGTGGATTAAGAATGTGAATGTGCTGTGTGCAAATATGTAAAACATACCAAACATTTTTGTAAACCATTTGGGAATTTTTAACATACCAGAAACCTTGCTATCGGAAGTGGGTTGAGGCCCCTGGCCGTCTCAGAAGTTCTGAGAAGGGAAATGTGTGATAAGGGGAATGTGTTGAAGACAAGAGTGTGAGCACAAAGGTGGAGATACGGGGACATACATTACAGCCGAGAGCTTCGTCTTTGGAGCTGACAGCACATGCTAAGTGGTGGAATGACTGATAGGCCCACAGACAAAGGCTGGCGCCAGGCCAATGACCTTCTATTTTAGGCAGTAAGGAGTTTACAGCAGTGACAAAATAGGGTGAGGGAGTTAAAAAAGCAATTTCCAAATCATATCTATGCCTGAAGATAAATAATAAATATGAGAGAACCATAAACATGAAAATTTCAGTCTGTGGGAAAAAGTCCCAAATATGTCCTTAAGATTATATTACAGTCACAGAAAGTTCTCTAAATAAGGTCTACTCTTTGAAAGAAAATATTCTATTTTGAATGCTTCCAATTTTGCTGCTTAAACAGCAAAGGGAAGTCTGGGTAAAAACTACATCACGTCAGGCTTGTGGTATGCAATATTCAGAAAGCAACAACAGTTTCCATTACTGAAACTGGGATGAATTATCCTTAAAGCAAAAACAGACATTGGCATAGGATGAAAGCCAAGTTGACCTTAGGCTGAAATATAGAACCACTATAGGATTTACAGGAAAATATGGTAGCATCAATCCACCAACAGCAGTACAGGGGCTTTGGCCACTAATCTCTGGGCACCCAGGTCTCACTTTGATCCTAGGATTAGTGATTTTCAAGCTCTGATAGGCACATGAATCTTCAGAGGACACCGTATTTAAAAATGTAGATTGGAGGGCTGGGCACAGTGGCTCACACCTGTAATCCCAGCACTTTGGGAGGCCGAGACAGGCGGATCACGAGGTCAGGAGTTCGAGACCATCCTGGCTAACACAGTGAAGCCCCGTCTCTACTAAAAATACAAAAAATTATCGGGTATGGTGGCGGGCGCCTATAGTCCCAGCTACTGGGGAGGCTGGGGCAGGAGAATGGCGTGAACCCGGGAGGCAGAGGTTGTGCTGCAATGAGCCAAGAGCGCACCACTGCACTCCAGACTGGAGGACAGAGCAAGACTCCGTCTCAAAAAAAAGAAAAGAAAAAAAAATGTAGATTGGAATGCAGAGTAGTTGGAGGGCTTGTCAATCAAAACTGCTGATCCAAGAGTAACAAGACATTACATGAAAGAAGCACAACATCTCAGAAATGGAAGGGACATGAAAAATCGCCTTCCAGGAGTTCTTCAGCTGGAGTACACAGACTATACTTCGATACCTTTAGTTTCCTTTCTGATCCGTTCATTTTATGCATTTTACCATTTTTATGATGAAGTCAATAAGTTTTATCAGCCTGCAATGGAAGTCCATGGTACAAAAACTTCGTACCAAGAATCTCTGAATTGAACCCTTATCTGATGCAATTATTCCCTCATTTACTCATCTTTTATTAAACTTTCAGGTACTTTGGCCCTGGTGATGCAACATTCTGAATAAATTGTCATTTAGGGACAGGAAACACAAGTAAACAAGTCATATTACTCCTCAGGCATCAGTTTTTTCTTCTGAAAAAATAAATAAATAAATGAGGGGCAGAGAAACAGTTGTTCTTTCCAAATGTAATATTTTATGGTTCCATTACCTGAGCCACAGAGGAAAGAAAGGCTCAAGGCAAATTAATCAAAAATGAATTGGTTCATATAATAAATCATTTGAAAATATTTATGATCACTCTTTTATCATTATTTTCACACAACTTGAGACAATTCAGCAATTTATTATGCAATCAATAATTATCTATATTTTGTATTAGACATTTAGAGGTGGGTAAGAAAGAAGTAAATTCTTTGAACTGTAGAATAGCTTTCTCTTAAGCATTTTCCATCACCCTTTAGATTAAGTATTCTGTTTTTCCTAATATATTTTCAATCAGTTGTTTGTTTGGCAATGTTTTCACAGATCTGAAAAACTTGGCCTGTTTCATTAAGTAACCTGATCAGTAGAAAATCAGTTGGAAATCTACATTTCCAGAGCAAACAATCCAATCCTCAGACTGAAAACATTTGTACATACTGGAGTGATTTTTACACCTAATACACAGAAAAAAATTGTTTTGTAAGCTTTATTTTGTTTAGTTTGAAATAAATTCAGTCAGTAATATCTACTTGGCAATGTTTTCTCTATTTTAAATTGTATATTTCTCTTAAGGTGCTTTGCTAAGGCCTTCTTTAAAAGAAAATAAGAGTTTCAATGAGCAAAAAAATTTCTTTCCTTTTGGATATTTTGAAAAGAAGATTAATATATCATTTGACATTAGAATATAAAACAGCAAAAATGAGAAAAGACATTATCTGGGGTGAGGCGTTTACAATCATTTTTAGAGGCTGAGACCCTTTATACCTCAGAAATTGTGCCTCAAAGTTCAATGTATACAGCAGACAACGGTGGATCAATCCCAGGTGCCATCCACAGCATCCTCTTCTGTCCACAAAGCATCTTCTCAGAGGACAGGGTGAAAACCAACCCTCTAAACCAGCTCTCAGCAATTTAGCATTGTAAGAGTTGTAAGCTTTATGAGTGTACCCCATGCACTATTAGTTTAATCTTAGCTTAACCATCACTGTTAGTGAAAGAAAAATCCCTCATCGGTCAATAGACACCGATGACTAAGGAGCTGTAAAATCAATGACTGGAAATGCTTATTTTTAGAAGGTAGTTTTAACTAATTTGTTATCAGACATTTTTAAACTTACTTATTTTTAACAACATCAGCACCTCCTCAGAAGATGAACCTTGCTTTCACCTGATAGATCTTTATTTAATATCACCTATAATATTCCTTTCACTGTTTCTTTCCCAACTATCTGTTCTTCTAGTTAAACATCTGTTGTTTCTTTAAGCATTCTTTTTTTTTTTTTTTTTTTTTTTTGAGACGGAGTCTCAATCTGTCACCTAGGTTGGAGTGCAGTGGCATGAGGCACGGTGTCGGCCCATTGCAACCTCCATCTCCCCAATTCAAGCAATTCTCCTGCCTCAGCCTCCTGAGTAGCTGGGATTACAGGTGTGCACCACTAAGCCCAACTAATTTTTTTTTTTTTTTTTTTTTTGAGACGGAGTTTCACTCTTGTCGCCTAGGCTGGAGTGCAATGGTACGATCTCAGCTCACTGCAACCTCTGCCTCCTGGGTTCAAGCAATTATCCTGCCTCAGCCTCCTGACTAGCTGGGATTACTGGCACCTGCCACTACGCCTGGGTAATTTTTGTATTTTTAGTAGAGACGGGGCTTCACTATGTTGGCCAGGCTGGTCCTGAACTCCTGAACTCAGGTGATCCACCCGCCTCAGCCTCCCAAAGTGCTGAGATTATAGGCATGAGCCATAGCACCTGGCCTAATTTTTGTATTTTTTTTTTTTTTTAGTAGAGACAGGGTCTTGCTGTTTTGGCTATGCTGGTCTTGAACTCCTGGCCTAAAGTAACCCGCCTGCCTTGGCCTCCCAAAGTGCTAGGATTACAGGCATGAGCTACCATGCCCGGCTTCTTTAACTATTCTTAAAAGGCACAAATCTCCCAAGTAAATAGTGACAGTAACTTACTAAACAATTTTTGTGTGCCATTCACAAAACTACGAGCCTTGTTGGATTCCAGCCTTTAATCCCATAACACCCCTATGAGTTAAGTTCTTTATTATTTCCCAGACTCCAGATGAAGGAACTGAGGGTTTCCAAAGGTTACATGATTAGCCCAGGTTCATACTCACCAGACTTTGTATTTATAAACAAATACATATATGTGTGTATACCTATATATACACACATATATATGTATACATACATACACACGCACACACACACACACAGAGTCCATCTTTAGTTATTCAGGGTTTATTCTACAGATTATTTCAACTCCCTCTGCCTATCCTAAAGTCCTTTCACTAATTCACTTCTTGGTCTTTCAATTTCTCTAGATCCTTTTCACTGAGTCCTCCAAATAAATCTTTGAATCCACACCATAGTACTTCATATACTCGCTACTAATCCACCACGGTGGGAATGTAAGATAGCAATTCACCATCTCTATACCCATAGGAATGTCCCTCAGCATCTCCAAGCTACACTGTAATGCGTATTTACCGTCTTACAATATCCTCATACAGCTCTGTATGTGCTTGATTTGTTTTCTCCACTAATTATTTGAGGATAGAAAGCATGAGTAATGTGTCCTTGGCCTCTCCTGTTGTTTCTGCCATATGCTAGGTCCATAGAGATGAACAATAAAAGCAACGACTTCATTACCAAATGAAAGCGAAATTTTAACAACCTGGTTGGCTGCTCTCTTGTAAATCCATATAAAAGGTTACCAGGAAAGAGAACATAAATAATTGGCTATGTAGCACAGGCTGGGCAAGGTGTGGCTCATGCCTACAGTTCCAGCCACTTGGGAGGCTGACTGGGAAGAATAGGAGGTTGAGGCTTCAGTGAGCTATGATCGCCACAGTACTCCAGCCTGGGCCACAGGGCAAGACCCTGTCTCAAAAAATAAATAAAATAAAATAAAAATACAATAAAATGTAGCTTGGAAATCACTCACAAATTTTAATTAATCATGAGGTGTATTTCCTTCCATAGGAGGTAAATCTCATGTATCATCATTATTATTACTTTCACTTGTATAGTGCTTTTTAATTCTGCCCATATTTAAATCCATTATCTCATTGCTTCCTCACAATAACCTTGGCACTATGTATTATTATTAGCATCAACCTCATTTTTTACAGATGAGAAAGCCAGAGTTCAGAGAATTAGATGACTTTCTCAGGTGGTTAGTTGTAGAAGAGATAGATAGATGATAGAATAGTCCTGGCCCTGTGAGGTCTGAATTTTCAGCTTTTCAGTTCATAATGATGCCATCCTGTCAAGTAAACTCTGATACATAGCAGAAGTACACATTGTACAACAACAACAACAATAAGAAAAAATTCATAGTTATGTTGAAATAAAAATAGAATATGTGTATAATTTATATATTAAAAAGTGTGCATGAATTATTTCTACTGCTATTGGTTTCTAGGTATAACTGCAATTCAAAATGCGTATCTGATCAAAATACATCACCTTAACATACATAGCACATGCATATAGCAAGGGCTTAATAAGTGCTTATTTTACAATCTGCACACCTGTATTGTCTTAGAAATTCACATGGTGACTATTTCTATCTACATTGGCTAAGGGACAAAAGTAGAGAAATGCTCCAGGCCTCCCTAATAGCTATGCAACATCAGACACTTCATTTAATTTAATAGTTTCTGTCATTTACACGAGACACTGTTATACCATTTTCTTGTCTTCATCACTACCTCTTCTACAAGGCAAGTGAAACAAAACAAAACCAATCTTCCTAAAAATGTTTCAAATCTGGAATCAAGTATATTGGTAAACCGAAACTGACTTACAATGCCCCTAAACTTACCCTAGTTCATGTTTATAGAACAAGGGAGTATCAACTACTTACTTAATCCTAAACCAGTAACACATGAACTACATTTTGATTTATGGTCATGGTAAAACACTTTCCATAACCCAGTATCTGCTAAATTGCCACATGCCCTATTTCAGATTTTTGTTTCAATCATCACACACTGTGATGTCTGGGATTTTTCATGTAAATATTCATATAAAGTTTACAACACCCCATTTTATATTTATGTAGTCACTTTTCAACCTTAAAATGAATATTCTGCTCTAGCATCCTTCACATCTTTATTTCAACTTACTTCATTTCAATTTACTGTAAACTTCTGTATTGGACTATTCTCTGGCAAAACTACAACTTACTAAATAAGTTAAATTAAATATATATTGACCTCACCACAAAAGTTCAAAATGCATGTGATATGGTTTAGCTGTGTCCCCACCCAAATCTTACCAGTGGGAGGTAATTAAATAATGGAGGGCAAGTCTTTCCCATGTTCTCATGATAGTGAATAAGTCTCATGAGATCTAATGGTTTTAAAAAGAGGAGTTCCCCTACACAAGCTCTCGTCTCTTGTCTGCTGCCACGTGAGACATGTCTTTTACCTTCCGCCATGACTGTAAGTCCAATAAACCTTTTTCTTTTGTAAATTGCCCAGTCTTGGGTAGTCTTTATCATCAGCATGAAAACAGACTAATACAACATTTAATGATTAAACACAAACTTCTTTCTTCATTCTCCCATTTCCAGCCCCTACTCTTTGAAACAATGCAATGTCAACGATAGACTTCAAACTGTTTCTTATTTTGTCTATTTCTCCTAACAAGGCAAGTGTTCCTCACATAATAATTTGCTTTCATAAATATCAAAAGAGGTAATCACAACCTCATTAATATAGCCTTTTCATCAGGTGCAAAATAAAGACCATGGAATTTTTAATTCCTGATTAGACTGCATTTACATTCTATTAATAAAGTAATTTATTAAAAGGTACTATCAATATCATGAACATGCATATCAAGGTCACGAGGGAAGCCTGCCTGAAAAAACCTGATATTCCACTCACTGTATTTCTGGTTACATCACATTCTTCTTGTATTTAGGAAGCTATTTATAATTAATCTAATAGAGATAGAGGAATGGTTATAAGCAATTGTCATAGACAATTTACAATATAAACCTTAAAGAGATCATTTTATTGACTTGTCATTTAGCATATCACCAGATACATGATCCTACTTTCCACACTTACCAAGTACCTTTCAGAGGACACGCTAACTAAGATGAGGTCATCTCCAACTCGTACTTTTTCTCCTTCTGATCGCTGCTTAGAGGCAGGGTGTATGGTCCACCAACAAGCCTCCCCTGCAGAGATAAGGATATGTGAAACACAAAAAAAGTTCCTTTTAGTTAAAATCTATTTTCTTTGCCAATGATTCCAAACACACAACTTCCAGAAATCTGGAATTAATGCAAATTAATCTCTTCAACCAGGAAACGAGAAAGAATTAAGCCTTAGCTTAGGATAAAATAAGATTCTTTTCATAGAAACTGGGTGTGACACTTACGAAAGGCTGATGCCTTTTTCTTCCACGAAGAATTGCTTTAAATGGATATTTATCTATACTCATGTAAGACCAAATTCACCACTCACACTGATCTGATTTCATTCTTTACACACGCACATGTCATTATATCGTTCAATTGCTTTCTATAAAATCATCTCATTTTTTGACAATTTTCCTAAGGACTTGGGGTTTTGTGATGTGATGATTGTGTTGTAGCAATTTTTTGAAAATTTTCTCAGTAGTTATTTTTCGATGCTGACTCAAAAAAAGGATGCAAAGTATCGTCATCTAAAGATTGTAATATCCTGTCCCCTTTTTACTTTATTATTTTAAAATTTGGTGTTTTCATTTTTTTTTCTTTTCTTTTTTTTTTTTTTTTGAGACAGTGTCTCGCTTTGTCGCCCAGGCTGGAGTGCAATGGCACAATCTCAGCTCACAGCAACCTCCACATCCCAGGTTCAAGCGATTCTCCTGCGTCAGCCTCCTGAGTAGCTGGGACTACAGGCACCCGCCACCACGCCTGGCTAATTTTTGTATTTTTAGTAGAGACGGGGTTTCACCATGTTGGTTAGGCTGGTCTTGAACTCCTGAACTTGTGATCCTCCTACTTTCGGCCTCCCAAAGTGCTGGGATTACAGGCGTGAGCCACCACGCCTAGCCGTGGTGTTTTCTATTAATCTAAAGGTAACATGTAAGAGAATCCTTCTGTAGAAGAATGAATTATAAAAGATCTTGGTTTACATCAACCGAACAATTTCTTCTAGGACAAGTCAAGCATACGCCTCATGAGCCACATGTCTCTTCTTCACTCTTTCTTCCCAATACCTAACCTATAAGCGTCAGCATGCCACTCTTCATTCTGTTCATAATACCTCTGAAAACCTAAATGCGACTTCTATCCCAAAATGAGAGTAGTGTTTTCACGAAATCTGCCATCATTTATCATTCTTTGCCTTCACTCAACTTTATGGTTTTTCCATAAATCTTTTTTTTTCTTGACTAATTCCTCAAGGCCAGAATGTAAGTTCCTATTAGTTGGACTTGTTATGTTTTGTTCGCTGAGGTTTCTCCAGCTCCTGCTAGCCTATTATAAGCACTCACTACAAACTCATTTTGCATGAATGAATAAATGAATTACCAAATAATATTTTGTAAGTATTCCCACAGTCAATATATAATCTGTGTTTTTTCTTACATAAACCATAGTCTAACTTGCTTTTCTTATACAAACCATAAACTAACCTGAATGTCACCTGGCGTAATTCTTTATCTTCATTCATCCAATTCACATTTTTACAGTTGCAGGTAGTTTTTCATTCACTCAAACATTTATAGAGTACCCACTATTGGCTAATCATTGCTTTAGTGGCTGGGATACATCAATAAACAAGGAAGAAAAAATTATCTGCCTTGTGAGTTTAATTCTGATGAAGGCAGACAGACAACAAATGATAAATACCATAAATAACTGAGGAATTCAGAAGAAGTAGGAAGCTATGGGATAAAAAGAGAGTAGCGTAAGGAAATCAGGAAGCAGGGAGAAGCACTGACTTGTTTTGTTTTGACTATTACATAATCTTCTCAATGTATGAAAACAAGTTCTAGACAGTGTCTTTTACTTCTTATGAAGAGGGAACTGACAACTTTCTCATTTAACTGTGTGCTGAAATACACTAATTAGAATAACTAAAAAACTAGCAAAAATACAGGGGAATGATAGAGTCTGTACAAAACAAAATCAGAATAATATATTTATGTATCTTTCTGGTGCTGGGGGTTCTTGGAATTTCTTCTACAAGATGATGTGTTGGTCTATTAAGATGTGTATGAGGCTCATAAACATAGCTTTATTTTTACCTTCTCATTGTTTGTAAAAAAAAATTTAGTGAATATGGGGAAATACTTTAAAGAGGGGAGGTGGAGTGAGAGGATAGTTTGATCTCACTCTTCAAAGGAACAACTTAATAAAAGTTGAACTATTTCCTTCCATTCTTTTTTCTACTTGGTCTTTATTTTAATTACACAGGGGTGCATGCTCATTGTAAAAGACAAAACAGTCCAATTTTATAGGGGTATATAAAGTCAATGCAAAATCCTCAGAGTATTGAGGAGAACATCAAATTTGTGTGCTCCTATTTTGATTCGCCAAAAAGAAAAATGCTAATATATACATTTTTGTTTCACAAATCTGAAAATGCACGTCTGTTTGGACAGGTATGTAGAAGAATGCCCTGTGGGCAGAGAAATGAAGGAGACTTTCATTTTTGACCTTTTTATTTGAATGTTGGCATCAAGTATGTTATATTTTCAGACTTAAAAACATTTTTAAGATGACAGAGATATGTAGAATTACTTCACAAACTAATTAGTGCACATTAATATGGTTAACATCCAGTAAATCATGTAGTAAATATTAATTTTCTATCCAAACCCACAAGGAGAATAAGGTTTGAAGCCTAGTTTGAACATCCAACTAATGATGTGGGAATAACCAAGAGGAATGATACACACTTCCCCCTTCTAGGAAAAACTTTCATTAGAACATTTTTTCCTGACCCCATTCATAAGAACATTCATCCCATGTATTGTATTTTCCAGCCTCTTCCAATCCAATCCCGTCAGGGCTCTCTCTGAACCCAGCTTCCTGCAGCACAAGGTGCTCACCTGTGGTGTCCTCTTGCAAGCCAACATCAAAAGCCAGCTTATCAGTTGAAGACCGGGAGGTGGACAGGCAGCACAGATACTGCAAAATATAAAATCAGTAGTTGTAAGTAGAGGCTTTGTTTGTCTGTTGTTTCTGAGACAAGGTTGCTTTGTTGCACAGGCTGGAAGTGCAGTGGTGTGATCACAGCTCACTGCAGCCTCAACCTCCTGGGCTCAAGCAGTCATCCCACCTCAGCCTCCTGAGTAGCTGGGACTACAGGGACATGCCACCATGCCCAGCTAATTATTTTCTTTTTTTGTAGAGATGGGGTTTCACCATGTTGCCCAGGCTGGTCTCGAACTCCTAGACTCAAGTGATCCTCCTACCTCAGGTTCCCAAGTAGCTGGGACCACAGGTGTGCACTACCACATCCAGTTAATTTTTTTTTTTTCATAGAGATGAGATCCCCCTATGTTGCCAAGGTGATCTCAAACTCCTAAACTCAAGCAATCTCCCACCTCCACCTCCCAAAGTGCTGGGATTATAGGCATGAGCCACAGCGACTGGCTATCATTAAGGTTTACAGTTGTACCAGCAGAGTCTTATTTTGACCTGTAATTTGGCATCCATCTATCCCTGCTGTTCTTAGTGTTGTCCTGAAAATCTCGATGCTTCTGCACAAAGCCCAGATTTTTAAATGTCTGTGAGGCAGAACAGCATGCATTAGGGGCAATATCCTAAAGGAATTGTAGTCTTTTTTCCCTTACAAAAGACTAAGGGAATGTTCTCAGTCAGTACAGGAAGACAAGTAACTGGGGATGTATTTGTACATCTCTCACTTCATGTGATATTCATGATCATCTGCAAAAGTACAATGTAATCTGACAGTTAGAAATCTTTCTCCCAAACAAATTTGAAGACTATTCTCTTTTATCTTCTAGTTTTGTTTTCATTTAAAAATGTTTAACTCTTTGAAATCCACCTAGAATTTATTCTGGTGCACAGCATGTCACTGCACTAAAATGAGGTTTATTGTGTGTCTCCATACATGTGCATTTTCCACAGGAGTAATCACTCTTGAACACCGTCATCTCCTTATTCTTCCCACCCTCAGGTGTTCCTAACTGTATATTCTTGGACATCAAGTTTAGGATCATTTTTCAAGCCTACTGCTCCCCAACCTCCATGCCACAATGTGTTGTAAGAACACAGACACAAAGATGAATGTGATGTAAGAACAGAGACACAAAGACGAATATGTTGTAAGAACAGAAACACAAAGATGAATGTGGTAGGATCTCAAAGTACACTACCATCACCAAGCAAGTGCACTGCCAGCAAGCCCCCTTTCGAATCACTGGAAAATTAATGCAAAGGCTAGAAATTTCTTATGATGGTATAGGGCCTATCCAGCTAAGTGTGTGTCTGTGAGTGTGAAAAGGCAGATGGACCCATCAGTGGCCGATACACTGGTATGTTAGGTGGAATTCAGGGTCATGGGGATGTGAAAGGCAGACTCTGATTCTGACTCTTAACTAAAAAGCAATGGCTCCCAAGGTTATAGTCAAGAGGCTTCAAGGGTCCCTAAACTTGTTTTTAGCCACAGCAGAAGTGTCAGTCTGACCTCAAGACAGGTAATGCATGATAATCCCCTACGTTTATAGACTTTAAATATAAACTGTGCTTAACATCTGCCTTTATTTTCTAAGAAGTTAACAACTTTGCAATAATCAGACTTCCTAGACAAAAATAAAGTGATTCCTATTAAAGTCTTTTGTAGTTTTTTCAAAAACAGTACAGTATTAGGCACTGTAACGATTAACATATGCTTTCTCCTTAGTGTTTCCAGTAACTCTGAGGTAGATACAATGATTATCCCACTAAGTGTTCATTAAAGAGAGCAACAACTTGGTCTTATTCACTACTATATCCAGGACCTAAAACAGTACCTAGCACATAGTAGGTGCCAAATAATATTTATTTAATGAATGTATAAAAATTTCAGATGTAATTATAGGCTTAATTATGCAAAATATCCCAGGCTGGCCAGCATGTAGCAAACTGAATCCAAATCTAACAACCAAGTTCAGGCTCTTAACCCAACTATTATGTATAGAGAGTAGTTGTCTTAAAAGAAACCCTCACATTTATTATTTTATGCAGTTCATGTGTTTTGATTGCTGTAGAATGTGGAATTCTTTCCATAAAATTTTAATATGTGATTGCTCTATACAAATTGTTTTTACATATTTTTCTTACATCCAACCACTTTCTGAAACTGTTTTATGTTATTTTATATCTTGACATGGTCAGCCAAAATTTCCAGAACAATGTTAGTCAGCAATGGTAGATAAAACACATTCTTATTTTTATTTTAGTTAATGTAATTTTAAAAATGGCTTCAGCATTTCACAATTACAATGTTCCCTATTGATTTGACACTAATAATCTTTATCTCTGAGGAAATAATCAATGTTTAGTTCTTATTAAGAATGAGCATCGAGTTTTATTAACAATCTTTTCCAGCACTTGCTAACATGATCACGAGTTTTCTTATCTGACCTATTTATGTTATATAACACATTAAAAGAAATGATATTATTAAATCATCATTAAAATCACGTACATCCTGTAATCCCAGCACTTTGGGAGGCCGAGACGGGCGGATCACAAGGTCAGGAGATCGAGACCATCCTGGCTAACATGGTGAAACCCCGTCTCTACTAAAAAATACAAAAAACTAGCTGCGCGTGGTGGCGGCGCCTGTAGTCCCAGCTACTCGGGAGGCTGAGGCAGGAGAATGGCGTGAACCCGGGAGAAGGAGCTTGCAGTGAGCCAGGATCCGGCCACTACACTCCAGCCTGGGTGACAGAGTGAGACTCCGTCTCAAAAAAAAAAAAAAAAATCACGTCCATGTATTTCCCATACTTCTCATCCTATACTTTAGAATTTCATTAAATAGACAATTAAAATAAAGTTATCACATAAATATCCGTGATTGAGACTGAAAATTTGTGTGTGCTTGTTGGATAGTGGTATTGATACTTAGTCTTCTGCTTTAGAACAATTTACATAATATGGGAATCACCTACTTTTTAAAAGGAATGATCAAGTATACTATTATAGATATTGTATAATATTCTAGATATTGAACTATCATGTAGCCACTAAAATTATATTGACAATTTAAACAACATGGAAAATGCTTATTTTACAAGAAAAGGAAAAAAAAGTCACGCCGGGCACAGTGGCTCATGCCTGTAATCCCAAGACTTTGGGGGGCCAAGGCGAGAGGATCGTTTCAGCCTGGGAGTTCAAGACCAGCTTAGGCAAGATGGTGAGACTCCCATCTCTACAAGAAATTTAAAAATTAGCCAGGTGTGGCAGCAGGCACCTGTAGTCCTAGCTACTCAGGAGACTGAAGCAAGAAAATCGTTTGAGCCCAGGAGTTCAAGGCTACAGTTAGCCATGATCATACCACTGCACCTCAGCCTGGGTGACAGCAAGACCCTATCTCAAAAAACAAAAGGATATAAATTTGGTAATGTAGTAAGATCTCAATTACGTTAAAAAAAAAAAAAAAAAAAAACCCTTAAGGACAGAAGAGATTAAAACTTTTTTTAAAAGCCTCCAACAGTTTTTTCCTATTAGTGTCATCAGAATTTTTCTTCTGCAACTTTCAAATCATATAGACTATGTATTGCTTTTATAATTTAATAAAGCTCTTATAAGAATGGAATGAGGCCAGGTGTGGTGGCTCATGCCTGTAATTCCAGCACTCTGGGAGGCCGACATGGGCAGATCACGAGGTCAGGAGATCGAGACCACCCTGGCTAACACGGTGAAACCCTGTCTCTACTAAAAACAAAAACAAAAAAAATTAGCTGGGCGTGGTGGTGGGCACCTGTAGTCCCAGCTACTCGGGAGGCTGAGGCAGAAGAATGGCGTGAACCCAGGAGGCGGAGCTTGCAGTCACCTGAGATCACGCCACTGCACTCCAGCCTGGGTGACAGAGTGAGACTCCATCTCAAAAAAAAAAAAAAAGAATGGAATATAATTTTTGCATTTTTTTACATATTTTATGTACAGTTGACTCTTGAACAACACAGGTTTGAAATGCCCAGGCCCACTTACTAAGATGTTCTTCCCCGCTCTACCATTCCTGAGACAGCAAAACCAATTCCTCCTCTTCCTCCTCCTTAGCCTATTTGACACGAAGACAATGAGAATGAAAGTCTTTATGATGATCCAGTTAATGTATAGAAAATCTATTTTTCTTTTGATATACTTAATAGTTTCTTTTCTCTAGCTTACTTTATTACAATACAGCATATAATACATATACAAAATATGTGTTGGCTGGTATCAGTAAGGCTTCTGGTCAACAGTAGGATATTAATAGTTATCTTTTGAGGGAGTCAAAAGTTATATGTGATTTTCTACTGTGCAGGAGATTGGCACCCTAACTCCTGTGTTGTTCAAAGGTCAGCTGTATATGTAATATCTAAGAATACATTAGAGTATTTATAAAATATATTTTTAAAACATTTACATATATACATATCTACATATACACACATATATTTGTGCATATACACATGAGGCAGAGAATGAGAAAACTGTGCCCAAGAGAAGCCTAATGAATAACTGGGTGAAAGGAGGAGCAGATGTGGAAAAAGAGAAACCTGGTGAAGAAGAAAAAGAAGTTGGTGAGTACAATTCATACTGGAGCTCACTGGTAGATTTTCTTAAATCTGATCTTTCAATAAAGATAGTTTATTTCTCTAATAAATGAACTCTTTAAAACAAAATCTGAAAAGAAATATCTCTTATTTGACTCTCACACCTCTCTCCTCCTAAAACTACTCTATCAAAAGTAAGGTACTAAACATGGTAATCATATAATGATAGAACTGAAGGACCTTAAAAGTCATCTGAGCTGACTTTCGTCTTTTACATGAGAAACTAACAAGGGTACAAAGATATTAAAGAACACATACACCCAAGCTCATTGATACCACTGCAGAAATGATGCTATCAGCATTTTCTGACCGTACACCCCCAAATGGATCGGCATGACCACAGGGAGATGAAATAAAACGCGTACTCACCATGCCACTGTAGGAATGGCGCAGCAATATGGCATGTCCGTAGAGGAGTGTTCGATGACCACCACCTTGAGCAGTCTTTAGAGAGAAGAGAAAAAAGGAGAACAAGAGAGAAAAACACAAAAGGGTAACTTAACCCGCAAGCTGATAAAATACTCTCTTGTTCTTAAAGGAACGTTAGTAGGAAAGAATGCATTAAGAACTCTTGCAGACAAGCAAAGTGCTGTTGAAATAATTTGTACATTGGAATAAAGTTCATGTAACCTCTATTATGGGGTTAGCATTTTATCTAGTTCTTGAATAATAAACTTGGTATCAGTAAATAATTATCATAATTTATAGTTATTTATTCATAATGTACTTAATTATCATCTGTTTCCCATTAGATTATCGTTTCCATTGGGTGGGAACCATGGTACCTTCATCACCATTGCATTCCAGGTGCCTACCTGCACGCCAGACATACAAGAAGCACTAAATAAATGTTGATTCAGGCCAGGCACGGCGGCTCACGCCTGTAATCCCAGCACTTTGGGAGGCCGAGGTGGGCGGATCACCTGAGGTCAGGAGTTTGAGACCAACCCGGCCAACATGGCAAAACCCTGTCTCTATTAAAAATACAAAAATTAGCCAGGCATGCTGGCGCATGCCTGTAATCTCAGCTACTCGGGAGGCTGAGGCAGGATAATTCCTTGAACCCGGGAGGCGGAGGTTACAGTGAGCTGAGATTTCACCACTGCACTCCAGCCTGGGCAACAGAGCAAGACTCCATCTCAATAAATAAATAAATAAATGTTGATTCAACGAATGAGTCTTCCTAAAACACAAAAATGATCATAACGCCTCCAGGCTTAAAAACTTCTCATTCCTCCCAACTGCTTACAGGAAAGAGTCCAATCAATCCCTTTCCATGAAACAGAAGAGTGCTTCTTAAATTGGAGAGCTTGTAAAAACACAGATTCCTGGCCCTTACCATTGGGATTTTGATTCAGTAGGTCTGGGGTAGATACAGAGACGTTTCATTTCAATAATTTTCCAGGTGATGCTGATGCTGTTGGTCCAGAGACCACTTTGAGAAGTACACAGAGACTTTGTCTCACTCATCTCTAGTCTCACCTTCAATCACCCTGTGTCCAAACATACTCACTTTCCCTTCCCTGAGTATGCCATACTGCTTTCATGCTGCCCTGTCTCGAAATACAACTTTCCCTCTCCCTCTAGCCTTCTCTGTCGTATAAAACCTTTTTAATAAGAAAGCCTCCAATAGTTTTTTCCTCTTAGTGTAACTGGAGGACTTTTCTTCTGTAACTTCCAAACTGTATAGAATAAATATGTATTGATTTGATAATTTAATAAAGTTTTTATAAGAATGGAATGAAACGTTTACATATTTTATGTACATGTGACTCTTGAACGACACAGGTTTGAACTGCACAGGCCCATTTATACTCAGATTTTTTCCCCCTCTACTTTTTAAAACTCAGATTAAAGACTACCTCCCCTATGAAGCCTCATCCAGTTTCCTCAAAGCTAGTCACTCTCCCCGTCCTCCTGCAGCCCTAGTTATACACCTGTACATTGACCTTACACTCTACCCAAGAACCCTCCTCCCCTTGATCAGACTGAAAACTCCTCAAGGACAATGACACTGTGCTGATTATCATTTCACCTCCAGCTTTGAGTGTGAGGTCAGGCCATGGTAAGTCCTCAGCAGAGGTGTCAAATGAAAAGCTGGATATGGGGAGGCCTACGACCGGCTGAGTAAGGAGTATGTATACAGGGGTCATGGTATACAATCATAAGGTGTGTAAGAAGGAGGAAGCAATCATGGAATTTCGGTGTTGGGTTGCACAGGAAAACGTCACAGGAATTATAAAATCAGATCAGGGAAAGACCATGGAAAGTATAGAATATTATGACGAGAAATCTGTACTTCTTTTTGCAGGAAAAGGAGGTCTTTAAAAATTTTCAGAATAAGAGCGATGATACTGACCTGTGCCTTAAGAAGTATAGAAAGATGCTTCAATATCCAATATCATTATAACCTTTTTACTAAACATACATCACATTCTTGTTGTTCCATATAATTTCTTAAAATAACTTTATGTTTTGCTTGAAAAAACTCAGAACTATTCTAAAAACAGATATTAAAAGGTATTAAAATAAGAAAAACTGCTGAAAAAAAAAAAACACTTTTTTGGGGGGTCCAGACGCAGTGGCTCACGCCTGTAATTCCAGCACTTTCGGAGGTCAAGACAGGTGGATCACATGAGGTCAGCAGTTCAAGACCAGCCTGGTCAACATGGTGAAACTAAAATACAAAAGTACAAAAATTAGCTGGGCGTGGTGGCGGGCACCTGCAATCCCAGCTACTCTCAGGAGGCTGAGACAGGAGAATGGCTTGAACCCGGGAGGCAGAGGTTGCAGTGAGCTGAGGTTGCACCACTGCACTCCAGCCTGGGTGACAGAGCAAGATTCTGTCTCAAAAACACAAACAAAAAAAGAAAAACAACAAAAAACCACTTTTTTCACATAACTGAGAAGAAAAGGGAAAAATCTACTTTGAAGAACTATACTCCCTCAGAAAATGAGGCTCTCTTTAGACAGCACTTAATTTTTCTATAATGCATTTGATTTATTGTGGCCAAGAACAATTTTATTTACTTTGTCTGGTTTGAATTACTTTGATAGAAGCTCACATTTTCACACAAGATTGAAGTTCCAAAGCTGTAAAATCCACAAGAACTTTAATAACACTTGACAGCCATGCTAGTCAAAACAAAATTTTTTAAAAGTGAAGGACAAGGCCTTGAAGTTAACCAGAAAAGTGCTCCTTTACCGTAAAGCTTTGCCTACACATTTCATTTATATATATATATATAGTGTGTGTGTGTGTGTGACTAAAGAGGTTTACAGGTTTCATTTATATATATATTTACATATATATATTGTATATGTGTGTGTGTATGTGTGTGACAAAAGAGGTTTACAGGTTTCATTTATATATATATTATTTACGTATATATATATTGTATATGTGTGTGTGTGTGTGTGTGTGTGTACGTGTGTGATAAAGAGGTTTACATACACATCAAAATTACTGGTTCTATATTTTGTTCTTTCTGGTTTGCTTTTTTGGTTTTTGGGCTCCATGTTTTTTAAATACAGCCAACTGTATTTAAAATAAGCATGAGGCAAAGTGCCTCATGCTTGTAATCCCAACTACCTAGGAGGCTGAGGAAGGAAGATCACTGGCGCCCAGGAGTTCCAGGTTGCAGTGAGCTATCCACTGTACTCTAGCCTGGGTGACAGAGCAAGACCCTGTCTCTTAAAAAATAAAATAGTGAATCACACAATGGGGTCACTGAAGGATTATAACAATCAATGAGAATCCTGGCCTCAGTTAAAATAAAGGTGCCTGAAAAGGCCAGTGTGACATTGTCAAGACATCCGTTTGACACGGACTGGCTTACTTGGGATGGTGTCTTCATGGAAAGTCTCCACAGGGAACAGATCAGGCTTAGGACAGTCCTAATGCACCACTGTTTAGCACCAACCAGCAGAAATAGGCTCCCACCACAAGAAAGCATCCATCTGGTTCTAAGAAGTTAATGCCTTTTCCGTATGAAACCCAAAGCAAAGCATGATTGAAAGGTGAAAGTGAGATAAAATTCAGCATGTTTTTCTGTTTCAGTGACTTAAATTACTGTAATTACATGCATATGCCCTCCCCTTAATCCAATTCTAACCTTTCCAGATCATCCATTGCAAGTGTGAAAAGAACTATTGGCCTTCCGGCCTCGAAGTTAAAAGAACTGGGGGCCTAATCAAATTATTTTAGGCAAACCACCTGCTTTTAACTAATTCTACATCATCTTTCTATTTGCACTGGTTTTTAGATGCATTTGTTCTCACAAAAGACCTTAAGATGTCTGCTCCAGGCAACCATTTCATTCACCCTTCCCAAGGGGAAGTCTATACAGTATGGTAAAGTCGAATTAAGAATGAGATGATAAAATGAATACAGCAAATGCAGATTTAGCATGAAAAACTAAAGTTTCTCAAACCCATAATCATAAGTTAGTTATTAGTATTTGCAAAGAGAGGAAATATTCCTATTTTGCTGTTTTTAATATTTTTCCAATCCAAACTCTTGTTTCATGATATGTCGAATTTAGGGATTAATGTCCTCTCTTCAAAATGTGATCATAATATTTTCTACTGAAAAATAAGAGCTAGAGTTATTGAAAATTCTGGAAGATGTTCCATGTCCTGGTTGATAGATGTCTTCAAAGAAATGCTCCGTTCTGTCATCCCATCCAAAATGCCAAATTCTTACTGGTAGTGAACAGGTCCAGTTTAGGGTATCCCGCAATGCACCTGGTTCAGTTTTATTAAACATGATGGATTTAACCACAAAATTCAACAGACTGACAAGAACATGCATCCCTTGCTTCAAAGCAACCTTTTCCATCTATATCTGGGATTTTGATTTAATATTTCTTACAGTCTATTTCTTTCAAAATTATCAATTATTTTAAGGCTTTCTTAACTGAATATCAATTTTTCTACTTACCCATTGTTTCTTGGCTTTTAAGATTAAAAAAATTAAACCCCATAAATGTTATAGGAGAAATGTAGTGGGCATATGAAAATGAAACAAAAATTTTCTATTATATATCCTAAAATAACCATAGTTACTCTTCTTCCTGTCTGTCCCTTACATATTCCTTCGATGACACGTCCACATGCTTTACTCTTTTCTTTTTATTTGTCTACTTTTACAATATTTTCACTTTTCCAATTCAGTTGAGAAATGAAAAGGGGTTGGGTGAATTATTTTCACGTCTCCTGGAGTAAGTAGAAGTAGTTTCTTGGTGCCTCCCCTCATTTCCCAATGGAAGAATTTCCCATTGTATTCATACAAAAGTGCATAAATGCAAAGTCAACATAATCCCCAGAGCGAACATTCTAAATGGAGAGTTATTAATATTGTTTTAATAAGAGAAATTCTTAATGTTAGCTAATTAAACATGTTACAATATGACCCAAAAATGTCAAATTTTGGTTTGACATTTTTGTTGGTTGAGCTGTTAAATCTAAACATGTGATTTATCTAAATCTAAAAGCTCCAAAGTTTAATATTTAAACGTTTTAAAGCATGTGAAGAAAAGTTACGTGGATTCAAAAGTAAAACAAATGTGTGTAACCATACATAAAACATACAAAGTATTCTGATATATAATAATATATATATACACATATATATTATTACATATATATGTATACAGCTATACTAATACAGCTATATAATATAATATATAATATAGCTATACTACATATATATGCAGCTATACTAATATGCAGATATATACATATATAATCCATATATAGTAATATGTCTTACCTTCATCATGAATTTCTGTAGGGGCATAAGGAAAAGAGAGGAAACATTAAATAGACATGATCTCAAAGATTTCCTTAAAAATATCTCTTACTTATAAAGGCTCCATTATCCTAAATGGAGCTATTTAAACAATAAACATAAAAAAACACATTCACCGTGTTATCGCAACAAAACTTAGTATCAACTACATGCCAGAGAAAAGCTGTAGCGAGCAAAATTCTTTTAAAAAGTTTTTACATTAGTTTCTTCCTTTTTCTGTGAAAACATGCTGTTCTACTTTAATGAGTGGTTCCATTTACAACCTATTTAAGCACCAAAAATGATATCATCTTTAAAATTGATCATCTGAAAATGCTTTTTAAAAACCAACTTTCATCTTTTTCATAAAAATGCAGTGATAAAAGCAAACAGCAACCCAACTCATTTTGATGAAAACAGTAGATTAAAACAGGTAAGGGAGATCGTAAACTAATACGCTGCAATGAGCGGCTCTCATTTCATGCAAAGTAACAGTAAGCAATTTCTTAGACACTGAATATTATGAAAGGTGAATTTCAAAGAAAAATCACGAACGCATTTCTATTTCTCTTCAAATGACACAGTCTCCTGTCATAAATTATATAATAGCTCTTTTTTTCTTCTACAAAACGTAATGTGTATTATGTGTGTGTGCATGCAAATCTACAAATAACTTCATTTTTCTTTAGACCTCTAAAGTTTCTTTGACTTCTTATTCCTAGGATAGTTACACAGATGAAAGAGTAGGAAAAAGAAAACAATGATATATTTCCAAACTTAGGGCTGAATTTAGTTGTCAGGTTGATGTCTAAGTCCTACAGAGAAAAGATATCATGGAGACACTAGTTGTAAGAAAAACAGCAAGGAAAAGTTTTCCAATATAGATATTTGTAAACATTACAATTTTTTGTAACTTATTTGCTAACTTACTGTAAGCACAAAACTGCATTCTTCACACCCAAAGAGGGTGCTTTCTTCAATATTTATCTTTATGTGTTTCTTGTAAGTAAGGGATGACTATATGGGCAATGACAGTCATGGATTCCAACCAGCTTTCTGTCTTAGATTTTTTTGGATGATTCATTTGCACAGAAACACAAAGGTGGAAACTTTAGTTCTTTAGGCTAAAACTGCAGGTGTCAGTAACTCAGTGTCCTAGGTTTACATTAATCCAGAAATATGTTTCTTGTAACCTGAAACATATTTACATAGTAATATGTATATTATTAAAGGGAAATTCTATTGAGACTAATTTTTTCATTTTCAATATTACAATTTTAAGGAAAAACTGTAAAGCAGCTTTCATTCTTGGCTTAGAAAATACAGGCTGTTTAGTTACATTTTTATAACTGATATTAATCACATATAATTATCAGGAAACTTACTTCCCATGTTAAACTGACCAGTCATATGTGACTCACTAACGGGAGAGCTATCACTAAAGAATTAGGCAAAATCATTATTAAGCCCTAATTCAAAGAAATGCAAAAACCTAACATTTTGGTACAGCACATGGTTTGTTAAGAGGTACTTTTTCCATGAGATTTTTTTTTTTTTTTTTCTTAATTAAGCTAGGTTTGGGAGATTTTTCTTTAGAAAATGTTCTCAGCCTGATTTTGTCAGGTATCTAAGTTGAACTGCTTTAGAACTGTAGTAGGTATTGACAATAACAAAAAAAGAGTGGTCAGCCAAGTGACTGAGGTCTGCCATTCCACATTGCTAAGTCGTGTCTGACCGCAGGAAGAATAAGACACAGAGGTGAGCAAGCTGCATAGACGATAAAATAGTATGACTACTGAAAAATAGCTAATGCTGAAATATCCTTCTGTAGAATGAGAAAGAAGTGCAGGTGTAATACACAAACATCATTTTCAAAAGATAATCAAGAACATGAAAGATTCGTGGTATTAGTGGCATTATAGACATTAACTTTCTGTACAAATCATTTCTTGTTCAAATTGGTTTAAGGGCTAGATATTACCAAAGTTATAGCATCAGGAGACATTCAAAGGGATCATTTAAGGCAAAAGAAGAAAGCAAAGCACATTAAAACAAAAAAGATGAGTATATTAGTTTAATTCAATGTAAGCACTGCTTCTGTACAATAAAAGCAACAAACAGAAAAAGAATAACAACAAAAACCCTTTAAAATTGATATGATGGAAAGTAGAAAAAAGAAACACATAAAGATAAATATCAAAGAAAGCAGCCTCTTTGGGTGTGGAGAATGTAGTTTTTGTGCTTACAGTAAGTTAGCAAATAAATTAACTATTTGATTTATTTCACTAATGAGAGGTTTAATAGACAAGAGCTAAAATTTCATTACACAAAATAGAGTAAGGGATGACTATATGGGCAATGACAGTCATGGATTCCAACCAGCTTTGTGTCTCAGATTTTTTTGGATGATTCATTTGCACAGACACACAAAGGTGGAAATTTTAGTTCTTTAGGCTAAAACTGCAGGTGTCAGTAACTCAGTGTCCTAGGTTTAGATTAATCCAGAATCGACAGGTCAGATGGAGCTCCAAATACAAGCAAAACCTGAGGGCACATGCTACATTAACATGGAAGCCAGGGAGAGAAATTGCTATTGCTACATTTTAACACATAGATGGCCCTGGGTGTCAAATGGATGACAAAAAGAAGCAGAATCATCTTTTGTCTATAAGCATAAGCTAAGGCACTTTCCAAGCAAATGCAAATGATTATGAATAGAAAAAAACAAATCAAATGGCAATACTTTACTCTGAAAATTGCTAACAAGTACTGGATACCAAGAGAATGCATATTTAATCTGTTCTTGGTGCAAAGAAGGAAACAATAATTCAGGTGATGTAGAAAAGCTCCTCTATCATAAGGATGCCTTTCAGTTCAACCTGGATTTTTTAAAACTGGTATTTCAGTTTCATGAACTAAAAACTGATTTTTAAAAACTCACACTTCTAAAAACCTACCTTAGAACTTTAAAAAGAAACTGTTATTGAAATGTCTCCTCAAAAATTATATAGATAAGGATTTAGTGACAAAGCACCAAACATTTGGGGGCTTGCCATTAAAAAGGATTATCAAATGTAACAATTTCAGAATAGCCTCAGAAGTCATTCTAGCATGAACTTTCCATTAAGGAGGCAAAATACCCTGCTCTGCACACAAAATATGCATCAAATTTAAGCCTTTTTGCCATCTTTTCCTCTCCATATCAAGATGCTAGGATTCTCCATAATTCTCCAACTGGCAACCTCTCCTTTGTGAGGAAATATAGGTAAACTTCATTATGTTGAGAAAACAAAGTTATTTCACCATCAAAGACTAGGATTTCTAGGTAGCAATAATTAATTAATGATACTCCCAACAATTTTTAGGAGAAAAAAATTAACAATAACAATTCTGAGTTTCAAACATATATCAACATATACTATCTAATAGCATTTAAGATTGAAAAACTTCAACTATTGCTCTTATGATGAAAATATCTGGCTGGGTGCAGTGGCTCATGCCTATAATCCCAGCACTTGGGGAGGCCAGGGCAGGAGTATCTGCTTGAGCCCAGGAGTTCAAGACCAGCTTGGGCACCATAGTGAGACACTGTCTCTACAAAAAATCAAAAAGTTAGCCACGCATGGTGGCACATGCCTGTAGTCGCAGCTACTCAGGAGGCTGAGGTGGGAGTATCACTTGAGTCACACTCCAGCCTGGGTGATAGAGCAAGACCCTGTCTTAAAAAATACCTATATAAATCCTATGGAAATGTGTCACTTTCTAGGATTCCCCTGCTAAAAATGTCCAAGATGCTCTGAAAAGACAGACATGTTGATTACAGGTACAGAAATCATCTGAAAGGGGCTTGTCTATCAGCCCATTAATGAGCAGTTATATACATAATAACACATTCCACTGAAATGCCCTTGTATCACTCATATTAATGACCAGCACTGGAATCTAGTTATGTGAGATGCAGATATGTTTAAAAATAATTCATTGTGTTCTTTGGCAGATTTGTAGCAACAGTTTTTTTTCAGCCTATCAACAGCTCCGTACAGACAGTAGTTAAATGGAATGTCTTTTCTTTCCAGTATAATAAATTTGACATATATATGTACATATAATTATGTAGTTCTTCTTGAGAAGGGTAAAGAAAAATAAATGATTCCGATAAGCTACTATAAGTTCTCACACTTCATCTCCGTGACACGTTTATAAAGCAAAGAGCTGCATAAATGCCTAAAACATGAAATAGAAGAGGTATCTAGGGCTTTCTTCATTTCCCAGCTTGTCTCGATAGAGAATTTCTCTAAATCAAAAGCAACACATTGATTTCTACAGAGGGCAAATGGATAATAATGTCCTGAAGACATATAGAGCTTTCCCTCTATTCAGATCATCACCTACACACAAAAAATTGCCCATATCAGAATACAGAAGACTCCATATATTTGTAAAAACAATTTCAAACATGAATGAACCTTGACAGCATGAAAGCACTTTGCAGGTTCTCTCACAATAGCCGTTGTGTGTTGAAATGCATTTTTAAACAACTCTCTGGTTAGAAACATTTGCAATGATTATAGATTTTAACAATTACAACAGCATCATCATATTTTTTAAGAGAAACTACATGTGTAAGACAGCACTCAGTCTATAGAGAATGCTTCATAGACAACAATCTCACAATCTGTTCCATCCTTTTGCTGTCTTCACCCCACTCATGACCTGAATCCTAGGCCTCCACACTGGAAACCATTGCTATGGGTTCGAAAAGGGCTAGGAGTGGAATAGATGGAAATGACCATTAGTTACTTTCTTATCCAGTACTCCGTTTTATTCTCTTTTAAAGGGTACAGAGCAGCATTTGATAACTCAGTGGGCTTATGATTAAACAGATGCACAGCTGCTCAAAGAGACAGTGAGGAGGGAGAGAAGCAAGGAGATGAAGGCAGGAAGGGAATTAGGGAAAAGGGGATGGAGAGAGGGAGGGAGAAAAAGAGAAAGAAAGAGAAGGTGATTGATGGACCTTTGCTGAAACTATCCAGAATAATATTATCAGAAGATTTATACAGAAGCCATTTTAATTTCCATATATATTCCATAAGACGTGTAATATACCTAACCTTCAGAACGTGATAGCTTAGCTTAGCCTTAGTTTTGTAAGGGTCCCAACAAAGGTCTTAATCTTTGTTGTGGGAAAGGCACCCTAGACAAGCAAGTATAACAGAAGTTAAAACAGCACATCTGTCCCAAAACAAAACAATGACCAGTCTCCGAAGGGGATTTACAAGAAGGTCCCTGACTTAACATGGTTCTATTTATGATTTTTCAACTGTACGACAGCGTGAAAGTGATTTGCATTCAGCAGAAACTGTACTTTGAGTACCCATAAACCCCTGTGTTTTTGACTTTCAGTATAGTATTCAATAAATTATGAGATATTCATCATTTCAGTAAAATAGGCTTTGTGTTAGATGATGTCGTCCCACTGTAAGCTAATGTAAGTGTTCTGAGCATGTTTACGGGAGGCTAAGCTAAGCTGTAATGTTCTGTAGGTTAGGTGTATTACATGCATTTTTCACTTATGATATTTTCAACTTCTGATGGGCTTTTCAGGATATAATCTTGCCCCAAGTGGAGGACCACCAGTACTATCACGTTCCAAAACATATTGTTATGCCATCTAAGCAGAGATGCCAAAGAGGGTGGCTGCAAATCCACTGGCTGCCTTTGGTTGACTGCCCACCTCCAGTGTGTTATTAGAGGCCAGGGAGCAAAGGGACGGTTTCTTGGAGAGAAGTGCAGGTGGACCTGGAATCCTGCCTGCCTCCCAAGCTTGCCTTCACTTCAAGCCTAGCAAGGGTGGCTTCAGGGATACCAGATGTCCCTGGGATCTGGGACACCGTAGACTGGTGTCTGCCTCTGCCTGGAGACTGTGAGGCAAAAGGCTGGGTATAGCCCTATAGGGCTGCAACTGGGAAGTGACCACACTGCCAACAAGCAAACGGGGGCCATACTAGATAGATCCAGCTTGGGATTGTCTCAGAGGCCACCAAGAACTACCAGGAAGAGGAAGGAACTGCCACTGGCCAGCTAGTGGAGACGCATTTGTCTGCAGCAAGAGCACCTCAGGTCAGAGATTTCTGGGGATGAAAGCTCCCCAAAAGACCAGTGCCAAGTACCCACAGAGAAAGTCAGCATTAGAAACCTGGCAAGCCCAGTGCATGACACTATGACCAAAGCAGACCTTTCCTGCCAAGCTTTCTCTTCTATCTCCTTCCCACAGCACCTGAGAGTGGCAGACTCTCTGGGTACCAAGTAGGGCGTGAGGAACCCGGCGGGACAAGCAAGAAACAGCTTCCCAGATATCCCTCCCTCCAGCTCTACCCTAGACAAGCTAACTTGAATTAGCTTCGAGTTCGCCAATTATACAGGTTTGGGCATTTTAATTACTGAAATGAGATCTGTATAACTTGAAATGTCTGTGGGGTATTTCACTCTTGGAATACGAGAAAGGTCATGGGACCGGTTCTAATTTAAGCCAAGGGGCAGAGGAGTACCAGCCCCACAGAGCAGTCTCAATAGTCCTTGGTTAAGTGGGTAGAGGGTTAAATTATTTTCTGTTGGCCTTCCAGGTATATCTGTAACAGCAGAATTTCAAACTTCTAATGGCCAAAGCAAAAGATATGAACTGGATAGGTCTTCAAAGAAAAAAAGAGCTCCAGTCTGAAATTTGCTGCAACATTTACACAGAATGCTCATCAGCGTTCTAAAACCCAGCAGAATCTCATTATATGACTTCTAAATGAACATCAATATGTTTAGCATTGACATAATAGCAATATTTAAGAAAAAAAGGAGTAAAGCAGATTCCAGTCCTATAGACAAAGAGATTATGGCCAATGAAGAGGCTACATAAGATTATTAAGCCAGCCACTGGCAAACTAAGCCTCAGGGTTTTCAGCTCAGAAAATCTCTCAGATAGTTCCTCAGAACTGGAAGGCAATCTCTGCTGCAATGATTTACAAATAAACTTAATACAAATAAAATAAATAAATTATTATAGGAATAAGAAAGAAAAAAATAACATAGGCAGATCGAAAATAACCAAATCTGCAGAGGAACAGAGGGGAAAACTTTTAGACAACGGTGAAAAGGTGATTTTATTTACCGGCAAATGTTATTTACAAAATAAGTAAAAGCAGCTTGAGTGGTTGGTCAATACCAATCCAGATATGGCACAGAAATAGCGTAATGGAAGTGAAGGGATGCAAGAATGGGAAAAGACAGAGAGCTATGTTGTAGGATGCTGATATTCGGGAAGTGCAGGACACAGAGGTGTCATGTGTGTTCTGAGAAGGAAGCAGGCTTCCCTTACCAAGACAAGAAAAATGTGAAGCTTGGATTAGCGTTTTAACTATAGCCAAAGAGGAGGGTAGGAAATTTAAAAACAAATAGTTGGTCAAAAGTAGTAGTAGTTCAGTTATAAAGAGAGAGATGAAGACTTTAAATTATTCTCAGCAATATAACATAGAAGTTGTAGTTTTCAAAGGTCATTGGAAGTGGTAAATTAAAAAACAAGTTTCCTTGCCTTTAAAGGGCTAAAAAAATTTTTTTTTAAGACAAATGAACATGAAATTGTTGGAAAACACTACGGAAAGGGCGCTGGAAAGATAGCAAAATTCTCAAAATGTTGGATCCTAGGACCAGAAAAACAATGAAGATAAAATAACGCCATCAGTTAAAGTCAATCTTAAAGGATTCTTCATACAAGTAGCAGAGCAAATGAAAACAAAACATTTCAACACTGAAAAGCCTCACTGTTTTGTACTCTTGGGAAAAAGTGGAGCAGGAATATCAGTCTTAAGGAGACTTGGATTTCCATTCAGAATCCTGGTGTGTTAAATATTTGAAAGTACCTTGGTGTATTTCCTCTCTCCTTTATTTTTTACTAACAAATAAGGAAACCGAGACCAAAAGAAGCAACATAACTTTTTGCACAACTTGTGACAACCTGGGCTCTAAGAATTAGCCTCCAGAATCCTGTAACTGCCTTTTTCTACATGGTCATTCACCTTCACTGCTTAAGATTATACAGGGCCTGGCACAGTGGCTCCTGTGTGTAATCCCAGCACTTTGGGAGGCTGAGGCAGAAGGATCACTTGAGTCCAGGAGTTCAAGACCAGCCTGGGCAACATAGTGAGACTCCATCTATACCAAAAAAAAAAAAAAAAGGTTCTATGACTATATATATAATTGTCTTCTTCTACAGTACATACAAAAATATAAGGACTAAGCAGTGGAATTTTGAGATTAAACAGTCAAGTTTGTTTGCAAAAGACACATAGTATGAATAATAAACACCTTTCTGTTGGCCAGAGCACATAATAATTACAAAACAAATTATATAAAAACTATATGGTTCTAGGGATGGAAAGTACTTTAATATGCCTCATTTCAGATGAAGCAAAACCAGAAACATAAGGTTCTCTTTAGAGACCTGTAAAACACGTGTTCATTACAACAAAGCAGTTAGTTTGAACACTAATAGTACAAGCCACCACTAGGAAGCAAAATAAAAGATTAGAGGCAATAGCAAGCATGCACTTTTACATCACAATTTCTTTGCAAATACATGGAAACACATACCCATTTTTCCACATCAACTTGCTGTGGAAAGAAAAAGCCAAAATAAATAACAAACAAACAAATACCTAGCAATGTTTCAATTACTATCATTTAAATGAATTGATATCAATTTGGTCCTTGTACCACAATCTATTTCCAATTCTAAAGCATAAAAAATTGTATTCAAGTTTTTAATTAACAACATTTAATCTCACCAAACAAAAAGAACTAAGTTAATTTAGCAATCAGAACTCTAAAAGACATTAGGCTGGAAATGCACCAGGTACATGAAATAATGAAAATCCAATATATTTAAAAGCAAACATGAACATTTCTAATTCTCAAATGTAATAGGCCTTTTGATTTAAGAACTACTACTCTCCTCTAATTATAAAAACTGATTTAATTAAAAAGACCAATTTAGAGATATAGTGTCTAACTACAATTTCTCTCGTAACACTTAAAGTAAAATTTCTCTTACTCTAATCTTTCTAGCATTTCATACAATTTCACAATATAAAGGCATGCCTTAACAAATAGTTCTGAAGTTATATGGGAATCAAATTATTTTTTAAAATTGTATTTATAAATGAATCTTAGTCTCTTAATCACGATGTGGCTCTTTAAAATTTAAGTGACTATAATCATACCCACATTGTAAACAGAACAAACCAAAAAGTCATTTGTCAAACAAGACTGTCTTCTACAACACCCTAGGATTCCTGGCAAATAAATCAGAATAAAAAATTTCAACATTGAGGGACATACTCAGTCTCAAAGGTAAGTTTCCTTAACTCACCT